>NC_137910.1:6298055-6308055 GCF_963457725.1 Sprattus sprattus | reverse complement strand
CTCCGCCTGTAGGCCTCATACTGAAGGCAGTAACGCTCACTGACAGTTTGCCATTCGAATTTTAAAGATGGAGAATAAGACTATCACTACTTATTGCTAGACTCATAATATGGCATTGTTATGCACTCAAAGTGTGGTTATTTTGTATTAGCAAAAGTAAAGCATTTCTACTGGAATTGCTACGGTGGAGACATGTAACTGTAAAGATTCATAAAACGAATGATGCCTGGTGTGATAGAGATGGTTACTGAACAGGATAGTGGACGGGAGATTATACAGATTTCATGAAAACAGAAGATGCAAATCCCATTCGCCACTTTTCCTGACTTCAAACCTACTATACACACCCTTTATATAACTTGTATATCTAAGTGGGTGGTGGGGTAGGCATGTGTATGAGTGTGTGTGCCTGCGTGCGTGCGTGCGTGCGTGGGTGCGTGTGTGTGCGTGTGTGTGTGTGTTTAGTTTTCTGAAAAACTTCACTAAGAACTACACAGTGCAACTCACTGTTTTTCCTCTTTGTTTTCAGTGACATACCAAGAATCCCAGAAACATCCCATCCTCCATTAGAATCTAGTAAGCATCATCTCTGGCACTGTTGACCCACAGGGTCTCTCTCACAATAACACATAACAACCCAAACACATGTTCACACATTTCATTGAAATGTGATCTACTCAAAAAAAAAACAATTTCCACACTTGTGATCATTATTCGTAATGCACTGTTTATGACACCGACTATTGACATATTAATATCTGTCTGTATCTGATAATCTGATCAGTCTGTTAATCTAATATTGATAAAATCAGACTATGCTACACGTTCTCTGTTTAATGAATAGGTGTTTTAGTATGTACTGGTATGCTGTACGCAATATCCAATATAAAGAGAAATATGACAATATGATTTGTGTTTTCTATGAGTCACTGTGAGTCTTCATGTATTCTGCACCTTTGGTTATTGAGCTAGCAGACATGTATGTCTGAAGCAACTCACAGTATTGTATAGTGATACATTTTAAGAAGCCTGTGTGCTCCCTGGATCGCAGCATGTGATCTTGGTGTTGACAGCACCGTGCTCTACCAGTTCAGCCCCAGGAACATATTTGTGTGGAGGAAGACCAGGCCCTGTGTTGTTCACTTTCTCGCTCTGGGATACTCTCCCGTCTGCTGGGACACTCTCCCGTCTGCTGGGATACTCTCCCGTCTCCTGGGGCGCAGATAGCACTGGGGACAGGGGGAACATGTCCCCCCCAGATTCATAGTGACCCCGATCCGTCCCCCCCCCCCGATCTCCCTACGTAAAGCGAAAATCATCAGTTAATAACTCTGCACAGCTGATTAGGCGATGTTAGCGTCCCCCCCCAGTTTAAAAAATCCCATCTGCACCGATGCTCTCCCGTCTGCTGGGATACTGACCGCATTTCCTGCTGTTCTTCCACACGCTCCAGCAGGTTCAAGCTCCTTTGAGTCCCAGAAGATGGAGAGGCCGGTCATCTCCATCCGCTCCCCGTCCAGCCCTGGATGTCTGCGAGACGCCCCCCAGACCCTGCCCGGGCAACTCTCAGTACGTCACTCACGTCACTGTATGGCACTGGCAGACCCTGATACCGTACCTTAGGGTACACAAGGGTTCGACAGGATAGAAGATGTTTTGATGTGATATGGATAAGATGGGATATGCTAACTTTGCTAGCATACTGCCTTGTTATCAGCCCCTGCTTATGAGCGCTGAAATAATGTCATGTGGAGGGATTTCTATCCTAGTATCCTTTCCATAGCGAAATGCAGTTCCCTTCCAAATTGCCAAATCAGTCATTAATCATGGATAAAACTGTTGTGAATGAGATTACTACAAGTAAAGACTAAACCAGAAACCAAAGTCCCAAGTCGCTTTACCAAATCTAACTTCAACTTTTGCCAGCTTACTATCACTACACCTATCCCTTATAGGATACAATTTAAAAATAGATGTTTAATGTACAAACAACAAGATGATGGCATCAATGGAGTCAGTGCTTGTCCTACGAAAACTGATGCTTGAAAAAATATGCTCATATTTGGATGAAGCTACATGTGGGATGGTGAGGCGTTTGATGGGTGTGTGTTGTGATGAAAGACCCTGGACTATTCTCTTCTCCACAGGTGAAGATGTGGTACGATAAGGTTGGACACCAGCTGATAGTCAACGTTCTCCAGGCCATCGATCTGCCTGCCAGGCAAGATGGCCATCCCAGGAACCCCTACGTGAAAATGTACTTCCTGCCTGATCGCAGGTATACAACATTTCCTTCAGCCTAATGTGACTCAACGCACCCATTGCATCAACTCTATCTGGTTCTTGGATGCATGAATGTCTGTTTTAGTATGAATAGGAATGTGTGTATGTTTTCTGTATGCATATGAAAATATATTGTATGATAATAATATGATTATTGAACATTATCATTATTGATCATGTCTTTAATTGTGAGACTAAATAGCTGTAAAAACTTGCCTATTTATCACTAGACACTAAGGCCTGATTAACAGTCACAATCATTATTGCATTTATGAACAGTATGTGTAATGATTATTTGTAATAATGTACAGTATATTTAATGATTATTTTGTAGTAATATACAGTATATGTAATGATTATTTATAGTAATGTACAGTATGTGTAAATGATTATTTATAGTAATGTACAGTAGGTTTAATGATTATTTATAGTAATGTACAGTATGTGTCATGATTATTTATAATAATGTACAGTATGTGTAATGATTATTTATAATAATGAACAGTATGTGTAATGATTATTTATAATAATGTACAGTATGTGTAATGATTATTTATAATAATGTACAGTATGTGTAAATGATTATTTATAGTAATGTACAGTATGTGTCATGATTATTTATAATAATGAACAGTATGTGTAAATGATTATTTATAGTAATGTACAGTATGTGTATTGATTATTTATAATAATGAACAGTATGTGTAATGATTATTTATAATAATGTTCAGTATGTGTAATGGTTATTTGTAATAATGTGTGCTGGCCTCTGTTCCAGTGATAAGAGTAAGAGGAGAACGAAAACGGTGAAGAAGAGTCTGGAGCCCAAGTGGAACCAGACGTTCCTGTACTCTCACGTGCACCGGCGCGACTTCAGAGAACGCATGCTGGAGATCACCGTATGGGACCAACCCAGAGTACAGGAGGAGGAGAGCGACTTCATGGGAGAGGTGTGTGTGTGTGTGTGTGTGTGTGTGTGTCTGTGTGTGTGTGTGTGTATGTGTGTGTGTGTGTGTGTGTGTGTGTGTGTGTGTGTGTGTGTGTGTGTGTGTGTGTGTGTGCGTGTGTGTGTGTGTGCGTGTGTGTGTGTGTGTGTGTGTGTGTGTGTGTGTGTGTGTGTGTGTGTGTGTGTGTGTGTGTGTGTGTGTGTGTGTGTGTGTGTGTGTGTGTGTGTGTGTGTCTGTGTGTATGACTACATATGTTTGTGTCTGAGCGTATATATGTACTGTATGTGTATTTGTGCATGGGTGTGTGTGTGTGTGTGTGTGTGTGTATGTGTGTGTGTGTGAGTGTGTGTGTGTGTGCTTGCACTTGTACAACATGTACTGGTACGTATGGGTAGCCCTATGCTCTCATAAGAACCTTCTAAACCTGCTTGTGAAAAAAAACATATTGTTAATGTCATTAAAAAATATAAACATTAAACACATCAGACTACTCAGCTCACTCTAACCATATAGTATCCCAGCTCATCAGCCACACCCAGTAATCTACAGTACCAGTCAAAAGTTTGGACGCACCTTTAATTTTTTGGTTAAGTGTTTTCTTTACTTTTATTATTTTCTACATTGTAGATTAATACTGAAGACAATTAAACTAGGAAAGAACACATATGAAATGATGTACCAAACAAAAAAAAGAAAAAACTTGTAAAGTATAGGTGTGTCCAACCTTTTGACCGGTACTGTACATCTGAATCTACATCTGTGACTAAAACACACCCTGTCCAGGACTCTCTCATAGCTACAAACAACACCACCACCCCCACCCCCTCACCCCTTCTCCACCACCACCCCACCCCACAACCTCCACCCCACCCCCTCACCCCTTCTCCACCACCACCCCACCCCACAACCTCCACCCCACCCCCTCACCCCTTCTCCACCACCACCCCCACCCCACCACCTCCACCCCACCCCCTCACCCCTTCTCCACCACCACCCCACCCCACAACCTCCACCCCACCCCCTCACCCCTTCTCCACCACCACCCCCACCCCACCACCTCCACCCCACCCCCTCACCCCTTCTCCACCACCACCCCCACCCCACAACCTCCACCCCACCCCCTCACCCCTTCTCCACCACCACCCCCACCCCACAACCTCCACCCCACCCGCTCACCCCTTCTCCACCACCACCCCCACCCCACAACCTCCACCCCACCCCCTCACCCCTTCTCAACCCCCACCCCACAACCTCCACCCCACCCCCTCACCCCTTCTCCACCACCACCCCCACCCCACAACCTCCACCCCACCCCCTCACCCCTTCTCCACCACCACCCCACCACCCCCACCCCCTCACCCCTTCTCCACCTCCACCCCACAACCTCCACCCTCTCGCCCCGTCTCCGCTGCCACTCCGCACTGCTCTCAGAGGCACGCACACTCATGCCCAGTGTTATTTTTAAGAGTATAAACACAGGTGCCCTGTTTTAGGTCAGGCCACGGCGTACGTAGAGAGCCCTCGAGAGCCAGACCTGTGTCAAACAAACACACGCCACTGGAGTTATGGACGACCAAGGCAGGGTTCAGAGGTGGCACACACACGCACACTAGGCTGCACTTTGGCGGCGGCACACTCGTCGTGTTGCGCAACGTTCCGTCTGGACCGCAGCAGCCCCTATAAGGTTCTGCTTGGCTGTGATCACACGACTGAATATGCTATAGACTCTATACTGGGGACGGGTAAATCCCAGCGCTTTAATATACTTCCAACGCACTGTTCGGACATGAATCTCTAATTCAAATATATTTAATGTTGCATTTTATACACCCTGACCTAGCATAGTAGTGAAGGTGTGTCAGTGTGTATGTGTGTGTATGTGTGTGAGTGAGTGAGTGACTGAGTGAGTGAGTGATTGAGTGAGTCAGTGTGTGTGTGTGTGTGTGTGTGTGTGTGTGTGTGTGTGTGTGTGTGTGTGTGTGTGTGTGTGTGTGTGTGTGTGTGTGTGTGTGTGTGTGTGTGTGTGTTTGTATATGTGTTTGTGAGTGTGTATATGTGTTTGTGAGTGTGAGTGAGTGAGTGAGTGAGTGAGTGAGTGAGTGAGTGAGTGAGTGAGTGAGTGAGTGAGTGTGTGTGTGTGTGTGTGTGTGTGTGTGTGTGTGTGTCTGTGTGTGTGTGTGTGTGTGTGTGTCTGTGTGTGTCTGTGTGTGTGTCTGTGTGTGTGTGTGTGTGTGTGTGTGTGTGTGTGTGTGTGTGTGTGTGTGTGTGTGTGTGTGTGTGTGTGTGTGTGTGTGTGTGTGTGTCACAGTTTGGTGTTTTCTCTCCTCTTGCATTGTACTGAGGGATACAAGTCAAAGGCTTCACTGGTAATGAGCTGCGATAGGTTCCGTGTGAAGTGACTGGCGCGTGACGTGTGTGTGTGTGTGTGTGTATGTGTGTGTGTGTGTGTGTGTGTTTGTGTGTGTGTGTGTGTGTGTGTGTGGCGACTGGCGCGTGACGTGTTGTCGCTGCAGATGCTGATTGAGCTGGAGACTGCCCTGCTGGACGACAAGCCTCACTGGTACAAGCTGCAGACACACGACGTGTCCTCCATCCCCCTGCCCAACCCCTCGCCATATCTCCATCGGAGACACCCGCACCCAGGCACGCCCGGGAAGCGGCTGCAACGTAAGTGTGTGTGTGTGTTGCGAGAGAGAGAGAGACAAAGAGAGAGAGAGAGAGAGAGAGAGAGAGAAAGAGAGAGAGAAAGAGAGAGAGAGAGAATAAGATTCTTAGTCAAAGCAAATGTGTACCATTGGTCTCACTAGTTACTAGTAAGGATGTATTGTAGTGAAATCCATCCTCTTAATGTAGTGTTCAAAAAACGTTTCCAATAGTATAATATTTTCCTAGTATTTCTTGAATCAAATGATCATTGTGTGTCTATGCATAGGGGGTGGGTAGGGGTGGGGTGGGACTTTTCATTTGTTTGTGTCTAAATGTGTTTAAATGTATATGCTGTCCTCATGATCTCCAAAGGGTCCACTCACCCTATATATTTATGTGTGCTGTGTGTTGTGTGTTGACGGTGTATCTATGTCTGTCTATGTCTCTCTCTCTCTGTGTGTGTCTGTCTGTGTGTGTGTGCTGTTTATCCATCACAACGCAGGATCTCAACGCATCACAGAAACAGATTATGATGATGGTATTGGCGTAGTGGCCACAGGTGGGTGGGGGGCATGGCAACAGTTACCGTGACGATGCGTCTGTGCTTCACACTTGTAGACGTCTATTCCAAGGGAGGGTTGTGTGTGTGTGTGTGTCGGGGGAGGGGGGGAGGGGGGTAGGATGACACGGCAGCCAGGCTTCAGCACTCATGAAGGTCTCTCCCCTGTTGTCGTGGAGACAGTGGCATGAATCCTCAGTGGTGCCTTCAGATTCGTGAGGAGCAAACCGCCAACACAGAGACGGCCATTTCTGTCCTCTCTACATCACACCCTGCCATCCACACACACAGTCAAGCGCCAACTGTTCAGTTTCTGTGGGAGTTTCAGGCCACCAACAGCTATTACCCAGTCGTACAAAATGGCATGAAATTCAAGAAGATTAGACTATCTCAGTCAATGAGATAGTCAGTGAGTTCATACATGCGCACTTAAATGGAAATAGAAATGTTTTCTGATTGTGTTCATGTGTGATAAGATCTCAAAGTAAGATAAGCTGGAAAATGAGAATTAAAATACCGTTAAGAGCAACTAGCTTTAGCTTTTACACTGAGGAAACGGCAAACATATTTAACAGTGCTTGTAACAGACCCACAGGCTGAAGCAAACACTGAGAACACTGCCTTTTCAGCCATTAGTTAACGGGTTAACGCAAGTCCATCTCCACATGAAATATATATATATTTTTAAATCATCGCAGTGAAGTATGTCTCCCTTGCTAACGTGCTCTCAGGGTTGAGTGCTTTGATTTTGATTTGATTTGTTTATTTGATGAAGAGGGACCGTGTGCATTATTAAACATTGAAATGTAAATGCACCCAATTGTAGCCAAAAGGCTAGTTTTCATTGGCAGTCCCCCTGCCAGAGTGAAACTGGCTAAAGATAGGGAAGAATTACAGCATAACATTGGGGAGGGGAGGAGCTCAAGCTGTCCCTATTTAAAGCCAGTGATCCCTTTGAGCTTCTGAGGATTCATGCCGTAAGCTCTGTGTTTCTGCCAGTCCCCGTTCACTACTAAAGAGTGTAGGGCCTTACTCACACCATGCACACATGTTCACTACTAAAAAGTGTAGGGCCTTACTCACACCACGCACACATGTTCACTACTAGAGAGTGTAGGGCCTTACTCACACCATGCACACATGTTCACTACTAAAAAGTGTAGGGCCTTACTCACACCATGCACACATGTTCACTACTAAAAAGTGTAGGGCCTTACTCACACCACGCACACATGTTCACTACTAGAGAGTGTAGGGCCTTACTCACACCATGCACACATGTTCACTACTAAAAAGTGTAGGGCCTTACTCACACCACGCACACATGTTCACTACTAGAGAGTGTAGGGCCTTACTCACACCATGCACACTTGTTCACTACTAGAGAGTGTAGGGCCTTACTCACACCATGCACACATGTTCACTACTAAAAAGTGTAGGGCCTTACTCACACCACGCACACATGTTCACTACTAGAGAGTGTAGGGCCTTACTCACACCATGCACACTTGTTCACTACTAGAGAGTGTAGGGCCTTAATCACACCATGCACACATGTTCACTACTAGAGAGTGTAGGGCCTTACTCACACCATGCACACATGTTCACTACTAGAGAGTGTAGGGCCTTACTCACACCACGCACACATGTTCACTACTAGAGAGTGTAGGGCCTTACTCACACCACGCACACATGTTCACTACTAGAGAGTGTAGGGCCTTACTCACACCACGCACACATGTTCACTACTAGAGAGTGTAGGGCCTTACTCACACCATGCACACATGTTCACTACTAAAGAGTGTAGGGCCTTACTCACACCACGCACACATGTTCACTACTAGAGAGTGTAGGGCATTACTCACACCATGCACACATGTTCACTACTAGAGAGTGTAGGGCCTTACTCACACCACGCACACATGTTCACTACTAGAGAGTGTAGGGCCTTACTCACACCACGCACACATGTTCACTACTAGAGAGTGTAGGGCCTTACTCACACCGTGCACACAGCTGGGCATGTGCAGTGACAGCTTCTGTGCATGACAGAAGACAGACAGAAAGAGAAAGAGGGAAAGAGATGGGGAGATGAAAGTGCTCTTTCTGAGGCAATCATTTTTTCTTCTTCTTTCTCTGATGTGAACCCTCTGTCTATTTTTCTTCACCTAATGTGAACCTTTTCTCTTTCTATCTTTTGCATGGTAGACTAATGATCTGAACAGGCGAAGATGCTCAGCTCTCGTTTCTCTTTTTTACCCCCATAGGACCTTTAGGACCTCAGCTAAAAGATATATAGATAGATAGATAGATAGATAGATAGATAGATAGATAGATAGATAGATAGATAGATAGATAGATAGATAGATAGATAGATAGATACTTTATTGATCCCGAGGGAAATTAAGGAATGATAACCAATATAAGGAATGATAACCAATATAAAAACCTACACAAGAAACCTGAAGGCACCTGTAAAAAAAGCATTTCATTCAACAACATCTCCACATTGTGAACTGAGACAATGAGAATAATTTGAGCCTACTGTTTCAGTTACTGTCCCTGTAGGCTGGGACAATAGTATTTGATATGCCGTTAGACCACAAGTTACTATAGTTACTATTTACCCATTACTTTGGAGGCGAATCAGTCCTTCTGTGCTTTCCTGAAATGGTTCTGACATGAGAGATCATTGATACTTTGGGGAAAAAAAGAAGAGAGCTGGTATCTTCATGACTCGTAGTCTAGCTTGCATGGTTAGTCTGGCAATGGTGTAGAAATGGACACATATACTTTACACACGTCCAGCAGCATGACACGGTTCAGTGTGAATATGGAGCACTGTGACATTAACCTGGGCATAGGTTAGGATATGTGTTTTATTACTTTAAATTAAACAATGAAATTGATTCTATCTTGCTTATATTTCTCTTCGCCTCTCTCTGTCTCTGTTCTCTTTCTCATCCGCTGTCTCTCTCTCTCTCTCTCTCTCTCTCTCTCTCTCTCTCTCTTTGTCTCTCCTCTCTCTCACTCTCTCTTTGTCTCTCCTCTCTCTCACTCTGCTCCTGTGTTTTTAACAAATGTGTACCTGATGTATGTTGTAGCCGAAGAGAACCGCTCGCAGGATCGAGAGAGAGAAAGGGACAGAGACATGGAGAGAGGAAGAGAAAGGGAAAGGTCTGCCAATCTGGAGGTCCCGGACGCCCCCTGCCCGCCCCACCACCGCTCGCGCTCGCAGTCGCCTCGTCGAGAGGAGCCGAGCAGAGCTCGCTCGCGGCCCCCTAACGTCCCAACGCAGAGGTGGGACACACCGATACACACACACTTATTTACATATACATACTGTACTCACACACACACACACACACACACATACATTAACACACACAAACATACAGACTTAAAGGCATGCACTCAAACACTGATGCACAATCGTGCACATAGGGACGCACAAACACAGGTACACATAGATGCACACACATACAGGAACACATACAGTATATGCATGCACACTATATGTTTGCATACCCATTTATGCTAACTGGTACACACAGGCAAGTGTACA
>NC_137910.1:6288055-6295555 GCF_963457725.1 Sprattus sprattus | reverse complement strand
TTTCTACAGTGCTTTGTTTAACTGTATTAATAATCTTTATAAGACACATGCGTGACAGTATGTTGATATGTTTGTATCACGGCTGGCCACTTCAAGTAAAGTTATTGCCTGTTGTCACTTTAATTTTATTTTTTTGTTTCATCTGCACTTTTTTTCCCCCCTCCGTCCTGCATGCACGCACACTATACTCACGTCAGCAGGAGCTCGTCTAAGTATAGTAGCTCTCTCCCTCCTAAGATGCCTCTCTTAGTCAGTGGCATCCATAAAGAGTTCTACAGGTAAGGTTGCTGTTGTACTCATTCGGATCGATCCTCCCTTCCATACCTCAGCCCCACCACACCACACCCAAACCCCCACCATCCCTTGTGTGCCCTGTACTCCACCCTTTTTACCCACGAGTCACAGTAAAGGTCAAAACATATGTCTGTCAGTGTATATGTCGTTTCGTCGTGTTGTGAACTTTGGCCAGATGGCTAAAAGTGTGCAGGGATCGGGATTTTTATCCATCACAGACAAATATGAAGAATACATTTAAACCAAATTCGTTTATTTGTTTAGCAATTTAGCATTTATTCATTGATTGTGAATCAATTTTTTCAGCTTCAGACATAGTCCGTCTCAACTTTATACCAGTTCCTGGTTGTTTTCCCCTTGATGACTTCCTTGTCCAGTGTCTCCACTGTGGTAGACTGTGTTCCTGTATATCTAGATGGCTTATGCCAGTGGTTGCATTCATAACTACCATATGACAGACTCCCATGTGTGGGAGAAGATGGCCTTAAAAAGAACTGTCCATTAGACCTGCGCCTGTACTTCAGACATAGAGTATAAGAAGCACACGGCATATTCTCCCCTCCATCAGTCACAGAACAGCTCCAGAGACCAAGTGCTGTAGAATATGTCACCCCCTTCCCTGCATTCCTATGTTGTTTTTCTGTGGATATGATTCTTCCTGCAACCACGAAGACAATTGAAATCCAGAAAATACCTCTCATAACAGTCGTTTGATTACAGAGAAGATGGCTGCATAGGTACAATGAAAATAGAAAAACTTTGTGAATCCACAGAAAACTATGCTCTTTTTCATGTATAGTTTTTTATTTTTACTTGTTAATTTTGTAGAAATTAGCCTTTGCACGTTTATGTATATATTTGTAGCTTTTGTTTAATTTTTTGCATGAATGCATGCATGATTACTCTTCAGCATGCATGTTTCTCTCTTTGTGTGTGTGGGTGGGTTTGTGTGTGTGTGCGTGTGTGTGTGTGTGTGCGTGTGTGTGTGTGTGTGTGTGTGTGTGTGTGTGTGTGTGTGTTTGTGTGTGTGTGTGGGTTTGTGTGTGTATGTGAGTGCAGCTCAACGCTCCCTGCACGCTTAAAGACCAAGTCTCGACTGAGGTCGAATGGGGTCACGGCCACTCACAGCACGATTACTCACCGTGTGCTCAGGTTTACAGACGAGATTACCATTAGGTAAGGATAGCATGCTAACCAGTGTGCTCAGGTTTACAGACCAGATTACCATTAGGTAAGGACAGCATGCTAACCAGTGTGCCACAGTGATGAGGCCGCAGCTAGTTCCCACCCCTTATGAACCAGTATGCACTGGAGAGTGTGCACCAATACTTCAGAAAACAGATGCTATACAGGCCTACTAGCATTGTAACTAGGCTTATGTTTACCATGTACCTTCATCAGTTTAGCTGACACTTTTGCCCAAAGCGTCAGTCTGATGGTAACCATTGGCAAATTATTGAGCATGATCCGAGGTTAGGCTTCACACCATCCAAACCTGGAGTTTCCATCCCCCATTTCCCTAATGTAATGATGTGATCCTGTAGTGGTTTAATCCTGTAGTAATTAATGGTCACGAACCATAGGCTACCAGGCAGTAATCTCATGTCATTGGATGCCATTTCTCTGCTCTGGTTTAACCAACCATGTTAAGATAAACCTGTCCAAGTTTGAGTTGTTATCTAACATGATGATGATTCGTTTTTCTTTTTGATGATTTTTCTTTTCTGTTCTTTTTTGTCATTTCTCTTGTCTCTTGTCTCTTCTCCTTCCTTCCTTCCATCCCTCCCCTCCTCCTCCTGCTCGTTCCTCTCTCCACCTCTGTCGGACGGGCATGTTGTGAACCCTAGTGATCTGCAGCCATCTCTTAACAGGGTTAGGAGTGCTAGTGCCAACTGTCTGAGGCCAGACTCTAAGTCCCTCTCGCCAGAGAGAGAAAGGTACCCACCACTCTGCCAGCCCCAGCCCCCCCGACCCGCCTACATCTCCACCCCCTAGAGTCAGAGCACTACCTGTCACCTGTCAATCAATCATGTGTTCAAGTAGCACTGTCATTTTATCCATGAAGGGATCACTCCAAATGTCTCCCAGTTGCCATTTTATTGATCAGCATTGCGGCTATGAAGATCCATGCTTGTTAAAAAGGGAAAAACAATGAATGCATTGTCACACTGTATGTAAACTGTATGTTGTGTCTACTCTATAGTGGCTGGAAGATCTTTGACTTTTGAAGTGATTTACAGCATAGAATCCAGCAGAATGATCTTGAATAAGCTCTCTGAATTTCGAATAAAGTTACAGCATAGAATCAGTTCAGTGCAGCGGAACAACTCTCTTCCGGTGTAGCCCTGGGACTTGAGACGCGGTTACTCTTTGATGCCCTCTGAGCCACCCCACAACCCCCCCCCCCCCTTACTGCTCCCTTACTTTGGACTCCAAAGTCCCACTCAGCAGCCTATTACCCCTCTTGTCCTCCTCCCTCCTCCCCTCACCCTCAACCTCACTCCTGTGTGTCTCTCTCTCTCCTGCCCTCTGGGGGGCGCTGTTGGTGTTCCCCAAAAAAACGACCCTCTTCCACCCAGGACCACCCAGTCTCTTCCCCGCTCCAGGCCCTCCAGTCCCAGGATACTAATCCAACATGCCTCCCCCGAGGATGACAGGTATCACTCCAACCCCCTCCCCTCCCCTCCCTGCAGCCCCCTGACCCGCTTGCATCCTCCCTCAGTCTCCCCGGCCTGTGCTCAGCTCTTAGCCTGCATCGGAGGCACTGGCGTGTTCAGGGAGTGGCCTAGGGTGGCACGGGCCACCCCTGAAATCTGATTGGCCACCCCAAGTTAGCTAGTTATATCTGATTGGCCACCCCCTGCATACGTCAGTGCCCCACTGGTGCCACCCCTATCAAAAATGTCTGGACACGCCCCTGATCGGAGGCACTGGTGGTTAGCCAAAGCGGCCCCTTGCTTCCCCTTTCCTTCCGTGGCCCGTAGATGAGCTAGCGACCCCCTCACCCTCAGTAGTTTGTGCTGTAGATGCCCCTGTAAACTCTCTCTTGCTTCAGTCTTGAGGTCTTTGTTACTTCTTCTGCTGTCTGTCCAACTCTTTCGCCCGCTCTTTAGTGTTGTGCCAAGGCTTTACATTTTTCTACCTCTGCAGTGTGTGTGTGTGCAGTGGCTTCAGTTCTGTGTGTGTCATATTTCTGCTTCCTGTAGTAGCACTGCTTCTTATCCCCCCAGATTTCCGCTTGTTAACTGTTTTACCTAGAAGAGCTGGATAGGTTTCCTGATGAGGATACTCCAGCTTTCATTTTGTAGATCATCACTCAAGACCTGTCCTACTAAACTGTGCCTTACTATACTTACCTTGCTTACTCTACTAATACCATATCACATTAATAGAATAGAGCAATCTCCTCATAGAGTGCCAGTGGTTGAAGAGTCAAGTCACTGTGTCTCGAGTCTTATGTCTATGTATCTGTATGACATCCATACACCCCAGTCATTCATTCCATACACACTCTGGTTAATGTGTTGTTCATTTTCATTATTTAGTCACAAAATCACACTGATTAGAAGTGTTGGGTGTCAACTCCAAGTGTTGAAATCACTCCATACTGAAATCACTCCATGCTCCATAACCATCCACATGTGTGTGTGTCTGTGTGTTCTCGTCCTGTCTGGTCCTGCCATTCACCCCACCCACCCACCCACCTCCCCCTCCTCCTCTGTCACTGGCCTGGTTGTGAACTGAGCAGCTGGATGCTGGAGCCGTTGTTCCCCACTCAGGAGACGGTAAACCACCTGAGCGCCAGGCCGGTGTTCCGGAGGTACACAGCCCACTGAGTTGCTGACTGACTGAAGGGACACATACTGTAGTGGTTAAAAAGGAGACGAGAGCTATCACTTTCATATGCACACACACACATATATATATATAGGTGCAAACATAGGCATAAAGATGCATACACACACACTAATGCATATACACATGCACACTCTCAGGACAGATATGCTCATGCAGATACACAGTACACGCATATATACAGACACATATATATATATATACACTGAGTTGCTTACTTACTGAGGGGACACATACTGTAGTGGTTAAAAAGGAGGGCGAGAGCTTAGCTTTGTGGAATCACTTTCATATGCACACACACACACATATATATATATATAGGTGCACACATAGGCATACAGATGCACACACACACACACACACACACACACACACTAATGCATAGGCCTATATACATGCACACTCTCAGGCCAGATATGCTCATGCAGATATACAGTACACACATATATATACAGACACACACGTAAACAAAATACACACACCTTTTCGAAGCAGACGAATACATCTATAAGCGGGAACCCCCCCCCCCCCCTTACAAAGACTCATGTTGAGCACAGAATAGCCTGTTGCCCTTGTGCCTTAAGCGGCAGGAGTCTGAATCTGAAGCCTCTCTCTCTCCCATTTGTGTCATTCAAACATCCCTCTCTTTTGTATTTCCTGTCTTGCCTTTGCTCGTACCCCCGTGCCGTAGACAACCAAGACCTCTGGACAAACCTAGCTGTCAGACACTCGGCAAGAAAATCTCTGACAGTGACAGGTAAGGAGAGCCTCCATATCATACCGCCGTATCCACGTATGGTGACACTTTAGAATGAGTACAGCACACGTGGCTGCAGCCTGGGCTGGTCATGCATCACATAGGCTCATAATGCATGTACTCTTTCACTAATGGAAAGCCCAGTGGACTGCTCTTCATCCTAAAGCGTCACTCTCATTCTATACCATTCACATTCCAATATCACAGCTACCCTGAACAGATAGAAATCTCCTCTCGTCATTACCTAGGTCGTGCTCCCACCTAATGCTGTCTTTTTCAGAAGAAAGGTGATATTTGAGAAAAGAGAACAATCTTATGTAGTCATGTGACCTATGCTATGCTATGTTTTTCAGCACTAGATATTGTTAATATTATGGTTAATATGATAGTTTTGACATTGCAAATGTAATCAGTCCTTTATGATCAGGAGCAAAAATAGTTTTTATGTGACTAGTTACAGTTTTTGCATTCCATAGTATTAATATATGTGGTATAAAAATGTGTGCATGCATGTTGAAAATGCTCACATAACACATAGATGCAGACAGTATTCTAAAGCGGTTTACTAAATTGGCTTAACCATATTGTGATGAGAACATCACAAACACAGCCACACACACAGAATGGGGTAAACAGGAGGCGGGGAAAACTTTGCAGTGACAATCATTATGATGGTGGACAGATATGTAGGTTAAACTAACTCAAGGATGGCAGTCTCTCAACCGAAGGCATGCTGGGAACCCCCCCCCCTCCTGCTACAATATACAGTATTTTAGCAAATGTTTAAAAATGAATGTTAAATATGCCAACACCGACATACCACCGTAAATATAACTGTTTTGGTGTCCATCATGGGTCTCTCCTGGGACCCTTTCATTTTTACATTATTATCTCATTCATCTCCTCACTATTTCTTCATGCTTTGTCTCATCGCATTCATTTAAGTTTTTCAAATGCAAGTCCCTTACACTCTTCTTCTTCTTTAGTCACGCTTGTTTTCTTTTCCTTTCTTGTCCTTTTTTTTTGTCCTCCTCTGTTCTTTATGTCACTCTCACTGTCTGGCGCTCAGAATACGGCCAACCTCTATCTTAAGGGGTTCTCGAAGGAAGGGGGTCTCCCTGCCTCCTCTGGGTAAGGTGATCCATGGGGGGTCCACCCCAGGCTCACCCCAACTGGACAGGTGCTGACCCGGTGCTGGGTTGAGAGATATCTGTCACCAACTTTGTCCTCCTCGACACTTTTTTGTGTCCCATGTCCTCCATGTGCTTTGTGCTGTCTGCTCACTGTCTATCATTCAACCCCACCAGTTCTCTGTCTACGTTTATGTTCTGTACGTGTATGGTTCTGTGTTAGTGTTTTTTGAACTCCTCACAAACCTCCTTTTGCAGTCGTTTCCAACCTTCTGAGTGTCAACATACACACACTCAGTTTACACGAATGTTTCATTTTGGTGCAGCATTGTACACACACACACACACACACACACACACACACACACACACACACACACACACACACACACACACACACACACACACACACACACACACACACACAACACACACACAAAGTATCTTTCCTGCTGACTCCCCCTGTGCTTTTGGCGTGCTGGTTCACTCACTGTGTCTCTCTCCACTCTCCTGCTTCTGTGTCTAACCACATCCTTATTGCTTTTAGAAGATGTACACACACACCGTGATCTTCTGCGGTCTCACTCCTCCTTGATTCTCACTCTCATTTTGCTTGAGTGTGCTTTTTTTTACGCAACTGTATCTTCACTGAAGTATTCTCACAACCCTGTGTGGTCACTGCCTTATGCACCATGTTAAGAAAGAAATATTGAACAGGATTGTTGCATAATTTAATGTGAAGCATTTGCTAATATCGCTATTCTTCCTCTCCTCTCTTCTCCATCCTTTGGCCCTCTGTGCCTCTTTGCCCCCACTAGGACCCATCCACACGGTAACCACGGTAACCCTGCCTACACCTCATCCACAGGGACTGCAACGGCCACGCGCAGGGGCAGGCAGCTACCCCAGGTTCCCGCCAAAACTAGCAGTGTAGAGCAAGGTTTGTGCAGCCACTCTTACTTATTCTCAGAAAAACAAGTATGTTCACAGTGAGTTATTTAAGATTAAGGTTTGACATGAAAAGGGCCATAACTGTTTGTCTGAATAGTTTCCAAATAGTTTCCCCAGTTATATAGTTGCAGTTCTTCACAATTTCTGTAAAAATGAAGCAGTCTACAAAGAACCATGGTTTATCGATCTTTAAATAGAAAAAAGAAGTTCATTTTTAATATATATATAGCTTGGGTGTGACATTTTGTCAGTTTGAAGGGAGTTTTGAGTAAAGTACAAAAGTGAAAAAAGAATTCATCAGAGTTACATTGGTACATTGCACCATTAAAAAAAAATTGTCCAGTTTAGGAAAGGTATCCAAAGCCAATGATGCTGGTGTTAGAGCCATGGTGTGAGCTACAACATGCTCTCGTTTCAAAATGGCCAAGGTGTGAGCTACAAAATACGTGCTCTTGTTTCAAAATGGCCAAGGTGTGAGCTGCAACATACGTGCTCTTGTTTCAAAATGGCCAA
>NC_137910.1:6255555-6280555 GCF_963457725.1 Sprattus sprattus | reverse complement strand
GGACTTTTGAGAGATGAGGCATGAGGGATGAGAAGAGAGATTTAACCAGGACACACTGGTACTGGTTATCAAATGTGGCATGGCTTTTTACCATAGAAAAGCTTTACCATAGGCAGAATTATGTACTGTATGCTCTATGGCTTTGGCACAGTAGGAGCATATGTCATTGCTCAGTTCACTGTTTTCATACCTGACTAAACTTTAACTTTTTAACTTATTTAGCTAATTATGATAATCATGATCATTATTATTATTCTACTGACCTTAATCAGTTGTGCTTTGATCAAGGCAAGATGTGTATAGCAGGGGGCTCCAGAAGCTGTCTGGTGTTTAGGGTTTTGCACTTATGTGAGCCAGAGGGAGTGGGCTGTGCTGTTTTCTTCTCGTCTCTGGCGTCCACTCACACCTATTTGAGCAGATAAGGATGATCTAGGCCAGACCTGGGCTAAGTGCGGCCCGAGGGCCATTTGCGGCCTCTTAGCTGTCCCTGACCGGCTCGCAGGGGTCAATGTTAAATTAGGAATCAAACGTTAAAAGATAAAAATTGATATTACTATTAATTTTTATACTTATACTATTGCATTGCAAGCTTGCTCCTGCGTGTGTGTGTGCCATGTGTATTGGTCGTCTAGGCACTCCTTTAATACTGCAAAAACATGCTCATTTTTCATGCTAAATTGAGTTCAGCCTATTGGTCTGGCCCTCCACAACAGACCCACTATCTCATGTGGCCCCTTGGGGAAATGAATTGCCCACCCCTGATCTAGGCCTTAAAGCTGCCAGAACAGGATGAGACACACAGAATTGGGACGATTACTATACAATTACTATAAAGACTAATAACCACACACATCTGATGTATTTAACTAATGGAACAATTAAATAACAAATATCTCCCATCGGTTATTTTATTTCCTATTCTATATGTCTCACTCAACATGACTTTATAAGGAATAGGAATGTCCATTCTTTGTTTAATCTTATCTAGTCTAATCGCGTCTAATTCTTTGTTTACATAGGTGTGCTGGTTACACTCCATTCTTTGTCAATATTCCCTATCCTTGTGCTTAGAAAAAGCGAAAAGAGACGAAAACAAAAGAAAGAAACAGCTGGATGAGAGGAGAAGTGATATAAGGAGATGGCAACTTATCTTACTCTTCTAAGCCACTACAGTGTGTGTCTGCCACATTACCGTAATCAGAATCATGTTACGTTATGAATACTTGATGGTCCTGATGTTTAGGCATCCAGAACCACATACCAGCTCAGCTGGTGATGCCAGCATGTCTGGTGTATTGCAGTACCGACTGTGTACCCACCATGTCTCTGATGACATTCAGCGCTTCTCCTTTCGTCAAAGGGCTTCGTAACGAACCAAGTGATCATGAAATGACTGATCGTTTTGATTGATCATTTCGCAAGTTACTCAAGAGATATTTCAGTTGCCCAAAAGAAACATGGATTGCACAGCGTGTGTCTTCTCTCGTCCGTCCTTTGGACAAAGCTATTATTGTCGAGACATTAATCACGCTCCTTCCTCAAGGCCACTCGACCTCCCCTTCCTTTATTCCATAATTAAAACATGCATCATCCATCAGCCCGAGGCCTCCTCTGCCCCGGACACCATTCGGAGCAGCCAGACTGAAATAAACTTCCCACATCTCGCCTGCTGTCAATCAATCACTACTGCCTTCAGACCTGTCAATCACTACTGCCTTCAGTCCTTCAGCCAGCCCGTGCCAGGACAGATGTGGGGGAATGACACCGCCATTTGCAGCTAATTATGATCATATTAACCAGAGATTATAGCTTCCGAATGCACCCAAAAACACACACCCACACACACAAGAGGATACCCATACACACACACACCCACACCCACACACACACACGAGGATACCCATACACACACACACAGGCACACACAAGCTGGCAAACATACACAAGAGGATACCCATACACACACACGCACACACCCACACACACACACGAAGATACCCATACACAAACACAAACACACACACACACACACACACACACAAGCAGGCATACACACACACTCACACAACACACAAGAGGATACCCATACACACACACACATACACACACACACACACACACACACAAGCAGGCATACAAACACACACACACAACAGTATGAGCAGTGAGCAGAGGCTCTTTCATATGGTTGCTCGCTAGCATGACCACAGCTGGCACCTCTGGTCCAACATTCTTGTGTGGGTTAGGTCATGGAAACAAGCGCTGGCTTCAAAGGGGAACATAGATTGCATTACTACAGAGCTGACGAGCTGGAACTCAGGACATGTCTTAAATACCTCAACCAAAAGAGAGACGGGCAGAGAGAGAGAGAGAGAGAGAGAGAGAGAGAGAGAGAGAGAGAGAGAAGGGCAGCACAGGAGATGGAGGCCAGAAGAAGAGATGCTCCTGCTGCTGCTCTGTCCATCGTTGGGCTCTCTTGATGATGTATCCGTTGGGTCTTAGGGAGAAAAACAGCGGTTCACAGAATTGTCAGTTAGCAGAAGTTACAAAGCATAGTTTCAGATGGACCCTGATGGTCGTTTTCACTATCACAGACTTAGAGACTCATTCAGGCAATGGTGGTCAATCAGGAAACAAGGCTTTATTGTTTGTATTATTATTATTGCTTCTTTAGATGCAGAGAGTGTGGCTTCACAAGCAGACACAAGCTTAAGTGCTTGAGTTTTCATACCAGGTTGACCAGGAGAGAAGGTTAATCAGCGCACCCAGCTAATTATAAGTTAATGATATGCAGCCGTCCCAGGACAGAGGGTGACATATCAGTGCTATTCTGATTATCAGGAACAAACAAACAAACAAGGCTGACTTTCAAGTCAGTTTTTTAT
Source organism: Sprattus sprattus (assembly GCF_963457725.1). Lineage (NCBI taxonomy): Eukaryota > Metazoa > Chordata > Actinopteri > Clupeiformes > Clupeidae > Sprattus > Sprattus sprattus. The sequence goes on along the minus strand of NC_137910.1, from coordinate 6,277,670 downwards.
TGCACAAGCGATTCACTGCAACACACACGTGTTATATATGATAGGCGATCCAGGACACACACACACACACACACACACACACGCACACAGGCCTGAGGTCGCTGTGAATTCACGCTCTGCTTTTAACCCATCCCGGATCGTCCTTCCTCCAGGATCCTCCAGGAGCAGTGGGCAGCTTCTCAGCGCCCGGGGACCAAGTGAACCATCCGTCTCGGTCAGGGAATGACAGGACTATTCTTTTTAGATTTGCATTGGCAGAAAATGCAAAAGAATGACAGACACACCAGACACCCACTCAGAGGAAGCATTCCTATCAACGTTAACACAGAGCTCACACATTTAGGAAATATAGACATGTTAGAATAATATCTGTTCAAGAGATTTAGATTTGTCAACTCTTTCAAGCCCAGATGTACATCAAGATCAACATGTTTGATCTGATGAGTTATGTCAGGCTAGGTTTAGGGTTCTTGTATGTATCATAATCCTAAAAGGACAAGGGTGGCGCAGCATTTAGAACCTTTCAATAGGAAATCCTGAGTGGAAATGCTAGAAATTCGAATAAACTCTTTATGCGCTAGATGAGTGGTGGATTAACAACCAATTCACGTATGGTAAAATGCGGCTGAGGTGGCTGGGGATGGGTTTTATTCGCACCAATTGCATTTGTTGCGGTTTTTATTACGTTTCCATTAAAGTTGCCCTGACAATTTCAAGTTTTGAACCCACAGCTGTTCACAACTCCTCTCTCTGATTAGAAGAGTGAGTGTGCATTTTCAATTTGCATAATACAGCTGATGGAAAATGCCCACAGACATTTTGCATTTCCTTTTAGCCAAATTTACAGGAATGCACTTAAAGTATGCGAATAAGCCAGATGGAAACCCAGCTCGTCAGAACCTTGTGACCGCTGTCAGTTGAGAACCTCAGTGGCATCTCAACTGTACACTCTAACATTTAAGTTGCATTGGATGTTTGCAATATGAAGTGTTTACGTGAATGCTTGGGCCACTCTTACTTAGGATATGTCTGTTCTTGTTTCTCTGCTCTTCAGTCTGGTCTTCTCAGGGATGAGGCTTGGTGCTGACAGCCAGTTCAGTGACTTCCTGGATGGCCTAGGCCCCGCCCAGCTGGTGGGGAGACAAACCCTGGCCACGCCCGCCATGGGTGAGTGACAGAGTGACAGAGTGACAGAGTGATAGTCAAACACCTGCAGTCGAGGAGACTGAGGGAATAACCTGAAACCTACATTGGAGTCAGAAAAGTGAACATCTGCTGCTTTCAATTACTTAAATTCTCTCCTCTATCGCTCTCTTTCTCTCTCCCTCCATCTCTCTCTTTCACTCATCCTCTTCTCCCTCCATCTCTCTCTCTCTTTCCCTTATCTTCCTCTCCCTTTATCTCTCTCTTTTCCTCATCCTCCTCTCCCTCCATCTCTCTCTTTTACTCACCCTCCTCTCCCTCAGGAGACATCCAAATTGGCCTGATGGACAAGAAAGGTCAGCTGGAGGTAGAGGTGATTAGGGCACGTGGCCTTACACCCAAACCAGGATCCAAAAATCTCCCAGGTGAGAGCTCTTCTTCTGGGCCACCATCTTCACAAATCTGCCCTCTTTTCATCTGCTGCATGGATGTCTGAGAGGATGGGCTATGCTTTATATCACATGTGTCAAACTCAAGGCCACTCAATCTGGCCCGCCAACTCCTCAGAATGTTGCAAAAAATTCCATTGATTTGAATGAGCAACGGTGACATTTTATTTGGTTTGCCTAATTTTCCCTCAGGATTAATAAAGTATCCATCTATTTATCCATCAGAGCTTGTCTGCCGCGGCCGCTGGTATGTCGAACGCACCACAAATACTGCAAGTCCCACAATGCACTGTCCCCGCGTTGGTAGCATACGTCAATTTAGGGAGCGCTTGCCCCACTGTCCGGCCCTCGACTTACACCCAATCTTTTTTTATTTCGGCCCTCTGTGTATTTGAGTTTGACACCCCTGCTTTATATGAAGAAACTCATGGCCATGTGGACAACCCTGCAAAAAAAGAAATCTCACAGGACGTTGTGTGTACACTTACTGAACTCATGCCCTCCATGTCTGCTCTTTTTTACAGCTCCCTATGTCAAGGTCTACTTACTGGATAACGGGGTGTGTAAAGCCAAAAAGAAAACCAAGATTGCACGAAAAACACTGGACCCGTTATACCAGCAAGCGCTGCTTTTTGAAGAGAGTCCGCAGGGTAAAGTTCTCCAGGTCAGTTACATTTGCAAATGTTATATTCCCCTGCTCAGTGGTCAGTTAGCAATGTTTTCCCCATATGATGTCTAGGCCTTTTGCAATGCCTTTCAGTTATTGGACTTGTTTGAATTTTAGATTAGATAGATTCAACTTTATTGTCATTGCACAGAGAACAAGTACTGAGACAACAAAATGCAGTTTAGTAAGTGCATATGTAAAGTGGAATAAGTGAATAAATAAGATATATACAGTAAGAGTTAGGTATGAAATATGAACAGAATTGGGACTAGCAGCAATTGAGGTAGGAAGTGAAGATAGATATGAAATATATAAAGTGCAGGTGTAAGTATTAGTGGTGGTAATAAGTAAAGAGAAGTGAATGAGGTAGTAGTAATATAAAGATTAAAAAGTTTTGTAAGGTGTAAGTACAGTTAGTATTTTCAATTGACACCCCATCCGCTCTCTCCCTCCCAGGTCATAGTCTGGGGCGACTATGGGCGATTGGACCACAAATCCTTTATGGGAGTTGCACAGATCCTATTGGAGCAGCTTGATCTTTCAAGCACAGTGATTGACTGGTACAAACTCTTTCCTCCTTCCTCATTGGTGGATCCTACGCTAGCTCCCCTCGGCCAACGGGCTTCCCAGACATCACTTGATATTTCTTCAGGGCCGCCAGGCACGCGGTCCTAGTGAAGGGGGGGATACAGGATCCCCTTCCCCCCACTCCCCCTCCCTCCAGGATCACCTGAGTGGACCAAGGACACATACCTGTGACAACAATCAGAGCCCTGACGAACCAGAATCACGATCAAAAGCTTTTAGCTGGAGCCTGACAATCACTTCTCCACCACTTTTGTATTTGGGTTCTTTGCATTTTTTTGTCATTTTTCGTTTTTCTGGACTCTCAAGGTTTACTTTTGTGCCATTGTACACCAATCTCCTTTGTTGTTTTGTATTGCTGGCTTCATTCATTCTGAATGTGACTTGGTTCCATTCAGTTCCTGAGCGGAGGCGGGAACAGACCGTTTGTTGACTAAACTGGCCAATCAAAGTAGTGATGGCTGACTCTAGCCAGTCAACAGTGTCAGTGACATCATCTTGTTCCTTCTTCCTCCTTGCCATATAAGGAGTGTGGGCGTGTTTGGGACAGGTGAGACAGGGCTAGTGAAAGTGAGGCCACTGTAAGACTGAGAGGCCCCTTCCTTTTAACAAAGGTCAAAGGTAACAGAGCCCTTCACCCTTTGCTAGATGCTGACCTTAACAAGTCTGTTTACAGAAGATCTCTCCCACTGCTTTGCCTTGTCACTGTACTCTTATTTTGGTACAGGGGCACACACACACACACACACACACAAACACCATACATACACAAATACATGCACACACACACACGCGTGGAATGTGAAGACCTGTGTTATGTTTCCTGACATTTGTTTCCAAATTGTGTAAAACATAAGTAATATACCGGGCAGTTATGGGAAGCCTCTTCCGTAAGTTTTCTTTTTTCTCTAATTAGCAGGCATTCCCTTTTGTTGTTAGCACTTTTGTAAGTGCACTCAAATTAGCTTGCCCCGCCCCCATCCTTCCACAGGCTGTTCATGTTCAGCCTGAGTTTCAGCATAAGCCACTTTCAGTTGTTGCCATGACATCACAGAATGCGTCACATTGACACATCGTTTTGCCATGGCAACTGCCAATCAAGGTCAGATATGATTAAGGGAATGGTCTGCAGGTGTTAAACAACTGTCATTCTTTAAGAACAGTTTTATGTTTGTTTTGGGGATTTAAAGCAAGCACAAAAAGCCTGATTTGTTTTTCAAATAGCAGAACGTTGTAGCTTTTTGAGAAACAGATAGACACTCTTTGAGAGTTAAAATAGAGCTTGATTTTGTCCCCTGTTCTTTAAGCTTTTTCATTTTCTTCTCATTTTATTTGAATGTTTCTCAAAAATCATTCACACACAAAACCCCTCTCTTCATCTAAATGTGGCAGTAAAATGCAGGTTGTGTTTTGACAAAGTCCAGAGATCTTCTCGATACAAAAAAAAAGAGACAAAAGACGACATAGGCCACCCTCTCCTTCCCCATTCCGAAGGAGCAAGCATGCCTCTGGAACGGTCCCAAACTGCATGCAGATTTTGTAAACACGACGGATGAGAATAAAAAATAAAAAAAAACAAGAGACGAACATACTAGTGTGTTAGTTCCACATACTGTAGGCAAGCTTGTGTGTTGCATGCACCTGTACAGTTTGTTTCTATTTAAGATGAATAGATTAGCCAATGAACTGAAGCCATCCATTTCATACATGGACGTCTGACCAGGTCACGCCCCCCCCTGCGCTCTGCCCTCCTATTGAGGCTTGGGTGTTTGTGGGGAAACATTTTTCTTAATTGTTTTATTTTTTAAATTTCCTTTTTTTTCTTTCTTTTTTTTTTTTTTTAGAAAAAAAAATAACAACTAAAAAGATATCCCTGTTGATGAACAAAAGTGCTGTACTGTCTGTTGTACTAAGCAAACATGAGTCCTCTGTTTGTATGGAAGATGATGTTGTTGTTGCTCTAGTTTACCACGGAGGGACTTCAACAGACTTAGAATAATGTGTATAAAAATCCAGAGCTATCTATATATGGAGTATAATTATGATTATACAGAAAAAAACAGCATAGAGAAATATATATATATAAAAGATATATATTTAAAAAAAATAAGAGTGTATGCAAGATAAGATCACCTACACAAACACACATGCACATACAGTAATGCCAATATGAGTCAGTGATTTACTTGCTTGTATTTAAACCGTGGCCCAGTCAACCTGTGGATCAGCCATCTGTCACCTCGGTCCGTTGATCGGTACCAAGGCCACCAAGGGACACCTTCAGAACTTTCTTTTCTCTCACTCCTCGTCCTCGTCCTCGTCCTTGTCCTCGCCTCTTTCGCTTTCGTTTTTTGTTTGTCTATACACAGTAACAATTCAAATGCTAAACATAGGAAATTGGACTGCCACCTATCTCTTTTGCTTTATTAGAGTATTCCTATTCCCTAAACACTTGGTTACAAAAAAAAACTAACAAACTCACTTGCTTCATATTTAACCACCGATGAGTTTACTTTGATGTCCGTCGAGGCTGACTACTTTCCTTTGTCAGTATTATTTAATAATGCTGATTGTTTACAAATCATGTGTTCCACTGAAACAGAATAGAAGGTATTCACTGCAACATTTCTTGTTTGTACAACAGATGTGGCTCAAATGATGTGTATGTTTTATATTCAAGAGTTCATTTTTATTATTTACAAATAAAAGACTGTGTGGAAGAAACCCGACTGAAGATCCTGTGATTGGCACTATGGTGTTCAAGTTCTCTCGATGTTTTCTGACCGTGTCAGCACTTTGTTGGCTGTGAGGACACTGGACTGAGTTCACTCCACCGGTGACAACTGCAACCCAACTCCCCCGCCAAGTGTCAAGAGCTAGTACTGCACACAATTAGTCTATGTATGAAAATAGCCCTCTAATGACTTGTGAAGTTATGATAACAGTGAATACAGACCATTGGATACATTCATTTACAAATCTATTGAGTTGTATTATGTATGACACATTACGACAAAATCAACCCTCTTTAGGACTTAAAGAGTAAAGGACTGTTCTGTGACCATGTTTGAGTGAACTACACCAAATCTAAAAAACACTGCATATGGGGTGTTAGAACATGCACAATGACCTACTTCCCTACACATTAATGGCAGATAAATGAATTGACGGGAATGCAAATGTGGTACAGTGCAGAATGTCCTTTTTGGGTGGGGGTGGGGGGTATGGAATCTCTTAAATAAAATATCCACCAACAGCTGGTTCCATTCACAGATGCATTATTCAATGACAAACAGAATTGTTATTTAATGAGTGGGCTCAGTCGAGTCTGTTTGAATAAGGCAGCAGTATGTGTTGAGGTGTAACCTTGAGAATGCACTGCTTTCTGTTTTATTCTGTGGAAACAATTCTAAATTCACCTTGTCGTAAGTGGAATGAAATGTATTTCAACGTATGGAGTATAATGGAAGAAGACACACACACACACTCACACACTCACACACACACACACACATACACACACACACACACACACACACACACACACACACACACACACACATACACACACACACACACACACACACACACACACTCACACACACACACACTACTGTCGTAATTTTGTGTAGAAAATGGACATTTGCATCATCAGATATGTCAGTGAAATTAAGTAAGTGTTACCGGCCTCAAGCCTAGGGGAACTTGGGCCAGCACAAACAGGTTCCTAACACTTGAAAAGTGAAGGAACAAACACAGGTGTTAAGGCATGGAGTTCATTCTATTTAAGATCAATAAAAGACAGGCTACAATAAAAGACAGGCTACCACAATCATTTCATGGTCACTGCCGAATGCATAATTAGTCAAGACAGACTCCCAACATCATTTCAGGTTCACTAACAACGGCATGATTATTCAAGACAGGCTACCTACCACCATCAGTGGCCAGAAACCATGTTCAATCACAATTTATCATTAAACACCCACACACACACAGACATCTTCTAACAAAGTAACACCCCATTACCAGTATGCTTGTTTTTAGATCATACACATTCATTTGCAGCAGTTCAAAACCCACAAGAAAAGGTTATATTACCTTGAAAAGTGAAGGAACAAACACAGGTGTCAAGGCATGGAGTTCTTTTTGGTACAAAGCTTTAAAGCTTATATGTAGAATAGAACATTAATTCTGTTGTTTTGCGTTTTTTTTTTTGTTGCTGTCTAGACAGGCTCCATTCATTTGGCTGTATGCACTCAAATTCCGAGCATTGTTTTGGATTGGTTCTCTTGTTTGAATTCGCTTTGGATTTGTTTGAATGACATCGGAGTTGTATGTTAAAATGAGAAGTAAAAGGAACAAGGGTGAAATCTAGACTAGAACAGAAACGCACACAGCATATTTTGCTCTCCTCCGAAACTGATCCCAAATAGGGCGTGCAATAACCAGATATGTTATTAATAACCAAGTGTCAGCAGTGATATGTAGCATGGAACCAACACTAGCCATCAAAGAACACAAGTATATGAAACCGCACACATAAAATAAAACCTGGGAGATCTCTGAATCACAAGCCAATGCATAGGTAGCTAATTCAGGGCAGACTGGCTGGATATCTGAGATCAGTAGATTTATGACATTAACAGGGGCACCATGGTCGGCCTGGATCAGGAACCAAAACCCATAAATGGCAGACAGATGATTGGGGAAAGAAAGAAAGAAAGAAAGAAAGAAAGAAAGAAAGATGCAGACCACTGAAAAACTACATGTACGAAAGTATATTAGGGTCTATTTCTGACTTTTTTTCTCCGAAATTCTGGATTTTATTCTCAGAAATCCCCCCACCCCCATCCCCCACAGGTAAAATCAGCCCATAGGTGTCCCTAGTACGCTTCCGTACATAAGTGACATATATGGCAAATTCTTCCCAGTCAAACCATTAAAAAAAACGTATGAACATATGCATTTTTTTTTTTCCATGAGCTCACCACTGCAACAGCCAGGCAGTGTGTCCTGTATCGGTAGCACTGCTGATGTGGGCTTCTGCTTGTCTCAAATCAGCACAGCAAACATATTGTCACCTAAATTAACTAGATCCCAGAAGATTATTGATAATTAAGGCCTGTGAAATCTGCTCAAGTTGTCATTAATAACAAACAACAACACAGTGGGTTTGTAAGAAGATAGGACATTATACATAGTTACTCACAGTTGCCACAGTGCCGTCTGTGTGAAGGTAGTGAAGGGTGTCCCAGAAAACTAAATGAGCCCACAATTCTCACAATTGTTTGTTGTGTGTTGTTTTTGTTTGTCCTGTCTTATTGTTGTTTCTATGTTTATGTTCATTTAATGTATGTTTACTATCTGATTGTGTTGTGGACCCCTCGAAAACGAGATGGTACATCTCAAGGGGTTATTCCCAATAAAGATAATTTCCAACAAATTCTGTTAGGACATGTTATCTCTAACAGCGATTTCACAGCTAGTTATAGAGCTCTGATTATGTTTGTAGTTCTTATAAGCCTTTTCTCATTGGAAATTAGTTTGATAAATCTTTAATGAGGCCATTACCCATCTAATGGTTCTTGCCTCCAGGCAGTGCTCCCCCGCATATCTATGATATACTGTTCATGCTTAGTTATCTGAGTGCATAGAAAGTGTCATTTTGCACGCTAACATCGCTTCACTTAAGACGGTCTCAAAAAATGTTTTTTATCCCCAATCTCTTACTCTTTAAAGGTACAGTGAGTTTTTTTTTTTAATTTTTAAAGAAATGCTTCAAGACCTGGGGGGGGGGGGGGGGGGGGGGGGGTCAATTCCCACTGTGGGTTGACTTGGTCCACTTCCCCTAGATGGGATGTTATAGAGTGATTTGAACTTGGTGAAGGATGTGTTTCAGTTACTGAGTAATGGCAACTTATATCAGATCAAGCCATGCAGAATAAGCCCACCACGCTTCTCTGACTCTGCCATTCCCTCACCTGACACTCTGGCAGTTCCCTAGATACCAGTATATGCACAGTATCCAAGTCCAAGCTCCTAGCTTTTATGGAAAATGACAGTACAGGTACATTTATCTTTAACACTGTGCGTATTTCATTGGAATTCAACCACTGACCTTCATATAGAGTGGTACTTATGGGCATTCATCCAACACTCACCATCGTCTACCCTAGCCACTTGATATGGGTATGAGGGGAGCCTCGAAAAGGAAAGAATTGTGGGAACCCTGATCTGCTTTATGTTTTTACAGCTGTCTTTCCACCAGAGATAATTGTTAGTGTCATGACATGCATATTTTAAATAAAACCTCTATTACTGGTGTTCAATATTTGATCCACTTTCCTACTTGTTCATGAGGAAGTATGCATTTGGCAAATGTACGTTTTTTCCCCCCTGCAATAACAGACTGGAAAAGAATGAAGTGCAGACTATTACACCATGTGGCAAATGATCGTAAAGAAACTGACAATGCTGAGAGTATCATTTGATGCCAGTTGCACTCCAGACATCAGAGAGTAGAATGCATTACTGTAATAGGATAAGGTTTCCATTAATTTTTTTAAATGTTTAATAGACCATTACATTCTTTGTCACTACAGTATTTAAACACATGTAAGAGAGAAAGAGAGAAAGAGAGAGAGGGGGGGGGGGGGGGAGTATGTGTGTGTTTAGGGCATAAAATTCTTTTCTAAGAAGGAACAATTTAGAACAGCTCAATTGCAGAGTCCCATCAACGTTTTAGGATCATGTCACAATGTTTAAAATCTTTTTAACCTGTGTCGTGCTTCCACATACGTATGTGCAAACTCTATCTGGGTGAAGTAAACATCAGAGACGCATTGCTACAAGTAGAAAACTGCAGGAGCTATGATATGGTGTTACAGGTTCAGCGCAATCGCCTTGTCGGAAAACCCTTCTGCATCCTCAGCAGGTATCTCAGAGTCACCAGCGTTTCGCCCCTTAACCTGTACGCCTCGCCTGAGTGGGAAATAGCGCACTGATGTTGCTGGGAAACCATGGCAGCCAACTTCAATTGGAAATAAAGTTGCATGCCATCCTCTAAGGAGAGCCTCGTCGATCAGATCTTGGTACTTCGCTTTCTTCACTTGGTGAGAGATGGTTAGCCTGCCCTCCCAGGGCACTGTGAGTTCGGCTACTATGATGGTCTTTGTGCTCCTGGAAAGAAGAATCATGTCTGGTCGAAGTGAGGTTACCGCCACCTCCTCCGGAAAGACAAGTCTTTTCTTCAAACCACAACATTTTATCCAAGTGCATTTAGGACATTTTAAGCTTGACAAAATCAAGACAATTAGTTGTGGAGTATACACAATAATGAACGTATCATTACACTGGATGATGTTATATGTATGATATATCATAGTTTCTATCTAGTGTATTTGCTAGCTATGCTACACAAGGAACACTGGATTTTGAAAGACAAGATCTGCAACATTAAACCACATTGTGTCTTCAGTGAACATCGAAAGGAGCACATAAAACCACAGAGAGGATACATTTCAATAGCTTTTCATGTTTAGAAAAACAGTTTGTGAATATAGGGGTGGATCTTATTGATGTGTGCTACTCACCTACACAATGAATCTAAGCCTGAAAGACCATATGTTCATTCCATTCGTGTTTTTCTAAGTTTGCAAATGTAAAGGGTTTATGAGAAAATAAACAAAAAGACGGGGAATGATAAGCAACAGTATACTCAATACTGAACTGTTGCCTCTAATTTGCCTTCCTCTTCATGTCCTTCAGTAAAAAATCCTCAATATACAGTAATACAGTAATACAGTAATACACAGCTTTGGGGAATACCCACATCTGATTGGTTAAACAAAGCATTTAGCAGAATCGTGCTGAGCCACAATTTTCAGAATCCATATTTATTACAATTCTGCTCCACAAAGTAAAAAGCGACTAACAAGCATTCCAGCAAATTCAAATTAATCAAGCCATTTCACTCCAGCCATGAAGACATTTGCTATAAATGAAGTGTCATTGTGCTGTATACGCATGGTACTGAAAGTGTGCTGTGAGTGAGGGAGCTGAAGTTAAAGGCACCCAGTGCAACTTTCGAGGCTTAAAAATAAACATTCAATTTCTAGCCTTTTTTACACGTGGTAAGTTTCAATAACTCCATACCATTACATATCGACATTCAAAGAGCAAAGATGAGACCTCGTTGTGTGGTGAGAACTGATAGAAAATCATAAACAACAACAATCGCCGCCATTTCCCCCTCAAATCTTAATTTATTGGTGCCACCAATAAATAAAGCAGGATTCCAGTCAATGGAAAAATGGCCTCTCCCCACCGGCGATTGTTGTCGTGTACGATTTTCGATCAGTTCTCACCTATAAAGTTGCACTGGGTGCCTTTAACAACAGCACGGCTAAAATGATAACTTTCAGACCAATATGGAGCAAGGCAGTGGAAATATGTCTAACGTTCATTCATTTCCTTCTCTTTCTTTTCAAAGAGGGTCTTGATTTATGTCCATTCGTGCAAATATGTTAAAAAGCATGGCTGGTCTGGAGCTCCATCCCTCAAATGAATGTATCGCTAATACTTTTGTGGCACATTATTCATCCTCCTCAGCCTTGATCCCGATGGCCATATAATCTCCTCAGGAATTTTACGAGTGTGTCTGAGTATGTGTGTGTGTGTGTGTGTGTCTGTGTGTGTATGTCTGAGTCTGAGTGTGCCTAAGCATGTGTCTCTGTCTGAGCGTGTGTGTATGTGTGAGTGTCTGAGTGTCTTAAGTGAGAGTGTGCCTGAACGTGTGTTGTGTGTGTGTGTCTGACTGTGAGTATGCCTGAGTGTGTGTGTGTGTGTGTGTGTATGTGTGTGTGTGTGTGTGTGTGTGTGTTTGTGTTTGTGTGTGTGTGCGTGTATGTGTGTGTGTGTGTGTGCGTTTGTGTGCGTGCGTGCGTGCGCGTGTGTGCGCGTGCGTGTGTGTGTGTACGTGTGTGTAGGGGGGTGTGAAGGGGTGGCAGCAGTAAGAAGGAATATGTCTGGGCCCCCACTACCCTTCAGTGCAGTGCCATACCCACATTCTGGAGAAATGTGTTTCAGGTTGATGGACTCCGCAGATGAGCCCCTGCATGCGCTGAAGCCCAGCAAAGCTGTCTTTTGCAAGCCGACTGGAGCTTAGGCCCACTGGCGCTAAGGCCCACTGGAAGCTGATCCTGAGGTTTGGTTTCTCAGGTTCATAATTTGCATTACAGTGCCCCTTACATTGGAAGTACACAAATGAGTGCAGTGAAGTACAGCAGAAGAATTAAAAACCAGTGAAAGATGACATATATTGACAACCCCACAAATGCCAAGTTTAAGGTTCCGGTTATGGGCAAGGGTTAAGGGCTAGCCTAGTGCAGACAGTCAGCTGTAAAGCACTGCACTGCAATACGACATCTAAACTGTAATCATTGGGATGCTTGATTTAGAATGCTATTAATAATCCAGTTTGGCTTGGTAGCTGGCCGTGGTCCTGGGATGCTTATAGCAGAGCAGCAATGTGGATAAGGGAAAGCCCCTATGGATAATGTGAGCTTCGAGCTACTGAAGTGGAGGAGAAAGGGGAGGAGGTGGGAGGTGAGAAAGGGGAGGAGGTGGGAGGTGAGACGTGGAGTCAACTGTCAGTCTTCCCCATGGGCTCCTCACGAACTTTGTTTAGAAACCCCTATTAATGGTATAACTACAATGAAACAAGGCTCTGCAATACAACATGTTTACTTACTTTTTCTTTCTTTTGTCTGCTTCCAAACAAAGTTGAGTGCTTTATGTGTTTTGACACTTTCAATTGTCTCAAGCCGTGACAGGTCCAAGCCTTTTGACTTTGATTTACTTTGGCGACTTTGTCTTTGTGTTGTTCCACTTTCAAATCTCCTTACAACAATGGCCGACCCTTTCTCATTCATACAAGGCCTTTTTGCACATTAGTTTTTCATTTCATATTATTATATTTTTTTAATCGGCATTATCTTTACTATTTTTCTTCTTCTCAACTTCTATAAAATTCTCACTATACTCTGAAGACTGTATTATACATAAAATGTATTATTATGTAATTTATTATAATGTCAACTATTGCGTAAATACTTCATGTTTTGACCATCTCATCAGTAAAATATTTTTCCCAGGTGGAATTCAGGTGGACTGTATGTGAGTAAGTGTTAAGATGCTCTTTTAACCTTTGGTTAGAACTGGTCAACATAAGACTTTAAACTGAACACAATTCAAGTATAAGATACAATTCAAATTCTCTTTTCTTTCAGCAGCAACACCAGGTAACAAGTATTAGATGCCCACAGCAGTGTCAAAAGTAATTACAAATTGTGTATGTTTTTGTGTTCAGATAACAACAATTAAACATTCTTTACTTTTATTAAGTTACATCCCTGTGTAAGACTTATTCCAAAATATAGCTACAAGCAGCGATGAGGGGGCCAGGAAGCCAACAAAGGCTTAGTTGCCATGGAAACTTGATTCCATAATATCAAGGGCATGGCTTTAAGCACTCACAGCAAATGTTATGTCAATTGAGCAAAGAGTGGGTGGGAGAAGAAAGAGAGGGGAAACAATCAGAAACATGGCAGATGAGATATGGCTTGATATCGCGGACATTGACGAAATAGGGTACGTTAATTTCTAAGGAATCCAACCTCATTTCAAAGTACCTCAAGAAAATCTTTAAAAGTGACGAACAAAAACACACCTGCCAATGGTGGCACTATAGTGCTCAAGGTTTCAAGACATGAAACTCGATTAAAAAAGAATTAGGGGACTGTCCCCACAAATGTCAAACATTTTTTCAATACAGTTCTAGGGTCTGCCATAGACTGCAACGCAGTTCTAGGGTCTGCCATAGACTGCAACGCAGTTCTAGGGTCTGCCATAGACTCCCATGCAGTTCTAGGGTCTGCCATAGGCTCCGATCGAGTTCTAGGGTCTTCCATAGACTGCCACACAGTTCTAGGGTCTGCCATAGACTCCCATGCAGTTCTAGGGTCTACCATAGGCTCCTATACAGTTCTAGGGTCTGCCATAGACTCTCATGGCAAAAGAAAAAGAAAAAGCACAATGGGTGCCTTTGCTGCTTGCCCCCCAATTCAATGTTGTTCTTAGCAACCATGTAGCCTGCTACATTCATAATTTATTTGCACTATCTGCTTTGTACCACTAGAGGGCAGATTGAAAACTGTGAGAGCACGGACGGATCGTAAACCCGGCCCCTCATTGCAGTGGCACAATCCAAGTGTGAAAGTGGCAGTAGGATGAGGAAGGCCAGCTGTTTAATATCACATGGTTGCTCGCTGAGGCCAGAGCTCCAGTTTGGGACGAATTAGTTCTGCTGCTGAAGCTCATCAGCTGAGGCCTAAGAGAAAGAGAGAGAGAGAGAGAGAGGAAGAGAGAGAGAGAGAGAAAGTGCCACTTTCATCTTACTGTTTTTGTGCCATCTCTCTCCTCTCTCTCACACACACACACACAGGCTACACGCAGTAGTATGAAAACATGAGTTACAATAAGGTAACTACAATCAGTCTATCGAAAACAGTTAGCCAGGTTCAACTTTCAGAGGTCCATAACGACGGTGTAAAAACGTTGTTCAGCAGCAGAGGGAGCCAGCTTGAAATGTCTAATTAATTGTTTCATTTTATTCACATACATTTCAGTCAAAATACTTTTCTGTCAGAACTGTAAGAGGCCTCAGGAGTAATTATTCTACAAGCCAGATGGTGTACCCATACTCCCCTAATTCTACTCTTAGCTCTGACGGTACAGCAGCGAGTACAGTCCTGAAACGGGGTTCTCTTCGATGTGCTCAATTAGCAATATAGGAACATTACAGAGCACGGAGCATGCGGTGTGAGAATTAACTGGGTAATCAAAAGTCAGCAGTTTCCAGGTGGCGCTGATTAGAGAGCTGACACCTGCGTTAAACGGTTCAAACAATATCTATACACTTAAACTTGTAGCAAGCGGAACGTATCTCGTTCGATCTGTAAAAGTATTATTCACCGTCATGTGGAAAGCGTGACCGAATCGCTGCTAACGCGATTAAGTTGGGGGCATTTTAAATGTATAAGTAATAACACAAGGTGGTATAATTGTATTAATATTGGCTAATACATATGTCATATTGCAGCTTTTACGTTTAGGAGAAATATAACGTGTGCTTTCATAGTCTGTCCTCCATAATTATCCAACTAATTTTGTGAAAATATCTGTGTCGACTGAATAACTGAGTAGCTAATAATTTCAGTCAAGGGTAACCATATGGTCAAACGTAAAACAAATAAGCCTACCAGATCATTCTATGATGTCAACTTTTTTCTTTAGTTCACTGTTCACGTTATGGCCATGTATATTTCTGCCCATGGTGTGTGATATAGTTATTATAATAATACAGTTTTTAGTATTTCCGTGAGTATTTTCCATAATAAATGGCATGGTTTTGATATTTTCTTGCTTAGAATAAATCACAAAAAGTGACCACAACAAACTACAATTCAAGCGCACCAAACGAAACAGTCTGGGCATGGAACACCACTCACTGACCACTCCGTGTTTCGCATTTTTTGTGTCTGAGCTGAAGGGAAAGGACAGCTGCCTTGAAAAGACACGTTACGGTACTTACAGTGCGGAGTTCATCCATACCATAAAATCAAAATCTGTCAGCACACAAAGAAGGCACAGCAGTATTGCATAAAACTGAGCGGAAAGAAGTAGTCGAGATGGGCGACAATAGTGTCAGGCTATAACGCATTTTACTATTAAGTTAGTTGAATGTTTACTTTATTCAGGTATATCGATTTAAGCTTAGGCGACCTCAGCTCATATAATTTGCATTTCCGATACGATTGTCTTTTGTCAAGCCTTTGAGTGGACACAAAGCAGATGAATTCTTGATCGCCTATCAAATTTTGCTTTGCTGTCAATGTGTGGCTGCTCCAAAACAACTGTGTTGGTTGCGAGTAGATTCTGTTTCAGCGAGGATCACGTGGTTTGCTTGACATCGGCTCCTTGCCTCCAAAATGAGTAGTAGAATGAGGGAGAGGGAGAGAGAGAGGGAGAGAGACTTCTTAGTTGCCATAACAGTTGAACTGCAAAATGGGAAATGCCGATGCGCTCAGAGGAAAGATAAGCCTCAAAATAGAAGGGATACGATCAGATTTCAGAAGTATCGTTTTGTCGCCTTCTTTTAAACATTGTCCATAAAAATCTCTTGGTGTGCTGCTTCTCGAGTGAGTACAAAATGGACAGACATTTATTATAACCTTTCAAATCGTAGCGTATTTGAATGTGTGTTTGTGTGACAGTTGAATTTCCAGATGAAATAAACGAAAGCTGGCTAATGTGAAACAATCTTTTTAGAACAGGTTCCTCTGAAAAAAAAAAGAAACCTACTACTTCAGCTGGGGTCCTTCGAGACGAGAAGCACACTCGCGAACTAATCGTGTGGAGTAACTCTTCTGTATTTCTACGTTTTGGTATGTGCATCAGCAAAATGAAAAAAGTCACTCCACACACTGGTCTTACTCTTGATTCAGAGGAGCACAAACGGACAACCTCAGGACACTGACCAGTGGTGGTCATGATCTGGAGCGCAGAGACATAATCACCAATTACGCACGACAGAGGACTGGTACAACTTGTGGGTGTCTGCATAGAAAGTAACACCTTCGGGACTCACAGCTGTCCAATGCACGCTTGTTTTGACATATTTCAGTTAAGACGAGAGAGAAAGGGAGAGTAAGAGGGCGGGAAAAAAAGAGACCTACGTGAATGTGGGGTGATGCCCTCCCCTTGCCAAATGTCTACCCCCCAGATGGTGACACTCCTTCATAACCCCAATCTCTCAGCTCCTCCAGCAGACTCCAACAGCCATCTGAACTCTCTCAATCCTGCTCGCCTAATGGCGACGTTTTAATGAAGCAGCTGTTCGACACCGCGCATGACTGAGACTGAGTACATGACGAAAAGTAAAATATAGCAAAGTATCAACACCATTGTAAAATACCCTCTTAAATTCAGGGTGTGTTAGTTTAAACACGGGAGTTTCTCCCACACCCAACCGCGCACCTTGCAATCCCTCCTGTATATGTGCGTTGTTCTGGATCCCAGAGCGCACACCCAGCCCTCGATGGTGATGCCATGCCCCGCAATCACAGCGGAGATGAGGGCAGTGGCACAGGGCTCTGGATGAAAACATTGCCGGGTCGACGACCTCAGGAGTACGGATTGAAAGATGTGGAGTCCGGTGAGAGTGCAATGAACAACACGGCGAGGATGGGCGACAGTCTGCTGTCGGCAGGAGCTGGCGGTTCCTCGCCAGGGACGACAGGTGCAGGAGGCGCGGAGTGCCTGAGAAGGAAGCAGGGTGCCCGTCTGAGCCTCCTCGGAAAGCCGCTCATATACAGCGCGCAGAGCGGCCGAAGGAATGCCCGCTACCGCAAGCTCCAGAACTACCTCTACAACGTCCTGGAGAGACCAAGAGCTTGGGCTTTCGTCTACCATGCTTTTGTGTAAGTACTTTACAAATACAATGCATCGCAAGTATTCAGTCAGCTTGTTGCCCTCAGTAAGACAGTGCACCTGTTGCTTCAACATTGAGTATTCGACTGCATCTTTGCCTTGATGATTTGTTTCTGTGTTTCCCCCGGCTTATAAAATACATTGTAATATTGACTGCAGTAGGCCTATCATACAATGCAGATAATGAGTGCGAATTAGTGGCGGGTTGCATACAAAATAACAACAAAAACGTCTAGTTATATTTGAGAAAATGTTTGCAATTTCGAATATTCGTATGTTATCTCTCTATATAAGTCAACGTTAATGAAACAATAATTTCATTGTATTTTAGTCGTTGCTCAGAATACGTTGTCCAATTGATATCCATTTGACATATTTCTGATGAGAGTTTTTGGTAAACTCATGCATAAATGCGGTCATACATAAACTCGTTCTACGCAGAATAACAATATTGTCCAGCATATTTGTATACTGTAGGTCATGACTTAGTTTCTCCTTAAGGTGATTCGTGGTTGATTTGACTCACTGCACATTTGTGCCGTCTCGCAACGTGAAAACATGTTGTGTGTTTCTTGTTAATCATTTCTGCTGGATCTCCGCCGCTTTTACCTGTTTGTTTCATAATACGTAACACAAATCCCACAAATGCAATTTACACTTACATTTTGAAAAAAAAAAAAAAAATACACGAAGTTTCCTCTGCAGCATGCAGGGCCCCAAGCGCTATATGTGGGTCTTCGGGCCAGAGCGTACGCTTTGTCTGAGGGAGGAAGTGTTGCTGTCAGAAGGGGTAAGATTGAGGCGCTGCGAAGGGTTGCGAGGCAGGATGTTGATGTTTTATTTGTTCAGACGGGACGGCCGAGGTCGCCGGGGTTAAGCCGTTACATCTGCACTGACCACGGGCTCCCACACCACTCATACGGACGGCACTGACGTCCCACATCCACCCACGTGCAAATGGCATTCGCGAAAACGACTTGGAAAAAAGACAACGATGAATTGAATGCACAGCACAAGGGAGGCAATAGATGTTATCCGATACAATCTCTGCCTTGGGTTTTGATACCATTTTGCCTTGTGGGTTGGCCACAGGAGTTGCATGAGGTTAGGCTCGTTTGCGTCAGATGCTCATTTGTTGGCATGTGTAACATGATTACTTGTAGCAGTATGGTTGTGCAGTGAAGAAGCACATGACTAACCCGACAGCTTCTTTCGCCTCATTAAGTTGCTTTTCAATTTGATGAAACCAGTGCACACACACCACTTTATCCAGATGTGGGAAAGAGCACTGATTAGACAAAACACATCAGGATGTCAGCACATCTAGATGTCATCACGCCGGGCTGACACAGTGGACAAGGCTGGAGGGGAATAGTAAAAACATGTTGAGGATTTGCTTCTGGATGGGGTCCTTTCTCTGCTCACTGTGGGGGTAGGCTGGGGGGGGGGGCTCTGGTCCCGCCGGGGGTTTGACCTGGAGTCAGCCAGATGTCCTGCTGATGTCGCTCCGCTCAATCTGCCTGCAAATCCTGCACCGCAGCGGCCCTAGTGAAGCGCAGGCGATGCAGTGCATTCACAGTGGTGTAGTGGCCCCTGGAGAAGTCGGTATACTCTTAATTTGTTTTAAGCAGCCTATACAGCACAACAGGATAAACACACTGTTTTGAGAAGTGGGTATATGCAATGCTGACTGAAAAATAAGTGGGTATACTCCGTATACCTGCGTATACCCTGGACTACACCACTGTGCATGCATCACCCACTGAGTTCCGCTTATAGAAATACATATTTCATACCTGCACCTGACTGCATAAGCAAGTGTGCGCTGTGAAAGGGAAAGAAAGTCTTTATAATACCTCAAAGTCTTCACACACACTCTTGTCAATCCCCCGTCACCCCTGAAGCAGCCCCTTCATTAAAAAACACGCCCATTTCATTTCTGATACATATTTATTACTTATTTTTAATTCGGGGTAAATATTGCAAACTCTACGTCAGGATACTGACCGTGCGTGTGAGATTATTTCTTCGGGAACTGTGGTTTAAAAAATGCACATTACTTCACCAACATCTATTATATAGTCCACACACACATACAGTACACGGTCCAAAACCACATGGATGAAAGCCTAATATATGAACGTGGCCATGTCAACATCCACTTTGCGGCATACACAAACCATGGAGGGAAAAATGCAATGGAAGCCCACTCTCAGGTGTAGGGGCGGTTTGAGTGCTTTAGAAGAAGCTGAGCTGCGTTAAACCTGCTGCACCGGAACAAGAAAATAACAAACAGATGTGGAGTGGACAGGATGGACAGCTTCACCATGCTGTCACTATTGTGTCTCCCACAATAAATATTTCTCTTGACCCCTCATTTTATCTGACATAAGCTTTGGAAAGCAGCGCGCCTATTGTACAAGGGTCAGTTAGTTCTGTTTGTGTGTGTGTGAGTGTGAGTGTGTGTGTGTGTGTGAGTGTGTGTGTGTGTGTGTGAGTGTGTGTGTGTGTGTGAGTGTGTGTGTGTGTGTGTGTGTGTGTGTGTGTGTGTGTGTGTGTGTGTGTGTGTGTGTGTGTGTGTGTGTGTGTGTGTGTGTGTGTGTGTGTGTGTGTGTCTTGTGTGTGTATGTTGACATGGCCACGTTCATATATTAGGCTTTTATCCATGTGGTTTTGGACCGTGTACTGTATGTGTGTGTGGACTATATAATAGATGTTGGTGAAGCAATGTGCATTTTTTAAACCACAGTTCAGAAGAAATAATTTCACACACACGGACAGTATCCAGACGTAGAGTTTGCAATATTTACCCGGATTTAAAAATAAGTAATAAATATGTATCAGACATATTTAGCTGTCACTACTCAGGGATTTGGCAGCAATAGTCAAGATCCATATTTTTCTTTTTTATGTGATTCTTATTTCATAGAGGAGGATTGAATTATTTATAATATACATTCACATGGGTAATGTATAGGAGGGGGTAAAGTATAGGAGGAACTATTTTAACCCTTGTGTACATGTGTGTGTGTGCGTGTGTGTGTGTGTGTGTTCATGTGTGTAACTGTGTGTGTGTCTGCATCTGCAGTGTATTATTCTTTGGTGCCATTGACTTTCAATCTGGCCCAGTGGCTCCTTTTTAAATTGAATGGATTTTTCAATGACCATTTCAATAACTCACCAGGGCGCGCTTACACCAGCAAATGTTTTCACAGTGCGTCCTAGCCTGCTTATTCATTGTGCTGTGCTAGACTGCTGTCCAGCACATTTCCCCCAAGGTTAAAGCCCTCAGTCAAAACTCTCTTGTGCACTTAGATATGGCCAGTCCTCCAGTGCCAGAGCGTGAGTGAAAGGCGGTAATATGCCATGACAAATCCAGCGTCTGTTTTTTATGGCTTCGGGTTTTTGCCTACTCAGGTGTTTGATGTTACATTTACATTTACTGTTATTCATTTAGCAGACACCTTTATCCAAAGGGACTTACAATGATTGTACACACATTTCTTACATTTACACTGATGGCACAGTGCACATCAGGAGCAATTAGGGTTTGTCTTGCTCAAGGCCGCTTCGACAGGGAATCGAACTAGCAAGTTCTGATTACTAAACAACTTCTCTACCTCCTGTACCACTGTCGCCCCATAATAATGTTGTGTCTTCTCTCGCTGTACATAGGGAAGACTTGGGGTTGTGTAGTAGCTGTGTGGTTGTCAGACTGGAGTGTGTATTAATGTTTGTATGACAATACTGTGTATGTGTGTGTATACGGTATGTGCGGGCAAAATGTGTGTTCTTATCATACACCATAACACACAATGAAAAAACATGGCTGTTTGAAGAAGTACATTTTATCGTGAAGGATAACTACATACGGTTTTCGAAGCCATCTTTAGTTCTATCATCCTGTGAATGAAAGTGTAACAGAAAGGGCCAGATCTTTCAAAAGCATCAAACACATTTCTAAGTTCACTGAGGGAAGTAATACATACAGTGTTGTCTGTAAAACTTATAGTCATATTTCTGAAATGTAGAAGTCACTGCAATAGAATTTATTTAAACAGATGGCCTGCTGAATGCTGCCCAAAATTCAGTCACACAAAACATGAGAACTTTCATTAAAAAAAAATATGAAATGACTCCTCCAGAAAGTGAACCCTGATCTTTTCCAGGGACTGCTGAGGTTTGGTGTAATATACCAGGCCATGACGTCAGAGTCAAGCGTGCACTTTTTGAGGTGGCCCACCGCAAAGTTCCGTCCGTCCGCTGAAATGAATCTAAAATCCACCAAAGTAAAGTTCACCAAGTTCCTTTCTGCTGAGACGCTGGCTAGTGCTGAGCTTCATGGCTGAAAGAGATGGATATCCAGACAGTGTGTGTGTGTGTGTGTGTGTGTGTGTGTGTGTGTGTGTGTGTGTGTGTGTGTGTGTGTGATATCCAGACAGACCCATGTGGGGATGGGGGTGGGGGTGGGGGTTTAATTCAGTGTTTTTGACGGCAATTTGTCCCATGTCCTGTGCCTGAGCCTTTAAAGGCTGGTAACTGAATACCCCTGTGCTCTTTTCGCTGAGCTGTATTTGACTCAGTGCTTACACAGTGTGTGTGTGTGTGTGTGTGTGTGTGTGTGTGTGTGTGTGTGTGTGTATGTCAGTGCTTACACAGGTGAGAATAAAGCGTGCTTTTGTGCGCTGGCAGGTACTGGGGGTGTACCAGGTGGAGTA
>NC_137910.1:6225555-6235555 GCF_963457725.1 Sprattus sprattus | reverse complement strand
CACACACACACACACACACACACACACACACATCCTGGCCACCCTCGCTGTGACTTTTAACACTCTCGGTCCTGAGTGCCAGAGTGTGTGGTTCCGCTCAGAAAGCCAGAGTAAGCTAGAGTCACACAAATGAGATCAATACAGTATGGAATAAAGAGGGATTCCTTTCTCTCTCTCTCTCCTTCTCCCTCTCTTTCTATTTGTCTCTCTCTCCCTCTCTCTCTTCCTCTCCCTCTTCCTCTCTTTCTCTTTGCCTCTCTCTGCCTCTCTATCTACCTCTCTGGTGTTGGCCTTCTCTCTGTGGCTCTGTTTCTGTATTTCTCGGGGCCAAGCACCGAAGCCCCAGAGGCACCCATTGTGTTTTCCCCTTTTCTTCTTCGTGTTTCTTTGTGTCGTTGGCTTTTCGATTTGTGAAAGCGGGTGTCCATCACAGCCAATCAAGATTTGATGTACGTATCAAAACCAAACTTACTGGAACTCAACGTCATTGTGAGGAAGTTCAACATTTTTTGCATCATTTGACCTCTGGGTGGGGGGCTGCAATAGGCAAAAATGCATTTCAGCTAGTAACTGTTGATAGCTTTGCCTTAAAAATATAATTCTTCAGTCAGGTTAGAGGCCCAGGCCATGGCAACTTGTAATGTCAACCTTATTGATGTGGCTGCCATGTTGAATTTGATCATTTAAAAATGTTCATGTGCCACAATTATTTTCCAGTTTTCCCCATATTTGTTACAGACGATCTTTAAACCATTTTTTACTGCCATTCAGCGGATAAGCCACCAAACAAGAAATTAGATAATATCCCAGCCAGTGTTGTATGAGTGCTTATAGCTACGCTCTTGACATAATTACATCAGGTTTCCATGGCAACTATTGCCTGCTGGACTGTTTGGTCCTCTCATAGCTGCTTGCAGTCATAGTTTATCTATTTATCTTGTCTCTACCAGACCCCGTTCCTTTCTCTCCTGTCTCTGGCAATCCGGTCCATCATTTGTTTCTCACCAGCTCTCACTTACTCTGTCAGTTGCCCCACTGAAAGTTATTCTTGAGAGACATATTGAAGCAGAATGATATGGAAAGAGAGTAAGTGAGTCCATATTTTCCAGTTACAAGCTCTCTCTTGTGATTTTAATTAACATATCTGGGGCAGTGTTTTGAATTCACTCTCAATAGTTAAACTGAATTCTAACGTCATAACGGCTCAGATTGTTGGCTAGAAATACACTCTTTCTCACAAAACCTAGCTTGAAAATAATGAGCAGGGTAGCCTATACAGATTGTTTTACAAAACAAGGACAACATGAATCCTGAATTTCAACACCCGAGGAAATAACTCCTGGTGAAAAAAATGGTCTTCCAATCACCAATGACTGCTTTGACAGCTTTACCACACATACTGTCCCTTTTACGAGCGGCCCAGACAGCTGACAAGACCTCGGCCTCCGTGTCCAGTTCAACGTGCTTAAACCAGCATGAGCACAATGGACACCTGACCCCATCCACTTGGACAAACAGGCCGACAGCCTTTGATCTGGAGCCACCCCACCACACCTCACCTCACCCCACCCCACCGCCTGGTGCCTGGATCCAGCACAGGACTGTTGAGGGGGGAAATAATGCAGTGGATTCTTGGCTGTTAAAGTTAGGAGAGTGATTTGACGGCCATAGGGGGTCACGTGGATGAGAACTCTTCATCTTAACGCTTTAAGTCCCCCTTTGCTTTTGCGGCTGCTCTTGTCCATTAGTCTACTGTGTGTCATTTTTTAATATGTTTGCTAATTTATTGCCTGATAATTAAGAAAACGCTCCCTGCTTGACATGGTATACAGTCTGGTTCTCAAAAGAGAAATTGTAAGAAATCATTTACATTCAGATGCATGTTGATCAACTAAATTTGACCTCTAGTTTGACATCTCAGTATCTCGGAATTTAACCACAACTGTAACTGTAATGTCTACTGTAACAGACTATCGTGCAAGTTTGAGGAATCTTCCCTTTTACAGAAAAAAAGAAATCTAAAACGATCTCTGTTCCTCCCTACTTGGCACTTAATCTTTCAAAACTCCAATGCACTTCTCATGCATTTGCTTTCAATGTTTTCCTTCCCTTGTTTGGCTGTTGTTTGCATTGTACCTCACTGCTAAGTCACTTTGGATAAGTGCACCTGCCAAATGACTGAATGTAGATGTAAATATGGCAGTTCTGGGAGTGCGGAGCTGTCCCTGCATCTCTGGACCCTTGGCACTACTTCCCCCCTGGCCTGGAGCCTACCACAGAGGTGCCTCATCAGCAGATTACACTGGCAGCATCATGATCAACCCTGTCAGGTATTCTAACGTCAAACTAGACTCAATTATTTACCATGGGCACCTTAATGCACTCTACAGTGAGGAGAAGATAGGGACAGCCTTCGTGCTTTCTAGCAGGCCTTTACTCTTTCTAACTGAGCAGAGCCCAGTTTCCCGAACGCTAAAAAGAACTTGAAATAAGAGAGAGGGATATTGCAGAGCGGTTTCCCGACACCGCACTTATGGCAATGATGAGTCTATGATGTCGCCAAAATCCACGTAGGCCGTTAAGATACGTCGTTATCGGGAAACGAGGCCCAGAGCTTTATGCATCACACAAAGTAACTGTGGTGTCTAAAATACACGCGGTCCAATTGAAGCAGAAGTCGAATAGCAGATGGTGGGTCTCAGTACAGTTTATTATTGTTAAACCACAATAAGAGAAAGTTCCGGATACGTTTCTGACAAAATGAATCCGCACTGACAATTTAAAACCTAACCTGACACTCCCACTACAGCCCTGACTGGCTGACCCTTTAACCCAATCAAATGCTCACCTCTAACCTGACTCCATCCAATCAGAAAGCTTATAAACTGAGTCTAATGATCCACCCCTTTTCCCTCATTGGAGAGTGTGTGAGATTAACCCTCAAACTAATTCAATGAATTATCTAACATTTCTTCTTACTCATATTAAAATATCCCACATAACAACAATGTAAACCTTACCTATACTGTAAGCAACTGTGTGGCAAATGCGTCTGATAAATGAGAAACATGACAGGTATTAGACTCCCACTTCATCTATCCCTTTTGAGAAGGGACGTGCACAGGAGTGGGCTAAGGTTGCTCGGGCAACTGCCCGTTTGCCCTCCTCGACTGAAGTTGCCCCTCTGAAGGAAATATATATATATATTTGCGATCAGGGGACGGGGGCGTGGCAGCCACGGTTAGTGAGAGTTTAAAATTATATTCTCAAAATTTGCGATCAGATGACGGGGGCGTGGCAGCGGCGGTGACAAAAAAGAATGTGTTGCCCCTTTTTCCCAGGGCAGAGCAACTGCCCTTCAAAATTCCTGTGCACGTCCCTGCTGTTGAGTCTTACTTTTGGAAAACCCAATCGAGGCCTCACTCCATGGAGTACTTAATATCAACTGATTAGAATCTGACTCCATGGTAAACCATTATAGTCTAGACACACAATGAACTCCCACGCCCACCTCAGCTGACACTGCACCTCACAAAGGCCCAGCCCTGTTAGGACAATGCACAGCACTTCACAGGATAACCCTATAAGAAAAGGAATCTAATTGCTGCAGATCTTCTCAGACAGTTGGCCCACCGCCTCTCATGTCATCTGTGCGCGCCGATAAAAATAGAAGTTTTTATGGCTGTCTCTATTTAGTTTTATGCACAATCATTTTGCTTTGTAAGCGGATGGTGGATAGACCGTGTCGGACTGCACCCATCGCTCGAGTCAATAAAAGCAATTAGAAAAAGAAATCGCCTCACTACTCTGATGATTTCTTGTGGAGTGGAAAAGTGCTGATGGTGACGGGTGTCGAGTTATTATGCCATGTGGCTGCCAATGTGCGGCGGTGTGATGTGTGGTGCTGCTGCTGTGGTCACGGTGGACAGTGGGTTTGGTAAACCATGCCCTGCCACGCAGCAGTAACAGCCACTGCTTTTCCTTTATCCTCAGAGCTCTGTTTCTCGGCAGAGCAGCTCTCTTGAATTCTTGAGGAAATGAAAAAGGGAACTTCACAAAGGAAAGTCTCGAATCGTGTGTGCGGAAAACTGTTGTTTTACCATTTCATGATTTGAACTTCTTTTTTTTTTTTACACGAGGGGACGTTTAACTCTTTTACCCCCAGTGGTTCTTTTTTAGTGTTTATCTGCTGTCACGTGTCGTATAGTTAGCAGTACATCATACAGCAATAAAGAACCTCATATTGTTTTTATGTGTGACACTGGGGCTTTTGATTGATTTCCAGTTCTATCAAGAAGAGCAGCCCTTTGATCTGATTCTGTCTGCTGTTGCCCAGGGCCTAGTTTCACGAACGCTAAAAAGGACTTGAAATCGGTCGTAAGAGGGATCCTTGCAGAGCGGTTTCCCGACGCCGCACTTACGGCTATGATGAGTCTACGATGTCGCCAAAATCCACGTAGGCCGTTAAGATACGTCGTTATCGGGAAACGAGGCCCAGCTATGTGCTCTCTCTTCTGACACTTTGGAAAGTAGTGCTTTTAGTTGGAGCTTGAAGAGCACCAGTGAAGTGCTGTTTATGGGAACAAGAATACTTCCCTACAGGCCAGTCCAGACTAAAGATTCTCAACTAAATGAGCTGCAACGTCATGAAACCAGCAACTTGCTGCAACAAAGTATTTGGGTTCAACACTTCTCTGGGGGTTCAGACCGCTGTGACTGCTTGCAATAGTACCATTGTTTCCGTTACAAAGCCTTTGTTACACCACTCGTTGTAGCCAGGTATGAACTAGCTAGCTAGCTAGTTAGCCAGCAAAGTTAAACAACTAGCTGACTAGCTAACAGTCAGTCAAATTACGTTTGTTTTTGTGTGTTTGTTAACATGTGCTTTCTGATGTTGTCACGGGTGTTCTTGAAACCAAATTATTAAGGAGTTCTCTGTCTCTCTTCAGACCAAAACTGCAATGATGCCATGTCTTGACTGATTGAGCAACAACACATCACAAAAGCTGTGAGGTACAGGTGTTCTAAAACCTTGCAACTGATTTGACTCCACAAATCTGTTGCATCTGCACCATATAGCTTGCAAGCACTGCAACTTGTCTCTGCGACAGTCTGCAGCGGCTTTGTCTCGTCACGAATCTTTGATGTGAATTGGTCTTATCTAAACAGAGTTAATCTCTGTTTGCAAATGCAGTGGAAGCTCCCATGATTTTTAGATCTAGATTTAAATGGCCCTTTCTTTTTCTGGGAAATAAGAGTTCACCCACTCCCAGCCCCTCAGCTATACTTGGATGACGTGTCTGTCTGTCTGTGTGTGTGTGTGTGTGTGTGGGTGTGTGTGTGTGTGTGTGTGTGTGTGTGTGTGTGTGTCTATCTGTCTGTCTGTCTGTGTGTGTGTGTTTGTGTGACTGTGAGTGTGTGTTTGTGAGTGTGTGTCTGTGTCTGGTATATAACTTTGTTATAAAGTATGATATAGTTCTCTATTGTATGTTTTGAACAGGCTACAAACATGTTTTGTATTCATCCCCTCTAGATCAGTTTAGTGCTGTATTCATTTGTAGCCTCCACTGAGGACTAGTCGTATTATTATTAGATTATAATTGTCTTTATGGAGTGTAAAAACTCTAGTATTATTGTTACTAGAGTATTATTGTCTTTTACAATTTTAGTGGACGATAAACAAGGTAAAGTTTCAACTGGTGTACTGATCATGTCAATGTTTGAGCTATGAGCAATTGTTGCTTTGTTTACCTTGGGACTTGGTGTGGATGCAGATGCTCTAATGGAGGTCATTAGTCATGCCATGAGCAGGCCCTATGCGCTCTTAGGCAGGGCTGATGAGCAGTTGGTGCTTTTGATGGGGAGATAGAGCTCGGGCACAAATGACAGGGCCAACGGTTCAGCTGTGGTGTGTGAGCGTCCGCCCACTGTGTGTGAGTGTGCATGTGTGTGTGTTTGTGCGTGCGTATGTGTGTGTGTGTGTGTGTGTGTGTGTGTGTGTGTTATGTGTCACAGCAGGCACAGATGCGCTGGTCTGTTTCAGAGATCGTGGAAATGCTTTTAAAAGTAGTTTCAATAGCGTTGGGAACGCATGAGAGAATTCACCGTTGGCTAAAGTGGTGTGTGTTTGTGCATAAGAGGCGGTGATTTTATGATGTCGTGCCTCGCAAGCGGCGGAAATGAAAGCCGAAGTGAACTCACATTTGGACACGGATAAAGCCTCTGGGGTGCGCTGGCACAGAGAAACTTTGAGAAACCTGAGTTGTAAGCTCGTGGTATTTATTTAAAATAACATGAAATATGTTCAATCTGTTTGTAAAATTAAAGGTCCTTGGAAACTATAGAGCATTTATAATTGAGTTGCACTTTAATCTCAACAGTTATTTTGCTCTCACCAAGTACTCACTCATACACACACATACACACAGACGCACACACACACACAGACACACACACACACACACACACACACACACACACACACACACATACACAGACGCACACGCACACACACACACACACACACACACACACACACACACACACACACACACACACACATATACACACACACACACACACACACACATACACACACACACACACACACACACACACACACACACACACGCACAGGTTCTATTTCAGCCACACGCTGGTTTTTCTGCTTTCTGCGGTTTGTACTGCTAGCACTGATGTTTGAATAGATGCCCCAATATTGAATGGAAAGTCAGCTTGCTTTCTGAGTAACAAGGGGCATCACAGAATGAGTGTGTGTGTGAAGAAGCCCCCTTTAAGTGTCATAATAATATTATATATATTCCATTCCTATGTCAGCAGACCCATATGCTGTTTTTGGTGCCTCCTTTATGTTTACTCATAACACACTCGGTTGAACGAAATGAATACTTGTAACCGTGCTCTCAGGCTAAAATAGGCTAACCTATGACAGGAGCTATGCGTTTAGCCCTATGTTGGTTCGGACATGACACCACGACTGCGTCAAACACTCATTTAACATTTCAAAACGTAATTTTCAAAGCCGTGAATATCTGATTATTTACTGATATACCCCAATGCAGACCATTCAGCTCAACTGTCCACGAAGACCCAGAATTTGTTTGTCGTTTGTTGTGTGTTGTTGTTTAAGGGCTGTTTTGTTTGTTTGTTCAGTCTTGCTACCGATCTATCGTCGATGTGATGTGAGAATGCTCAGAATGTGCTTAGGCTGCAGAGCTTGACAAACACACTCTGATTGGGTTTCAGTGCATGTCAGTCAGTCTCCAGCAGGGTGGCCAGTGCAGGGTGGCTGTCCTGAAGTGCACTTCGGGCACGATGATCTTGAGTATGAGGGGAGGGGTGTTGTGCTGAGCTCCTTTTAGCCATGAAGGTATAGTTCTGCGGAGGGAGAGAAGATAAAGACCCAAAGCAGGCTGAGCTAACAGATCTAGTCCAGAATTGGTGCTGATCTGGTGGTTCAGTTTCTAGGCGTCGACGTGTCAATCCACCGTATTTTGCTGCCTCAGCTTCCAAGCCCTAGCTCCTCATCTGTGTCTATTTCTCTCTCTCTCTCTGTCTCTCTGTCTCTCTCTCTGTCTGTCTCTCTCTCTCTCTCTGTGTATGTAGGAGACTTCCTCTCTGGTAGCTGATGCAAGAGACTGTGTGTGCTGTGTGTGCTTATTCCTCTAACTGTCACAGAATGTTAAAGTAGTTTTCTGCTGCTGCATGTGCAGAAATCGACAGCAACTTTCCCCCCACACAAGTGTGTACCGTCACACAAGTGTGTACCGTCACACAGTAGCGGCTGCATTGTTCCTGAAGTGTTTTGACAGCTTTGCATACAAGTCGTTCTACAGAGCTTCACTGAGGGCTGGGAGCAGGTGCTGCAGCCTGGGAATGACTGATCTAGCTTAGACACCAGCAACATTAACAAGCGAATATACACACACACACACACACACACACACACACACACACACACACACACACACACACACACACACACATGTATATATCAAATAAACATATAAAGTCAGGCACACACACACATCAAGGAATATACAGCACTACAAAATCGCATGCAAACACAGATGCGTGCACACTCACACACACTCACACACACACACACACACACACACACACACACACACACACACACACACACACACACACACACACACACATCTATATCAAATAAACATATAAAGTCAAGCACACACACACACATCAGACACAATTTCTTCAGACAGCCTTTTTTAATGAGTCACTGGATTCCAGTATTGTTTGTCATAGTGTTGAACTTGATTCACAATTTCAGCGTTGATTTAGAAAAATGTCCTAAGTGCGTGAAAGACACATCTGTTTTATACAGATAGCATGTCATAAGATTGACTCAAGCACTCGCTCATTGTTGAGTCATATCGAGTGTGTTTGGGTGAAGTTGTGGAGGAAATGACACATAAAGATCTGATCCTCAGAGGAACAAATGTAGAGCAGAGAGGGCTGAAGGCTTAGCCGAATCGGTTGTTTGTGTGTTTGTGTCTGAGAAACGAGAGCTAGAAAGGGAGCGTGTCTGTGTGTGTGTGTGTGTGTGTGTGTGTGTGTCTGTGTGTGTGTGTGTGTCTGTGTGTGTCTGTGTTTGCGTGTGTGGGAGAGACTGTGGCTGAAGGTTGTGTAAGATGCAGGAAGTCGTCTCACAGGCAAACACCACTGAGGTCAGAGAGCAACCTGCTCTCTTTCCGTTTGACGCGGTTCATCCCCCCTCCACACACACACACACACACACACACACACACACACACACACACACACACACACACACACAGACACACACACACATACACACACACACACACACACACACACACACCTAGATAGTTGCTAGAAATTTAGAGCATCACAGAAAGCTTCTTTGGGGCTATGATGCATATGGAGATCTGCTCTTCGTGATGGAGCTATGAGTTTGAACAAACTTTTATCACTTCAGCTCCAACTGCCATGCTCTGTCTTCACAGCAACTTAGTACTACAGCTCAATATATGGGCCATTCTACCGAATTCGTGTAATATGCAGTCCCTCAACAATAAAAACTATTTACAAAACAATTAGGTATTTAGGCATAGATATTTAATTAGAAAATGTTATGGTCTATATAAACCCAATGCATTTCATGAGATAGTGATAAGCTAAATATATACAAAATCATCATTTATAGGGTACTTTCTATTGAGAAGTAGCTGTCCCCAACCCTGACATCTAAATTTCAATGCCTTTAAATAACACTTTTCAATTTTTTTAGATTTTTTTCAATGATTTAATTTCAAAGATCTTTATGATTGGGTTGAAACAGAACTTGGAATATTTAGATTTATTGTGGGTTTAATTTTTAAATCAATTTTCTATACTCAAAAAATCATGTCCCTAGTTTTCATGTCACTACCGAAACACAAGAGTTTTAGTCCATTGGCTGAGCCTGTGTTTTAGCCACGACTCTGCATTTTTGACCATGCAGTGACACTGCATCTCTGACCCTCATGGTTGAATGGTAAGTAGCTAAATCCCATAGTTTTTATATAAATGTGTTCCAAAGTCTGAAAATCGACGTGTAACCTTAAGAATTGTCACTACCGAAACGCATGTTTTCTTCAATTAAGTAAACCTTTTGGGGTTTCATGGAAAATCTTATGTTTGTATGTGTGTTCACCTCTTCAAAGATGTGTTTGCATGCCGTGTGCTTGTTAGAATTCTTTATTTATGCTTAAAGTTAGCTAGAATTGTCACTACCGAAACAGTCACTACCGAAACATATGGTAGTGACCTGATGATTTCAGTAGTGACAAAATGAAATGGTAAGTAGTTCAATCCCATAATTTTTAAATAAATGTGTTGTGTGGACTAAAGGGCGGCCCAGAGCACCTTTTGGAAGATTTTGGGAGAGAAATGAACATCCATCCAACAGAGCAGTCACTACCGAAACACTGGATGTCACTACCGAAACAGT
>NC_137910.1:6208055-6210555 GCF_963457725.1 Sprattus sprattus | reverse complement strand
CTGCCAAGTACCAGACTTTTACTGCAGTTGCATTTTTGGGTCACTTTGTCTCATTGAATTGATAGCCTATGACTTACAGATACAGCAGGAATAGTGGAAAAAACTCTTCAGAGACAACTACATCTACACATTTCAGTGTGCATACTGTGTTGCCACTTTTATACACTTGGTGACAAGGCTGCAAACAAACAAAACAAAGGGAATACATTTTCCTCAAAAATCTGAATTATCTGTCTCATTTCAAGAGTATAGTTTCATTAGTCTGTCAAAATACGGCATATTTATACATAGTCAGGTAGAACCCTAGGATTGGTGTGACATAAGGTACTAATGCAATTTTTTTTGCATAAATTGATAGTTTAGGGGTTGTAGACTCAGAATCTGACAGGTTCCGCTTCGGCACCCTTGAGCATTTTCTTTAAAATGACATAATAGGCCACGCCCCCTTTTTTGACCATAAAAAAATAACTAGATGCACATTATTGTATGAACCCATCATATGTGGTATCAAATAAAAGCTCTTCTCATACAGAAATCAGATTTGACAAAAAGAATGGTGGGAAAAAGTTAAAGTTTAAGTAAAGTTTAAGTTTAAGATAGGATATCACTTTGCAATGTTGTGTGCATGGCTGCCCTTTGCTCCGTGCTCATCCCCTGGGTGGCAAGAAACACGGGTATGTTCTAACGGCGCTCTTGATGAGATTATATAATAAAGATATGAAACACTAGATTATAAAATGTTGTTTTTAATTCAAAGTGCAGCAGAGGTGTGTTTAATGAGCTCAAAGTGCGTGCCATACAAGGCACATCACACACACACACACAAACACACACACACACACACATACACACACACACACCCACACACACACACACATACACACACACATACACACACATAACACACACACACATACACACGCACACACACACACACACACACACACACACAAACACAGAGACATTCACACACACACTGTGTGCTACCAGCCTCTGTTACTGCCATTCATGATTGCCACACTGCCACCCTGGCACACGATGGGGAAAAGTACCCAGCCATGGCTTTTCAAAGACCTCAGAGAAACTAAAAGGCCCCTTTGCCATGAAGTCGCCACATGGAACTCTTCACCAGTATAAAGGAAGCCATTGCATCTACCCCCACATTTGTAACTTAGCTCTTATTTAGTCTGTTCACAGTTTTACACACTTATTACAGTTTTTTATGATTGGATAAACACTAAAATCAAAAGTATTACACAAAAATCAAAACCTTCACTCAAGGAAATACAGTACAAATAAAGCAAAACAATGGTTCAGATTTGCACCACTATAAGCACATGTAAACATCACACTTATCGCGAAACAATACACACAAGTGATTAGCAAAACACTTAACACACTTGAATGCTTTAAACACAGAAGTATATCAAGAGGTCACTTCCTTGCAATTCCTAAACACTGACACAAATTACCACATCTATGAGACTGTCAAATAAACACAGCCATCAAGTGTGCAAACACATGATTGCTTAATTGTAGACACATCAAACAGGTTTAAGCACTATAGAAATGCAGCAGATGAGTTTGTCTGTCTTCAACCAAAATGGAAGGAGTCAGAAGAAGAAGAGTGAGGGTGAGAGGGGGAATCCCCGGAGGAGGAGAAGGACGAGGAGGCGAATGCCATGCTAATGGCACAGGTCGAGGTGGAGGTAGAGGAAGAGGAAGACCTGAAGCAGGAGGAAAACGTGCTCAAAGAACAAGAAGACCAGTACAAATAAACTTGAAAGGAGGACGGGGGCCCATATTCACGCAAGACAGGCTCGAGAGATCATAAACATGGTTTTGGCAAATACGTAATGCTATCAGGCTCAGATAAATTCAAGCCCACATCATCTGTGACCATGCCATTTTCAATACAGTAATGTCCATCAGGTCTCTCAGTCAACACCAGCACACATCCTAAAAAGACATCTGGGTAGAATGAGACAACTTTATTTGTACTGTATTTCATTTTTTCTGATGTGTTTTGAGGTGTTTTGCTCATTGGGGGTGTGGTTATGCTAATTGTGTGAGGTGTATTGAGAAACAAAACAAAGCAGTCAAAATTGTGTTTAAGCGATCGAGAAAAACTGTAAACGATTATCAAGATTTTCTCTATAGACTGAGAAACTGGAACCCGCCAGTGTTGAAACACGGAAGAGGCTTAATCAGCAGCCATGAATCCAGAGCTCATTAGTTTCCAGAGAGTTTGAAGAAGACTATATAACAGACAGCACTGTGTTAGGGGGCGTTTCCAAACCAAGGGTGCATGAATGAAGTACACATTAAAGGAGCTCTGTGTGGTTTAAGGGGGATTACAGTAAGATCAACATAAGATAACATACATTAAGGTATTTTGATGTCAGTGATCTGCTCTTTGAAGGAGATTGTCAAAGGTTGCAGTGCCATGTGTGCAGCGCTGTATCATACGGTGGTGTCAAAACAGAGCAGTTCAGTGGTT
>NC_137910.1:6200555-6203055 GCF_963457725.1 Sprattus sprattus | reverse complement strand
TGTTGTGTCTGGCCTCTCAGTAAGGAGACGTGCTGATAGCTGCACAGATGGCCTCAGAGCAACACTGGGCCGGGAGTGAGCCGGACGTGAGCCGGACGTGAGCCGAGTCTGGGCCGACACACACACACACACACACACACACACACACACACACACACTTCCCCCCTCTCTTTTCCCTCTCTCTCTCTCTCTCACTTTCTATCTCTGGCCATCCGTTGAGCGGGAGGACGGAAATTCCAGGGTTTCCTCTCTGAATCTTGTTCGGCAGCCATGCTGATTTTATTAGCGTCCCTCTCCTCCATCCTCTGCTTTCTGCTCTCCTGTCTGCACCCATCCACTGTCTCCTTCTCTGTCATCCTCCCATCATTCTCTTCATCCTGTTTTTCCTCCTCTCTTGATTTTTCTTCTTTTTTTCCACGTTGGCTGAAGTGTATTGGTAGGTCTCAGTAGCAGCAGAAATCAAAGCTACGCAGTCAGACTGAGTGCATACTAACCCAGGCACCCAGACTTGTTATTCAGAACGGAGACTGGCCATGCTGAACTTGTGCATACTACATGTGCACAAATTTAGTCTACACTACACTGCAACTAGTAGAGTGATTTTCTTAAGACATATTTAGACTTTCTTTTAATGCATTGAATTGACAGACAACAGAAGCAAACCCAATATTATAACTGAATACCCCTATTTTTCTGTATTCAAACACTCAATGTCCGTTTTAACAGTCTGCTTTGCCAGGTATGGCAGGTATTACACCTAGAAGGATGAACTGCTGTCTCTTTATCTGTGTTAACCTGGCTAGGGGTTTCCACCACATGACTGTATCGGTCCAGGGAAAGCAACAAAGCATTTGAACCAGACAAATATCCACAGAGGATAAATATGATGACCTCACTCGGAGCAGAAGGTCTCTTGTAAGGGATTTCATGTTCTGCCAACAATACCTCTCTCAAGTGCGGCACAATAGCAGGCATCCTCTACAAAGGGCTGTGCCCAGTACACAGTGAACACATAGCAAACATTACCAGTCGGCTGGATGACCCCTTTGTACCAGAGGCCTGCCAGATATTAATAGGTGACGTTTATTTAGGTGCGCAGTGAAAAGGTGTACTAACTGAACCTGGCCAAAATAGATGGCCTTTTATTGATTTGATGGGGTGGAGTGGAGACATAGCAGGCCTTCAAAGGGCTAAGTGCATTGGGGTCATTAGGAAGAGCATGCTAAATCAGGGCCCTTGATGGACTAGGCTAAGGTGTAGCGGCAGGAGCTAGCAGATGTTAACAGGACGGGTGGATGAGGAGCTGTTTAATTTGGACTTAGGGGCACAATGTGGCGGCTCCTGGATGGACAGGCGGGCCTGATTTTGCGATTGTTGTCGCTAATGACTCGCTAATCCCCGTCTATTGTGTCTGTGTTTGACGCCGATCGCCCCCGCATGGGTTTGAGTGGGTGCAATCAGACACACACGCATGGAGATGATTACACACGTTCACAAACAAACACACACACACACACACACACAAAAAACACAACACACACAACACACACGCGCGTACACACACTGATACATTTTTGCTATGAATTAATTCATACATACATACACATGTTGCACACACACCTATACTCAAACTAACACACACAGAGGCACACACAGAGGCACACACACACACACACACATGTACACACACACACACACTCACTAACACACACACACACGCACACGCACACGCACACGTACACGCACACGCACACGCACACGCACACGCACACACACAAATGCACAACAACCCACCCACACAAAGACGCTTCAGACGTGGAACCTGCGCATACGGTCCCTGTGCTTACACATTAGGTCTCTCTATCTCTCTCTCTCTCTCTCTCCGCTCCACTCTGCACTACTACGACAGCACAGCCCCTGGAGATCCTAAATTAGTTGGAAATGACGCAAACCGGCCGACCGTCATTGCTTCCCCCCCCACGGCATGATGGACTGACGCAGATAAACACGCAGATAAACACGCGGGCAAGCGCACACCCTCACCACCTCTCCCACGCCACCATCAGCACACACCCTCACCACCTCTCCCACGCCACCATCAGGACACAGTGGACAGATCCAGGGCCCCCTCGGCCACGTAATGGATTCTGGATTGTGTATTATTTGTTTGCTAAATTGAATGAGACCTGGTGATAAGGGCTTGCTGATGGAGCCTTCCTGTCTTCATTTCCTAGTCCAACTCCTTCTCTCTCTCTCTCTCTCTCTCTCTCTCTCTCTCTCTCTCTCTCTCTCTATCTCTCTATCTCTCTCTCTCTCTCTCTCTTTGTCTCTCTCCCCTCTCTCTCTCTCTCTCTCTCTCTCTCTCTCTCTCTCTCTCTCTCTCTATCTCTCTATCTCTCTCTCTCTCTCTCTTTGTCTCTCTCCCCTCTCTCTCTCTCTCTCTCTCTCTCTCTCTCTCTCTCTCTATCTCTCTGTCTCTCTCTCTCTTTTTCTCTCTCCC
>NC_137910.1:6172228-6189728 GCF_963457725.1 Sprattus sprattus | reverse complement strand
TGTCTGTCTGTCTGTCTGTCAATCTATCTATCTATCGATCGATCGATCAATCGATATATCTATCTATCTATCTGTCTATCTATCTGTCTATCTATCTGTCTATCTATCTATCTATCGATCGATCGATCGATCGATCTATCTATCTATCTATCTATCTATCTATCTATCTATGTATCTGTCTATCTATCTATCTATCTATCTATCTATCTATCTATCTATCTATATATCTATCTATCTATCTATCCATCCATCTATCTATCTATCCATCTATCTCTATCTGGTCAGTCAGTCTACCTGTCTTTGTTTGTCTATCTGCACATGTTCTTCATTGCAGATGAACCATGGTTGCACTGAGACATGAAGTGAACCATGGAGGCAGTGGTTGTCTTGCCAGGGCCTTGTTAGGGCTGTGCAGTGGTGGGGGGAGCTGGGAACTGATGGATGTGTTTACATGTGTTTGTTTTGGGTGTGTGTGTGTGTGTTTTGTAGCGTTGTAATGATGTGCTTGGTGACATCGTAAAATGACTGAACCGTCTGAGCATGCCATGCTGTTGTAGTGTGACGAGTGGTTTCTGGGCTGATGTACCAAGGGACCAAATGAGACAGAGCCCAGCCCAAAGGAGACAATGGCTTAGGGGGGGGAATCCCTCACATAAACACAGGCACACACACACACACACACACACATCCACTAAACATATGCCCACAGACACACAAACACACTCTGTCAGATGTGTAACTCTGTACTGTATTCTTGGAATGCCCGGTGAAATGTAAACACGCAGCCTGGAATAAGTGGGAGTTGTGCCTGTGCTTCTTATCTCTCCTCTGGTACTCACTAGGAAACATTCACAAAATTCCCAACTACATCTGAGATGTGCCAGATTTTTGACGTCACTTATGACAAAACATGAATGTTAGAGTAACTGTTACTAAGGGAGGGTCCTGACAATTCCTCTGCACTGGTTGTCTTTTCATGCCAGCACCAGTCAACACATTACCACACAACAACAAGCCTTGGGGAGTGGTTTAGATCTCAAAGAGCGGTTTACTGCAATAGGGGCTTAACAGAGGTCTCAAACCTCCCAGTGTAAAGTTAATTAGAGCAATAAACTGCATGTGGAGGCTGTACCAGAGAGAGAGAGAGAGAGAGAGAGAGAGAGAGAGAGAGAGCGAAAGAGCGAGAGAGCGAGAGAGAGAGCCAAGAAGAGCAAGAAAAAAGAGAAGTAGAGAGAGAGAGCAGGAGAGAGTTAGAAAAGAGAGAAGTAGAGAGAGAGAGACAGAGAGAGAGAGAGAGAGAGAGAGAGAGAGAGAGAGAGAGAGAGAGAGAGAGAGAGCAGGAGAGAGCAAGAAAAGAGATAAGTAGAGAGAGAGAGACAGTGAGAGAGAGAGAGAGAGCAGGAGAGAGTAAGAAAAGAGAGAAGTAGAGAGAGAGAGACAGACAAGAGAGAGAGCAGAAGAGAGTGAGATAATAGAGAAGTAGAGAGAGAAAGACAGAGAGAGAGAGAGAGAGCAGGAGAGAGTAAGAAAAGAGAGAAGTAGAGACAGATAGTAGGGTTAGATCAGGTCTGGTCTCTACAGTCTCTCCTCAGACACATGGTTGTAAACAAGAAGCAGCAACACAGAACAGAAAACAAGTGCAAACAGTGTTCAGCTTCCTGCCCAGCCCTCGTGTGACTTCCTGTTTTATCGGGGTGCCACAGCGGGTGTGGGCAGCTCCTCCACCACCACCACCACCACCCCCTCTCCTCCCTCGTTCGCTGAGCTGCTAGTGAAAACTTGAGGCCCGATTTGCAGACTTTGACAAAACAAACAGCCTTGTTGACAAGTAAAAAGCGAAGGCGTTTATCACTTTCACAGCCCTCACGGTGGGTTATGTCGAGTTCAGACGGAGGCTAGGCCTGAACCATGGGGCCAATAAACACTTAAATAGAGGAGTAAAGAAGAAGGAGGCAGAACAAAACAAAGGCTAAACAGCTCTGCAGTGTAAACTACTCCATTAAGTGTTTACGGTGAAGAAAAGACAGTTGGTGAAGCAGTTAAATGTTTTAGGACTTTAATGCTCCTCGGTGTTTGCTAGGGATTTCGCCACTAGCTTCTCAGAATCTGTAGTGAAACGAGATGGAGCTACTGAATCTACTTGCCTTGAGCAACATTCTGCATTTGGATCCCCCTGCAACATCTGTGTGCAACATCTGTGTGCTTCCCATATACAGCAAGTCTTATAGACATTCTGATCAAAGGTTGTGCAAAGCTACCTCTTTCTCCCTTTCATGTTCTGGTTGGAGTTAAGCCTGCAGGTAGTAAGGTGAGGACCAGGGAGACAGAGGTCAACAGTTTGATTCCCAGATAAAGTACATGCTGACCGAAACAAATCTCTCTTTTACCTGTGCTGCGAGTAGCTTCTGATTAACGAGCCAATGTAAGACATAATGATGACTCTGGATTTGACAGACAGCTGCATTGTTACGTCCACCTGCATCGTGCTGAAACGCTGCCATGTTGTCCCTGAAGAGGGCTGGAGTGCTTTGGTAATTGCAAAGCCTTGCTCTCTAGTTCTGGTCTGGAGATGGGCATCGTGTTGAAACGCTGCCATGTTGTCCCTGAAGAGGGCAGTAGTTCTGGTCTGGAGATGGGCATCGTGTTGAAACGCTGCCATGTTGTCCCTGAAGAGGGCAGTAGTTCTGGTCTGGAGATGGGCACCGTGTTGTGGGCCAAGTCTAATCCGTTTAGCTGGCTTCCGCTCGCTATCTCTCTCCCAGGACTGGACGGAGCCCTGCTGGACAGCTGTTGCTAACCCCGACTTCGCCACGCTAATCCCTGCTTCCACATTCAGCTAGTAGGCCAACCCACTCAACCATACAGAGATGGCAGGATGGCAGGATGTGTTAGGCTTTCAAACAAATCTGTTGTTAAATAGTGAAACTATCTATCCGTTTTATGTATTCCTCCGACCAATAGGGGGTGCAATATGACATCTACAACCATGTAAAGCAGAATCTGAACAGGATCTGGCCCTGCCTTCAGAAGACAAATGTATTGAAAATCAAAACATACAAACACTAGAATATAGACACTAGATAAGTACATGGAAGTTTCAGTTTGTTTATTTGATGAAGAGGGACAGTTTTCATTAACAAACATTAAAATGTAAATGCCCCAATAGCAATGGCTAAACAACTTAAAAAAGGCATTAACATATCAAACATAAAATAAAACCGGATGTGAAAGTGCCCACACACACGCTGACTGCACCTCCAACCACGTACTGCAGGCACCCACCCAGCCACAGACACCAGCTGAACCCCTTGTTCCATTGCGGCGGCTAACCAGACTTGTAACACTTTCACCACACTGCAAAACAAGGACACGTAATTGGTGTGACTGCATCTCTGTTACCAGGCACACAAAAACACATAATGAAGTGTGAGTTCCCCTGTGACATCATAACAGACACAACTCTCTCCTTTTTGACTATATAGTGGCAGTTTTTTTTTTATATTTATTTTTGGGCTTTAATCAATAGATTTTAGTGAAGAGTGGGACAGGAAATGAGAGGGAGAAGAGGTGGAGAGTGGACCGGAGAAATTATGTCAGGCCGGAATCGAACCTCCATGGGCATCAAGCCCGAATGTGGTCGGGGCAACTGGTTGCCCCACAGTGCCACCCCATATAGTGGTGTTTAATAAATTCATATTGTGTTCTGCTGTGAAAAAATCCTCCAACCACTCTTATTTAAGTAGTAAGCATGAAAATGGAATGTTCTGTAAGTGTAAGTGGTTCATTTGCTGCTTTTTGTGGATCGGTCTCGTAGCTAAGATGCTGGACTTTTTTCGCTGTAGTTTCACGACCCTCTGCACACCTGTGTTTAATGCGGTTCTGACCCGCTTCTGACCCAGGCTAGCCTTTGAACCGCCCCGGCTCATGTTTCCTCTGGGTGTTTTACTGGGCCCGCCACCACCCAAGTAGCCCGGTGGAATATGCAGGGGGAAGAGGGTGGGGGAGTATACCTGGCTGTGCAGCTGAGGGACGGTGGCTGTTATAGCCCAGCCGGGAGAGGGGAGAGTGGGGGAGTGAGGGCGGGGAGGAGGTCCCCTGGCAGTGCGGCTGAGGGATGGAAGTAAGGGGCCACGGTGGCTGTTATAGCCCAGCCGGGAGAGGGGAGAGTGGGGGAGTGAGGGTGGGGAGGAGGTCCCCTGGGTCTCTGGGTTTGATGGTGGTGCTGCAGCACGGGAATGCGTTCCAGATGCAGGGACCGCTTTAAAAGGAGGTCGGAGCCCTGTGGAGCTCGGGGCCGGTGTGGGCCGGGGACAGGAAGCTGGCAGGTAGAGGGGGGTGGGAGGGCAAAGGTCAAATGGTCACCTATTCGGCGCCCGTCACTCATAAACCACACAGGCGCCCAGGGTCAGCTGCGGGTGAGGCAGCAGAAGCTCGGAGAGTAGGGACAGAGACGGAGTCTTCAGTACCAGGCAAGGGTGCAGCATGAGGTCCGTGGACATAGAGGACGGACACACTTGTGGACGTGGAGAGGATAAGAAAAATCACGGACATTTACGGAGGAAATACATTTAGTTCTTGTCCCACATGTACACTGCAAAAAATGCCCCTCTAGATTTAAGACAAATAATTACATATTTAAGCAGGATTTTGCTTAAAACAAGCAAATTTGGCTGCCAGTGCGTTAAGCAAATTTGGCTTGTTAAGATTTCTTAAAATAAGTAATATTTGCTTGAAATAGGTACAAATAACCTTACCAAGAAAGCACTAGGTAAGTACAATTTAGCTAGAAACAAGACCAACTAGATTTTTCATCTCAAAATAAGAGTAATAACACTAGGTTAGAAAAGCATTTTTTGCAGTGTAGGCTTAATTCAGCACTGAATTCAGCTTTCTAAGAAGTCTGTGTTGTATGGTTTGTGGTCGTGAAATGGGTTTTATTATACAACAAATTAGCAGCTCAACAGCTCTCCCTGATTCAACTTCACACACAGCAAATGCCAAATTCTGTCAGCACACACACACACACTCTGAGAGTGAGACTTCCTCAGATCCACTCTTTAGACACACATACACACTCTCACTCACAACCATTCACACACAGAGACACACACACAAGCACACAAACACACAGACACACACACACACACACACAAAAACACACACACACACACACACACACACACACACACACACAGAGAGAGACACACACACATAGACACGCGCAGACACACACACACACCATCTCTTCCTCCTTCCCCTCCTGGCTGTGTGAATCTGCCAGTGCTTTGCTCCACAGCCCTGCGGGCATGATCCTCCTGCTCTGCCCAGGCCCCTGTGCTCCAAGCCTGGGGAGACATACTGCAGGCAGAATCTGCTGATGGACCAATTAGCCCCTGCCTCTGGTCTGTGGGAAAGGCAGCCTGGCGAGCGCCATTTAGATTAATCAATTCATTTACTGTGGCGATTCAGCGTTTTCCTCCCGAAACAGCTGCACAGAGGGAAAAATCAAGAACATGGAGAGAGAAAGTCTGAGAGAGAAGAAAGAGAGGGAGGGTGGGGTGTGTGTGTGTGTGTGTGTGTGTGTGTGTGTGTGTGTGTGTGTGTGTGTGTGTGTGTGGGGGGGGGGGGGGGGGGGGGTTAAGGGAATGACAAAGAAAGAGAGAGGTGGGGGGGAAAGAAGAATTATTTTCATTTTGGGTGTGACGATAGAGTTACCCGTGGAGAGAGAGAGCGAGAGAAAGCAAGTGTGGAGGGAGAAAAAGATGTTGGTGGTAGTTTGTGTTTGTGTTGGTGTGGGAGAGAAAGACAAAGCACAAACAATATGGAGCCGTGAGTGGTGATGATGTGAGCTCCTGCGATGATACTCTCACATCACAGAGGCAGTGGGATCTTGGAATTAGAGCTATGATTGCTGCTCCCAGCTGAGGCAACAGCAAATGGAGCAGTTATTACCAGTGTCTTATCAAATCACTGCGAACAGAGCTTTCAACATACGCATGCACGCGTGCACACACACACACACACACACACACACACACACACACACACACACACACACACACACACACACACACATACGCACACAAACGCACACACACACACACACACACACACACAAATACACACACGCACACACACACACACACACACACACACACACACATACACACACACACACACACACACACACACACACGCGCATGCACACACTCGCAAACACTCATTAATGCCAGCGGCCGTTCAAATCCCTGTCAACGGGACTATCATCAATTACATGAATACAAGCACACACACACAAAGGCAACCACACAGACACAGACACACACACACACACACACAGGCACACACACACGCACGTACACACTCACACATACATTAATGCACCATTAATGTCAACAGGACCATTTTTCCTCGGGCACTGCCCCCCATTATGCCCTCCGGTGAGCATGGCACGCTCTGCCCCACCAGGCTTTCTCCCACTGCTCCATGCCAATTGTTTCCCGGGCCATTGTGTTTAGGGCTACTTCCACACCCATCCACACACACACACACACACGCACACACACACACACACACACACACACATGCACACACACACAGGGCTGCTCTCTCTATGGCTCTAATACATCAGTATGAGAAAGCCTTTGTTTGAATGGGCTGGTCCTTTTGAATGAAGGCCATTCTCCTTGTCTTTGTCTTGTGGCTTTGATGGTCGGCGTTTAGTGCGGCACGGTTTTTAAAGTGGCTATGGGAAGGTCGAGGCAGCTGGGCACGGCAGCACTGGAGCTCCGCACGGCACACACGTCTGTGTAGGGAGGGCGCAAAGCAGCCGAGTTTCATAAAAATGGAGTTCCTTGGCGTTCAGATTCTTCTTAGATGCTGATCGAGAAACACACAGCTCTATGCAATGTTATCTTCCCGGGAAGCACGCATGAGTCCAGTGTACCATCAGAATGATAT
Source organism: Sprattus sprattus (assembly GCF_963457725.1). NCBI lineage: Eukaryota > Metazoa > Chordata > Actinopteri > Clupeiformes > Clupeidae > Sprattus > Sprattus sprattus. The sequence goes on along the minus strand of NC_137910.1, from coordinate 6,182,768 downwards.
ATTTCTCATTAACAGTGTATGGAGTTCTCAGAGAGATATTCTCCACTGACTGATACAGTACAGTATGGCAAGATGGACGATTAAAAGCATGTTGATCAAAGGTTCTCAGGGCAGCAAAGCAATCTTGGATCAGTCTTAGAACAATTACAATCCTGTGCTTTAATTTCTCTTGGGTTCACTAACTACTAGATATACCATGAAGAGCAACCCCTGATCAATTATAATGTATATCATTATTTCATTTGATAAAACAATTGGGTTCTATTGCGTTATTTAGCCGTTTCTGATTGGACGAGAGACGTTCCATGCTATGGATTATCCAAGAACAACCCAACGGGGACTTTTCACAGCTAACAATAAATCACTCCGCGATGAAATATTTTATGGCGCATTGATGATAACCGTTAATTCAAAATTCTTATAATTCCAAACCAAGACGTTGACAACGGCATCGGTGGCTACGGCCGAACACCACCCGTGGGATTATCCCTTACCTACCCCACTCCCACTCGTGCTATATTGCTGAAATATCAGGCTGCTGGGGTACTGTAATGATCACATACAAACACATAAAACATGCAGTCGAGGTCAACCACACACACAGTACTTGACATAAAACCTCCAGCGGATTGTGCTGCCTCACTCCATGTTTTATTCGCTTAGCCCCCGTATGCCTGCCTGAAGCACCCAGATCAGTGTGTATGAGTGAGCAGTTAGGACACACCTGTGTGTGCTGTAAGCCCAGGGCAGTGCTCAGAGCATCTGTGCCCTGATGTGATATGATGGCCAAGAGACCAGCTCCCCTGTAGTTTATATTGAGGCTGCGAGGGGGAGAGGGGAGAGGCGAGCCCGAGGCTCAGCCCCCCGGGTTCTTGGATGCCGGCGTGAGGAGTTGTCAGCCGTGCCGTCATGGTGATGGAGACGGTGTTTTTCCCGCGGCGTGATAGTCCATTTGAGTGCAGTGACAGGCAGGCCTGTAAGTATGCTCCCTGTTAGGGGCTCTCAGGAACAACACCAACTCCCAGCAACCACCTGTGGTACCTTTCTCTTCTGGAACTCTCTCTCTCTCTCTCTCTTCTGGAACTCTCTCTCTATCTCTCTCTCTCTCTCTCTCTCTTCTGGAACACTCTCTCTCTCTCTCTCTCTCTCTCTCTCTATCTCTCTCTCTCTCTCTATCTCTCTTCTGGAACTCTCTCTCTATCTCTCTCTCTCTCTCTCTATCTCTCTTCTGGAACTCTCTCTCTATCTCTCTCTCTCTCTCTCTTCTGGAACTCTCTCTCTCCCTCGCTCTCTCTCTCTCTCTCTCTCTCTTCTGGAACTCTCTCTCTCCCTCGCTCTCTCTCTCTCTCTCTTCTGGAACTATCTTTCTCTCTCTCCCTCTCTCTCTCTCTCTCTCTCTTCTGGAACTATCTTTCTCTCTCTCTCTTTCTCTCTCTTTCTCTCTGTCATAGCTGTCCGTTTATCTCTCTGTTTTCATCTCTTTTTTTCTGATTGACTTCATCATAAAATCTCTCTCTGTTTCTCTCAAATCCACCAAAGCTTTACTGGTGTGACAGCTCCCACAGGGCTGATCACACTCTCCCATGCTCTCCCCTACTCTGTTCTCTGCCGTCCTCTTTCTGCCTCACTCTTTCTGTTATCAAAACATCCTCCTAGATACGTTTGCCTGTCTTTTACCTCTCTCTCTCTTTCTCTCTCTCTGTTCTCTGCCGTCCTCTTTCTGCCTCACTCTTTCTGTTATCAAAACATCCTCCTAGATACGTTTGCCTGTCTTTTACCTCTCTCTCTCTTTCTCTCTCTCTGTCCTCTGCCATCCTCTTTCTGCCTCACTCTTTCTGTTATCAAAACATCCTCCTAGAAACGTTAGCCTGTCTTCTACCTCTCTCTCTCTTTCTCTCTTTCTCTCTCGCTCTCTCTGCCTCTCTCTCTCTGTTCTTTTCCTACCACTTCCTGGTGTGAGTGTGGAGCCTCTAAACTTTAGAGTCTAAAGAGTCTGTGATTGATTAGACATTGATCAGGGGGGCTAAGAGAGCTTCACTGCTCCTCTGTAATAAACTCCAATGACATGTCTCTCTCTCTCTGTCTCTCTCTCTCTATCTCTCTCTCTGTTCTTTTCCTATCACTTCCTGGTGTGAGTGTGGAGCCTGTAAAGCGTCTGTGATTGATTAGACATTGATCAGGGGGGCTAAGAGAGCTTCACTGCTCCTCTGTAATAAACTCCAATGACATGTGGGAGTGTAGTCTTGACAGGAGGCCTTTCGGTAGACTAAACTGTCTGGGCGATTTAGCACTGCCACCCTCACACTCTGTCTTTGGAGTCCCTCACAGCCAGACTCTTTAAAAGTCTTCCAGTACTGGATGTGTTTAACTCTGAGAGGAGTCTTGTCTATAGGCTCCGTTACTGGTGACTATCAACGTGGTCATTGCTGCGGGGTCCAGTGACAGATTTGTAGGTTCCCTCATCTGTGGTGTGGGACACATCTGGAGGTGTGTGTGTGTGTGTGTGTGTGTGTGTGTGTATGTGTGTGTTATTCCATGTATGTCCATATTGTGTGTGAATGAGAGATGGAGAGAAGGTAGCAAGAGTGACTGCAGCTGTGTGTTTGTGAGAAAAGTGTGTGTATGTGTGTGTCAGTAACTGTTGCCTCTTGTTTAAGAGTAGAGTGATTGTATGCAGAGGACCAGACCTAGGTTGAAGAATGGACGAGTTAGGGCTGTCTGGAGCCAGACACGAGACCTTAGAGATTCCATTACGTAGTGACACACTACTCCTGAACCAGACAAACAAACACACACACACACACACACTCACACACACACAATCACTCACACACATACACATACATACATACTTATTAAGATAATCACTCACACAGAAATACATACAGTACACTTATGCACACATACACACACTTGTCTGTGTAGTATTAACTCAAGATTTCAGGATCACTTCATACTATGTAAGACCGACATGTTATTTACAGTGCCGTTGTTGAAATGAAAAATTGAAAATTGTATGTAATGCAAGCACACACAGTCACTCACACACACACACACACACACACACACACACACACACACACACACACACACACACACACACACACACACACACACACACACACACACACACACACACACACACACACACACATTATTGATCCCATAGTATATCCTGACTTTATGAATGGTCCTTAAGCAGTGTCTGTCTTCTTCTTTTTTTTCCGGTGTGGATTGGCTTCTTTCCTGTATCCTGGATGTTCCCTGCAGGTAAGTGCTGTCATTTTCTCCTTTGCTGTACTGCTGCCACAGTGCCACAGGACCTACTGGGCTTCTACAGAAGGATAGAGTGGCCAGAAAAAAATGCAGTGATTCCAACACATCTCAAATCTCATTCGCACACTATTTTCCTCTTCCTCTCCTCTTCTCTCCTCTTCTCTTTCTTCTTTTCCCTTCCTCTTCTCTCCTCTTCTCTTTCTTCTTTTCCTCTTCTCTCTTCTCTCTCCTTGTCCTTTTTTCTCTCTTCTTTTCCTCTCCTCTCCTCTTCTCTTTCTTCTTTTCTTCTTCTCTCTCCTCTCTCCTTCTCCTCTCTTCTCTCTTCTTTTCCTCTCCTCTTCTCTTCTCTTCTCTTTCTTCTTTTCCTCTTCTCTCTCCTTCTCCTTTTTTCTCTTCTTTTCCTCTTCTCCTCTATTCTTCTCTTTCTTCCAGTCTTCTGCTGTGGTCTATCTGGTTTTGCTCTCCTCCTTGAGGTTGTGTCAGAGGGAGTTTTGTCAGTGTTTTTCCGTGCCAGAGATGCGGCCCGGTGGCTGCTGCTCTGATTATGATGTGATTAGTTTGACTAAGTGAAAATGTGGAAAGTGAATTATGCCTGGGTCTCTGGGACACACTGGGTCCTAATGGACGGAAAATATCTCTAGCCGAGCACCGGGTAGTCTTGAGAAGACCACTTTGAACTTCCAAGGATGTTAGGGTTTTTTGGAACTCTCTCTCTCCCTCGCTCTCTCTCTCTCTCTCTCTCTCTCTCTCTCTATCTCTCTCTCTCTATCTCTCTCTCTCTCTCTCTTCTGGAACTCTCTCTCTCCCTCTCTCTCTCTCTCTCTCTCTCTCTCTCTCTTCTAGAGTCTTGAGAAGACCACTTTGAACTTCCAAGGATGTTAGGGTTTTTTTTTTTTCTTTCTTTCTTTCTTTCCGTTGACTTGCTTTCTTTGGCCATTGTATTTTGCTTCGAAGACAGTGTTTCTCCAAGTCTCCATTCACGTGGAGTGAGTTATTTTAGGGAAAGTATATCTACTTTATCACTTATTATTTTTCTTTTGGATTTGGCACAAAGTACAGATGTGCAAATTATCCCTTTCAAACATATTTTTTCCCCCACAGACAGAGGTCAAATTAATGTAACCCATGGCCATATTTTCTAGTGATAGGGTTTGGGAACGCAATGTCCCGCAATGCAACGGGCTCCAAATTGGATGTGGCCTGCTTCTGGCCTGCTTCTGGCCTGCTTCTGGCCCGCTTCTGGCCCTCTTCTGGCCCGGATGTGTTGGGTCCCTGCCAGACCAGGGCCAGATTTGTTCCACAGGCTGCTACAGTGTTGGGAATGAGTTTGCCAAATCAGTTCATCAACCTCCTTTCCCACAATGGTTAATGCTCTATGTGCAAATTGATTTCAGATTCACTTGAGGTTTCTTTCCAAACATTTTATGAGCAGAGAATAATTAAAGCCTGTAGAGAAGAAGAGGATAAATGGGAAAGGGGGAGAGAGAGAAAGAGCAGTTACATGAGGTGAAGCAGGAAAAAGATTTTTTTAAAGGTGTGTGAGAGAGAGAAACAGACCGAGAGGGAGAGAGAGGTTGTGTAGCTACATTAGGTAAGTGAGGAAATGGTGTGTTCTCAGCAGTTTTACGGCAACCCCCCCCCCCACCCCCCAACCCCCATCTGACACACAACTCATCCTCCCTACCGCTCCCCCCTCCTGACCGGGCTCATCTTCAGGTGGAGGACCTGCTCACAACGCTGGCTGTGGGTATTTATAGATGTCGCCCATGAATTAAAAATCACGGGACAGTGAGGTGCTTAGCGCTCGCGAGCCGGGCCTGAATGATGCAGGAGGCCCTGGCCCAACCCCAGCTGCGTCACACGCCAGGCGGCATGGTAGAGTGTGTTCAGACGGACAGTTCCTCGGACCGGGAACAACCACAGGGCCATTATTACTGTTGCCGCCAGAGGGGATTGCTCGGGTTGGACAGTAATGGCTTATAAAAATGCTGCGTGAAGTGCGTAGTTTAGGGTCAGTGCAGGTACAACAACACTCCCAAAGTCGAGACGCAGAACAACTAGAGCATACATTTGAAATGCTTCAGCTCTGTAGGTGACACATCGGCTTTTTCTTGTGTGTTTGTGTATGTGTGTGTGTGTGTGTGTGTGTGTGTGTGTGTGTGTCTGTCTCTGTGTCTCTGTGTCTCTGTGTGTGTAAGTGGTCTTGTCTCTGTGTCTCTGTGTGTGTAAGTGGTCTTGTCTGTGTGTGTGTGTGTGTGTGTGTGTGTGTGTGTGTGTGTGTGTGTGTGTGTGTGTGAGTGTATGTGTGTGAGTGTGTGTTTATGTCTGTGATTGATTGATTTGTATGGGTTGAAAACCCCTACCTAGTGGCATAGGAGCAGATGCTGAAAGCCCACTGAATCAGGTGGAGCTGAGGCCCCTGCTGGGATAGACAGGGGGGGTAATCTCTTTAGATGAGCCTGCACTGCTCTGCAATGTACAGTCTGGCCCCAGCGGATCTTCTCAGTACGTGTGTGTGTGTGTGTGTGTGTGTGTGTGTGTGTGTGTGTGTGTGTGTTTGAGTGTTTGTGTGTGTGTTGTGTGTGTGTGTGTGTGTGTGTGTGTGTGTGTGTTTGTGTGTGCGTGTGTGTGTGTTTGTTTGAGTGTTTGTGTGTGTGTTGTGTGTGTGTGTGTGTGTGTGTGTGTGTTTGTGTGTGTGTGTGCGTGTGTGTTTCAAAGCACCAGACACGAATCCAGCCGAGCCCTGGAACGCATCCAACAGACACCACAGACGCAGATACGCGGGCTTCACACACAAGACTCATACCATGCATCATGAGTAGAAAGGAACAGACTAAAAGAAAAAAAGAACAGAAAAGAAAAGTGAGAATGTGGAAAACGAGCAGTGATTTATTTGGGGCGACTGATGGGAGGACGAGTGGCGGCTCTGGGCTCAACACACACACACACACACACACACACACACACACACACACACACACACACACACACACACACACACACACACACACACACACACACACACACACACACACACACACACACACACACACACGTGCACACACACTCACCGTCCTGCACCAGCGTCTCACCGGGGCGTTAAATTATAATCCATTTTCTTTACTGCTGCCATCAGCCCCGCACCCCCCCCCCCCCCCCCCCCCTCCCTCCGCAAGCCACAGCTCTGATGTCATTTGGGAGGGAGGAAGGCCTTTCTGCCCAGCACCACTCAGAGCGAAGAGGCTGCTTTGGAAACAGCTGGCTTGCGTACATTCTTACGCTCATCACACACACACATACACACACACACACACACACACACACACACAGATCAGATATAGACACAGGAACATGCCCCCCCCCCCCCCCCCGAGTTTTCTAGTGCATACAAATGTGTCTACATGCTCATACGTGTAGACATGCACTCCCTCAAACAAACACACACACTTACACACACCCTCAGACATACATGTATTACACAAACTCTGACGGCTACTCTTCGCTGGTAGTCTTGATGGCAGGGTTTAGCTGAAACCATGCGTAGCGTAAAAGGCATTCACCGCCATACGCACACACACACACACGCTCGTACACACACACACACATAAGCGCACACACAAACTCCTACCGCTGTCCTCCTCCAGTCCTGCTGTGGCCTGGGAAGATTGTGCGTGTCTGCCGACTCACTTAGGCGTTTTCATAACGGCACCCTGCTTCGCTCAGCTGCCCAGGCACAACACACACACACACACACACACACACAGACAAACACACACACATAACCTCCCTACACACGCACACACAAACCCTCACACATTCTAACACACACACAGCTTTCTCTCTCTCTCTCACACACAGACACACACACGCACACAGTCGCTCTTTTTTCCTCTCCATACACATACACACACACACATGCGCGTGTGCACACACACACACACACTCCCTCCCACCCAGAGAGCCACCGCGGCAGGCCAGTGCTAGTGGAAACACTAGCAGGTGTCTGGAAGAGTTGAGACAGAGTAAAGAGGTTCAGTGTGTTTCCAGTGAAAATGTGCTGTTCATTTCAGCCCGAACGGCTGCTCGAGGCACGATACAGAACAGATCCACTGATCTTGTGACTGTTTCACTGTGTGTGTATACGTGTGTGGCCTGTGGTTGTTTCCTGATGTATGACAGACAATCAGGCAGACCGACAGACAGACAGACAGACTGGCAAACAGAGCCAGATAGATAGATAGATAGATAGATAGATAGATAGATAGATAGATAGATAGATAGATAGGTAGATAGATAGATAGATAGATAGATAGATAGATAGATAGATAGATAGACAGACAGACAGACAGACAGACAGACAGAGAGAGAGAGAGAGAGAGAGAGAGAGAGAGAGAGAGATAGATAGATAGATAGATAGATAGATAGAAAGAAAAGATATATATATATATAGATAGATAGATAGATAGATAGATAGATAGATAGATAGAAAGATAGATAGATAGATAGATAGGTAGATAGATAGATAGATAGACAGACAGACAGACAGATAGATAGATAGATAGATAGATAGATAGATAGATAGATAGACAGACTGATAGATAGCTAGCTAGCTACCCGTAAGGTAGGCTGACGGGGCTTCCCAGCATGTTAGACTGAACTGCTTCAGGGGCCGAGTGCCAGGCTGCTGTACGATCTCAGTATAACCATTCGGTCCAGTGCAGATGCTGGACGGCAATCCACCGCTGTATAATACAATATAACCATTCTACTGCAGAGTGTCTAGCCCAGTTGATTAGCCAGGTACTTCAACACTTACATTACTGATTTTTGGTTTGATACGAATCCTAGCCGGTTGTTGCGGAACCATTGTTGCCTAGTAATACTTAGAGTTGGAAAAAAACGCACTCTCAAGCTTTTCTCATTGCTATTTAATTTAGACCAGTTTATTTCCAGACGCGTTTCGGCTAAGCCATCGTCAGTGTGTCCTGTGTACCTAGTAATACTTCCCTTGAGAATTTCTTGAGAGGCCACAGTGGATCAGATAGATAGAAATTACTATAGTACTGTCCATTGTGTCCATCAGCAGCGGTCAGTTGTACCTGGTCAGCAGCCAGTGAGTTATAAAGGTCCTGTTTTCACCTCTCTGCAGCAGCACACCCATCCTACAGCACTGTTAACCTTCCCCCACTATGCACTCACTCACACACAGACAGACAGACACACACACACACTCACACACAGACACACACACACACACACACACACACACACACACACACACACTCCTCCCTGTCCCTGAGGCCACGGCCATATTTAGCTGCAGTAAATGAGGCATTAAAAGCACCTGTCGCTATGCAGACATGATGAGAGAGAGCAGAGTGTGACCTGCTAATGTTTATTTGGTTGGGTAATAGCTGCAGACGCAGATGGAAGCTGAGGAAAGGGTTGTTTCAGTGCTAAGTGTAGACTTTTATGCTGAGCAGATTTTTTTTCTTCTCCTATCCACCTCCTCCCTCTCTTCCTCTCGTCTCCTCTCATCCCCCCTCTCTCTGTTTTCTTCCTTCGTTTGGTGGCAAAGTTTTAATTTGTTGTCCTCCCTCTCATACGTCCTTTTTAATTCAAAAAGTAACATCTCCCTCTTTGTTTTTGCTCAAAGGAAACCCGCTCCCCAGAACTTGTTTAATAACCAGACCTAATTATAGTCTCCATTTTAGTCTGTTTTGTTTTTTAAAAAGGGCAAATTCATTTTCCTCCTCCCTCTTGCTGCTGTGTTCTGGCATGTCAGCGATAAAAAAAGCACTGAATGTGAACCTGATTGTTTTCACCGTTTGTGACTCCTGCAGCGTATTGTGTTTGTGACTCTTGCAGCCTATTGGTGTCGGAAGTATGAGAATGTGGATTCACTGGCAGGTAAACAGATTAATGCCTGGGAGGTTTATTACAGGAAGCAGTGAGATGCGATTAGACTGGTATCAGATGGAGGGGGGGAGACGGAGTGGAACAATAGCACCACGTAGGCTCGGCCAGCCAGCAGTGCACAGACGCCAGAAAGGAACGAGAGAAAGAGAGAAAGAGAGAAAGAGAGAAAGAGAGAAAGAGTTTGCTAAATTTCCTCCACCCAAATCACAGGCCGCAGGCCAATATTTCGCACCTTTGCACACTCTCTCTCTCCCTCTTTCTCTTTCTGTCTTTTGATCACATTTTTCCTTCTTTCCCATCTCATTTTTTATCTCTCTCTTTTTTGCTTGCTTTCTTTTTCTCTCCCCTTCCTACTCTCTATCTGTCTATTTCTCTCTCTGTCTCTCTCTCTCTCTCTCTCTCTCGCTCGCTTTCACTGCAATATAACCTACCCCTTTTTAAAAATGACCCTCTCTGGGTTATTGCTGCGCTACCTGTGTGCGCTACGACCAGTTTAGCCAAACTGTGCCCGCGGGGTGTCATAAAAGCCCCTCTCCTCTGCGCTCTTGTTGACGCGTGAGCCTCAGCGGGCACTTATACCTCCACAGCTGGACTCAAGCTGCCCACGTCGCTCTGGTCAATAAGGTGTCCCCCGAGCTCCTCTGGAAAAGCCCCCTCTTCGCTCCACACACACACACACACACACACATACACACACACACACACACACACACACACACACACACACACACACACACACACACACACACACACACACACACACACACACACACACACACACCCTCCTGCAAACTTCATGGGTCTCTGGTCGCTGTGCCCACCAACGCTGACCACTTTCTGGCTCTTTAAAGATGCTTTTGGCCGGCTGTTTGGTGGGGCCCAGAGTGGACCAGAGGCTGCTCTTTTCTTCTTTCCACCTCCCTTGGTACCTATCAACCTCCCCCCTCACCCCACCACCACCACCACCACCACTGACCCTCACACACACACACACACACACACACGCACGCACGCACACACACACACACACACACACACACACACACACACACACACACACACACACACACACACACACACACACACACACACACACACACACACACACACACACACACACACACACACACACACACACACACACACACACACACACACACACACACACACACACACGCACACACAGACACACACACACACACACACGCACACACAGACACACACACACACACAGCATGTGGCAGTGGGTGGATTAGCAGCCCAGGAGCATAGAGCAGCCCGAGAGTAGAAGGAAAGGAGAGAGAATGAAAGAAGGGAAGAATAACATAAAAAGACTGAAGAATAT
>NC_137910.1:6154728-6159728 GCF_963457725.1 Sprattus sprattus | reverse complement strand
CTCTCCTTTCATGCTGGTGTACAGTAATCAGCCCCCCCTCCCCCTCCCCCTCCCCCTCCCCTGCCAGCACAGACTACCCCCCACACAGCAGGTGACTCTGGTGAACACCGGGCCCCAGCCAGAGGCCATCTGTGACAGCATGTTTTGGCCTGGCACCAACCGCAATCAAGATCACCTTGCAAATCTTGAAGTTACGGCCCCGCAATTCTAATCCTGCTAATAAGCCAGCACACTAAACACTTGTTTGATTCAAATCACAAGTCCTCTAGCTGGCCGTGCAGTGTTTGTGCTTAAATAATACAAATAAACGTTGGTGTTCGAACACAGTCATGGCTCTGTGAATGGGAAGAAAACGTACCGGCTAGGACCAAGCTATCAACATAGTGCTTCAAGGAGCATGGATGGGAGGGGTGTAATTTGATTGGCTGTCGCGCACAAAATATCAACAACCTTTGGCAAAACCCGCAACCGAATCACCGAATGAATCTTTGGTTATTCCATCCTTACAATTGTACTAATATTGCTGCTGTCGAATAAACAGTTCTGAGTTTCTTGAAGGCTCTCTCGGACACCTCTGCCAAAACAGTCCTGGCGCGTGCCAATGCAAACCTGGCTACATCCTAAATGCAGAGTCTCTTGCCGTGCCCCGAGCAGCTTCTAGTGCTTCTGCAGATGCCAGCGAGCAGCTGCTGCCTCTCTAATTTATCACGGAAAGAGAAGTTGTTGTTTTTATTTTATAAACCAGTTAATAGGCTTTCATTGGGCCATACGTTTATGTGAAGTGGTGCGATGCTCAGAGGACTTTAACGGTGTGGACGTGCTAATTGGAAACGTTTTGCGCTACGGCGGCGTCTGGAAAAGCCTGTGACATATGGGCCGTTCATTAGCGGAGAGATCTTTTCCTCCACAAGACACAAACGCGAGACAATATCATCGTCGTTTCCCTGAACAACAACCAACTTGAGACCAACTACTTTGAAAAAAGTGCAAGCATTGTGTCTACTGCAATATGCATTAGACTGCAGGCAGTCTGGGTGTGCACAGTATGTATGTGGAAAGTGTCATTTTATCCCCTTGAACCACTATAGCATGAAATAGCTTAGAGAGCAATTGTTGAGTAAGTGTGTGTGGTTGTGTATGATTGTACGCGTGTGTAAATGACTGTGTGCGTGTTTGTGTGAGGCAGTCAGTAAGTGAGTGTGACTCTGTGTAGGTGTTTGCACATTCATCTTAAATGCATGTGTGTGTATTTGCGCCTACATGCGTGGATGTACATGCGGTGTGTCGACCTGAGGCTGTCTGTCCTTACATGGGCATCATCAGTAGAGGATGGCACCTTTAAACATCTGCTTTCTATCTAATTATCACAAGTGTCCAAACAAGTCAGACTTTCCATGAAGCCTTGCACGTGATCCATGTGTATATAGTCTCTGTGTGTGTGTGTGTGTGTGTGTGTGTGTGTGTGTGTGTGTGTGTGTGTGTGTGTGTGTGTGTGTGTGTCAGTGTGTGTTGCTGATCTCAGGGTATGAGGATGAGGTCATTTTTTTGTTCAGCAGTGTACATGTATTTTAATGTGAGACTTTGCACTCACAGAAGTGAGAATCACAGAAGATGGAGGAATCAAGGACATACATGCATGAGATGAGATGAGATGAGATGAGATCAGATCAGATCAGATCAGATCAGATCAGATCAGATCAGATCAGATGAGATGAATGGCGTGAAAAGGCTACTCTGAGTTGCACGGAATTTATGAACAGTTTATTTTTGGAATGTTCCACGTAACGTTTTCAGGCCATGGTAAACAGCACATAACTGAAACCATGGTTACTGAATCAGCGGAGACCGGGGTTCCAGTGTACATACGTAGCTTGAGGGTGCCAGCAATGTAGTGATTTGATGGTGGTAGCCCCCTAGCAGTGTGTTGGTGATAAAATGCCACAACTAAATTAGTTTGGAAAATGGAGAATGTTTTTCATTAGTGCTGTGTGGGTTTGCTTTACGTTAATTAGCTGCACAAAAAGTATGAGGGATTACAAGCCTACGTGTGTGTGTGTGTATCTTGTGTGGAGTATGTATCTACACCATGACACACAAACAGACAGACAGACATTGTTGATTGTCTGTTTGTATTCCCTTCTGTTCTCTGGGTGGTTCGTGCAGGCTCCCTCACGGTATATTTGTCTACTGTTCTCAGCACCATCTCTAAGCAACCATAGCAGAGTGATCCCTGCTCTTGTCTGGAAAGGTTTCTCTCAGTCATACACACACACACACACGCACACACACACACACACCCGCACACACACACACACACGCGCGCACGCACGCACGCACACACGCACGCACGCACACACACACACACACACACAGTGAGAGAGAAACCTAGTACGGTCGAGATCCACTTCTCTTCCTCCCACATTGTGTCTGACTCAGGGCTATGGATGTGATACTCACGCTTCCCTTGCAGAGGCGACTGAGCTGTTACTATTTCTACTCAGGAACACTACTCTATGCACACACACACACACACACACACACACACACACACACACACACACACACAAGGTGGGGACGAGGTGGGATACATTTCTACACCAGAACGTGTGATTTGTCAGACTGGCAAGGAGGGTTTTAATCTTCTAGAAAGCAGAAGAGGGGTGAGTGACGGCTGTCAAAGTCTTCCCAAACGTCGTTAAGAAAAGAATAATATAAAGGTACAGTCGTAGAAGTGAAAAGGAGCCGCTATTGCAGCTGGACCCTGCTTGTCAAACCTTCACAGTTCTCCTCTTCCGTTACATCCAAAACCTGGAGTGACAGAGATTACATCTTACAGCAGTGAGGGACGAGATGCTGTCCTCTCTAAAACCACCCCCCCCCCCCCCCCCCCCCCTCCTGCTAACCAAGAATATAACAGTCGCCTCCAAAGGCGGTAAAGAAGAATCGTATGTTCTTTTTAAGAAAGGTAAAGTTGAATTACATGACAATATACGTAGTAGTAATGTGTCTGAAATTTCGCTCAAGACGTGGTTTGTTTTTTATTTAAAGAGAGAACTTTGTTAAGTAAGTGCTGTTTTGATGCATCCCTGCAGAGGATGGTAAGGCCTCCGATTACTGGGAGTCTGGCTGTGGCTTTGCTTAATAAACAGAATTAAATATCTGATTTGTTTTATTCATGCAGACCTTTAATCGACAGGTCTGTTTGCAAGCTGTGTGTGTGTGTGTGTGTGTGTGTGTGTGTGTGTGTGTGTGTGTGTGTTGTGTGTGTGTGTGTGTGTGTGTGTGTGTGTGTGTGTGTGTGTGTGTGTGTGTGTGTGTGTGTGCGTGTGTGTGTGTGTGTGTGTGTGTACTCTGAGTAGTCTCAAGTGATGGACCCTTGAGGTTTATATTAACATTAACATTTAGTCCTTCGGTGGATGCTTTTATCCTTATTATCGTGGCACAAGGCAAGCAATCCCTAACAATTAGGGGGAGGAAAAAACATTTTAAAGCAAAGTGCCGAATAAATAAGAACTCTCTCACAGATCACGGGTGCTCGATATGAGGTGGGGTTGTCTGGTTTGTTTTCAATTTGTTTTTTCTTGACTAGTATTTCACTTCACATCGCTGATGGCCTCTTTTCTGTGCTAAATGAAAGTACACATACTCCTGTAACAGCCTTGCTGACAGGCAAATAATACCTGTTGACGGAGGATGGATCTTCTTTCCGACGGAACGTGTTGATGCTATGAAATGACACGCATTTAAGGTGCAAACAATGTGACTACATGTTTAGTAATGACTCTCACCATCTGGGTGACTTTGGCTAGCTCGAGGCTATCTGTCAGGCAGAGCTGCTGATGTGTGTATGTCTCAAACGCTAATCCAGGACCGCTGGAGTGATCTGCAAAAAGATACAATTTAATACACTTCTCTGTCTGTCTCTTTCTTCCTTCTCCACACCTCTTTTGCATCTTAATGTCTCTGTTACTTTGTGTTTTTTTCATCCCCTCTTTTACCTCTTTATGACCTTCACTTTCTCTCTGTCTCCATCTCTCTCTCTCTCCATCCCTCATTTTGGTCCTTTATGACTGTCTCGCTCTCTCTCTCTCTCTCTCTCTCTCCCTCTTTCTCTCTCTCTCTCCCTCTCTCCTTCTCTCTCCCTATCTCTCTCTCTCTCTCGCTCCCTCTCTCCATCTCTCCCTCCTCTTCTCTCTATCACTCACTATCCCTCTCTCTCTCTCTCTCTCTCTTTCTCTCTCTTTCTCGCGCTCCCTGCATATAGTTGGCTCTGGTGCCAGTGCTCAGACTGTGTTATGTTTTACAGATCTACAAAATCAGCTTTTATCCGCGTCTCTTTCTTGCACCAATAAAAGGACATTTAATACGTTCCCCAGAGAATGCAGCACACACCACTACCCTCCAGGGCAGGATGAGGTGGCCTTGAACTGTTGTAGGAAAAAGGGCTGTGTTCTTAAACATTAGCTTGGAGGGTGAGTGGGGGTGCAGGGGAGAAAGTGAGAATAACTAAAGATACGTTGATAGATTTGAAGCATTTAATCGTTACTAACTGATTCCTTGACAAAGGAGTTGTAACATCAAAATTCAATCCGGCAGAAACTTGAATTTGAGGATGCTGAGGATGTAGTGTAAAACACTACACACACACCCACATACACACACACACACACAAATACACACACGCACACACACATACACACACACACACACACATACACACACGCATACACATACACGCACACACATACACACACACACACACACGCACACGCACACACATACACACACACACACACATACACACACACACACACACACACATACACACACACAAACACACACACACGCACACACACACACACACGCACACACACACGCACACACACGCACACACATGAACACAGTGTTCATCTCCTTCCTGCACATAGAGAGGCCAGAGTGAGTTGATGAGTGAAGAAAAATGAAGAGAACGTGAAAATGAAAAGAAGGACTGAGGAGGA
>NC_137910.1:6139728-6142228 GCF_963457725.1 Sprattus sprattus | reverse complement strand
TGTGTTTTTTTTCTCCTCAGTGTGTGTTTTGGTGTGTTTGTGTGTGTGTGTGTGTGTGTGTGTGGGTGTGTGTGTGTGTGTGTGTGTGTGTTTTCTCCTCTGTGTGATATGTGATCATGTCACATACCCTACCCCAGACTCCATGGTGCCTGCTCTTGCGAGGACAGTGCTGCCCTTCCGATGGCACACTAGCCCATGGTGGCACGCCATGGTGTCCCCGGACCTGTTGATCTCTCACGGAGATCAGCCCTCTTTGCCTCCCCTGGCCGGCCTCGCCCTGATCTGGGAACAGTTGAATGCAGGCGTCACCCCCTTGCTGGTGTGAAAACAAACCCCCACTCGATGCATGTCGGATCGGGTTTGGACGTTGCCGGGGAAAGCAAACACGGCTTTTGCCCGTCCATGGGAACCATGGGAACCAGCGCAGTGATAGCTGTGGAGATTGAGTGTGTGTGTGTGTGTGTGTGTGTGTGTGTGTGTGTGTGTGTGTGTGTGTGTGTGTGTGGAGATTGAGGAGGACTGGCTGTGGAGATTGAGGCCCCCAGGCACCCGGTCGGCTCCCAGAGAGCACGGCCACAGCAGGAGAATTCTGCTATTTGGTCAGTCCACAGGAACACTGAGATCTCAGTCTGTGAAAAGGGGAACATATGATAGTTGTTATGGTTAATTGAATAAAAATCAACCTCAGTTTGCTATTGAAGGAAACAATAGTATACTCTAAAGACCCCCTGGAGTGTGGGACACAGCTCTGCTGAGGGTTGCATCAGAGAGACAAAAGACTGAAAACAGAATAGGAGTTTAGTCACAAGAGCACCGGCGATCGCTTCAGCAAGGTCCACTTTACACAAAGGTTTTTCCATAATTAGTTTCAAATTGCAAAGCCATACAACTATCAAACCATGTGTGTGGAAATTAATTACACTTTGGATCATAATCGTGTGCATACTGTGTTTTCCAACACAAATCCACACTATTCTAACGCAAGAAGTGCTGACATAATGATGTATTACTGGTGAGGACCTTTGCCTGCAGCTTTACCGACTTTTTCACCATCTGTAAAAGCCGTGTCAGCTGTGTTGGTATACTTGCAATATTGACAGATGATTTAATCTAGAAAAGAAAAGCCCGGGGTGAAGTCCCCCGGGACTGATCAAGCAACGGCATTAGCGTACAATGGCAGCAGTCGGTGATAAATTAGCTCCGTGTTAATTACGTTAACTAGACAACATTACAGATCCCCTGAAGCTAAGCATGTGGAGCGGGGGGCAGAAAGTGCACACTCAGATGTTCCTGTTGACTGCGCTATAACTCACAGGGAGGCTTCGTACTGAAACAGATGCTTAAGGTTAACACCTGTGAAAGAACTGTTCGGGTACAGAATGAGTACTTCATAGAGCTGCTGATATTATACAGGAATGAAGTTGAAATCTATTGCAGCATAAAGCTGATATCATTCACAGGTCTAACACATTCTAAGATAGACTATAGGCTATTGCAATATTCAAGTAGCCAATCACTTGAAGCATCAAGTTGTGGATATTTGCGATATGTAGTTACAGGTTACCAGCCGCATAATTATAATAGATACAATAGATAGATATGGATACATAAGTGGTCAGGAATACATGTCTATTCCATACATGCAAAATACATCAACAACAAAAACTCTACATGCCACGCAACATAAACAGATAAAAACATGAGGTGAGTGTGAGAGAAGTGTTAGAAGAAGCATTATTGTAACCTATAGTCAAACAACAATTGTAAACTCAAAGTAAATACAAATACATAATGCATTTACATCGCTCAATGACACACACCAGGTATTTGAACACAGGTGTGCAGGTTCCTGCCTTGTAGAACTAAGAAAATCTGGGGCTGAATGTGGATGCAGGTGCCATTAACAAAATCTGTGAGGGTACAGTATTGTGACTTGGATGGGATCGTGGGGCTTATCATGTGGGGATGCAGTACCAAAGATGAGCATGAATGGGGAAAAGGATGGAGCCAAGAGGAGGGTGGGCACTCGCTCTATGAAGAGGAGAACAGTAAACAAAAGTAATTGCAAATTTGCTAATAAAGGAGTTCATGTTGGCTCTGGGGAAGGTTCATGTGGACAGACGCCAACAGGTCCTCATTCATCACACAAGGGGAACAGCTTCATTACTCTAATCAAAGCTCCCTTCTCAAATCAGCACCCCCAGCGGGCGGGATCAATACAAAAGCCGGACCATCGCGGACGTTTATCAATTCCATCTCCTGTTTTTAACGACCGCTCGTGAGAGAGAAAAGGCCGGGGTTTCCTTCATGTGGCCGCTGATATGTTTTTGCTTCGGGAGTTATATATTTGGGTGGGGTGGTGATATGTTTTGCTTCGGGAGTTATATATTTGGGCGGGGTGGTGATATGTTTTGGTTAGGCTGCGTTTCGCTTTGGCTATCCGTCGCCAGCTGTGTTGGCCACCTCACCCTGTGCACTTGGCGCTGAGAGATGTTATTGT
>NC_137910.1:6007228-6137228 GCF_963457725.1 Sprattus sprattus | reverse complement strand
AATGGAGTATGATTGTTCCTTACCCCCTCAAAAGGAAATGTACCCTACAACATTTCAGTAGAGATCATGCTAGCAGGAAGCTAACATTCTATGTGCCCCTCCCCCCATGCCCTTTGGTTAGCTTTGTATTCACCCATTCCGTGACTTCTATAGCTAGACCTCTGGTGGCAACTTTTTTGCAGCTTTTACCTTCAAACCTACCTGTAAAACCCACTTGTGAACAGTATCTTTGGTCAGCATTCTAGGATAAGATAAGATAAGAAATACTTTATTAATCGTGAGGGAAATCGTTCAGCACAAATATAACACAACAACAGCATATAACAACTCCTATACTGAACCGTTTGTCTCTGCACAACTTATATGACATTTCTGAGCTTTTCATTTTAACCATTCCAATGGTTCAACTCATCTCTGCAAGGAGTGCCATGGAATACTGTGAACATGATGAAACCTTTTTAAAGCAGTTAGTTAGTTTCCTTTCTCACACTTTTTGAGGTTTCCAAATTCCAGGAAAAACTTTTTTTTTTATGTCGTAAGCTGTTCCAGGCTCACCACAGCCCCTCTGACAAATGTTCCCTAAAATGAACTGTCAGAAAAGTAAATTCCTCCTTTGACTGTCACGCATGTACCGTCTGAAATGGGAAATGTGATCAGGTGTGATTTGAGAGAAAGCCAATATTATCCCAGTGAGGTTGGGACAATGTACCGCGGGGGGACGGGACGGGACTTTTAGAAGTAGGCCTCCTGTAAACATGCTTACTTGGAGATGTGTGTGTTTATTTCATGAAACCTATGGCTGATACAGACAGCCTGTTTCATCTTAAACAGATGAATATTAACTGCCATACTAGGTAAAAATGGAGGCAATTAACACATACGTACATCTAAAAACTGCTGGTTCAGCTTCAGTTTGATTGATTTGAAGGAAATCCAGCTTCCACACCCGGCTTTTCTCTCACTGGCTCTGGATCATGATGCCTCCTCTTCCTCCATGCAAGAGTTTCCCTCACTGATAGCCGGGAGCGATCAACTCTCACCCCGCTGCCTGCTGTGTGTAGTGACCCGATTGGGGCAACTACAGAAAATAGCGATCAATTTAAATAATGTGTAGTAAATTAAATAAGATGAACATGGTTAGTAAAATCAAAGTCCTATATTGCACACAGGCCATTTGCACTCATTTTAATCGATTTGAAGAAACATAACAGCTGACACAAAGACAAGTCCATCATGTAGCCGATTCACCACGAATAATAACAAGCACCTTCGGGTAGAAGATATAGAAGTTTTAGAAGTTTCTATTGCATTATTTGTGCTTTCTCAAATATAAAATATGGGCACATCCCTATTAAGTTTGAATGTGTATGTGTTTGCGTGTACAATATTATGTGTGTGTGTTTGTGTATGTATGCATGTATATGTGTTTGCATGTACAGTATTATGTGTGTGTGTTTGTGTATGTATGCATGTATATGTGTTTGCGTGTACAGTATTATGTGTGTGTGTTTGTGTATGTGGCCATGGCACAATCCCCACAGCATTTGATCACCCTGAAAAATGATTTCGGGCGGGCAGGCAGGAGAGCCATCTAATAATTTCCCCCGTCACACACACAGACACACACACACACACACAGACACACACACACACACACACACACACACACACACACACACACACACACACACACACACACTCTCACTGGATCTGTTTTCGTAGGGGCAAACCTCAGAGGGAGCGCCAGCGCACCACGGTTCCCTCTCAGGGATCGGTTACAGGCTACGGCACAGCCAGCTTTTAATCTCATTAGGCCCAGCACGGAAGCTTGTCAAACGAGACACATGAGTGACTGGCAGAGAGGAAAGGGGGGGGGGGGGGGGGGGTGCGGGGGGGGGGTCTTTCCACTGAACTTTCCCCTAGTTTCCATGGTGGTTTTTCAGAGTGTGCTCGGTGTGTGTTTATCCATCTGTAAATGTATACATTGCGATTTCTGAAGCTATGTGAACAGGGAGACGAGTAACACAGGTTCTAAAAAAATTAATCACAAATCTTTGTGTCAATCATCTGGATTAACTCAGTTCCTCCCCTTTAAGATGAAGCAAGAACTGTAGAAGATGTAATCAGATAGAGAGAAAGACTGTTTCGATGTTTAACATAACTAATGAAGTTTCGCAAAGGCATGGCTGGACAACCTGACGCGTTTTCTTTCCCTTTCAGATATCATCGTCCTCATTGCGTCCATTGCCGTAGTCTCCGCTGGTAGCCAAGGCAACATCTTTGCGACATCAGCATTGCGAAGCCTTAGATTCCTGCAGATTCTGCGCATGGTACGCATGGATCGACGGGGTGGCACCTGGAAACTACTGGGATCTGTAGTTTATGCACATAGTAAGGTGAGCTGGGATTTATTGTGTCAAAATTAATTTAAATGCTTTCTATCCATGTTTTCTACACAGAGCTCCTATAGTTTAACTGGAAAAGCATAGTGCTAGCAACCTGGAGGTTGTGGGTTAGATACACAGGGAGGACACATACAAATGTATGAAAAGCATCTAAAGGACAGTATATCAAAAACAATAACAAAGGGACTAAATGGATATTCAGTGTTTAGGTATTATAATGTATAAGGGCACTTAATGCAAGGTTAAGTGATCCATGAGGATCCACTGATGGGGATGGACCTTGTACTTGCTGGGGAGGTAAGTTTTGGTCAGCTCAGTCAGCTGTTGCTATGACAGCAGCAGAGAACTATCTCTGACATCGCCAGCTCTGCCGTATGCAGGGCCTCGGCAGCGGCCAAACCACACGTTTCCTCCGCGCTGAGCAACCCGCCATTTGTTGAATCATTATGGGATGCAACAGCGGATTGAATCACTGTGGCCGACCAGACGCGCTCTCCTCTCTTTTTTTCTGTAAACAGCTCTCAAACGGTTTCATTTCTCTTTCCTCCCATTTTAAGACTTTTCCACTGGCCTGTCACTTAAGGCCTTGACTCACTTAAGGTCTGTGGTCTAATGGTACTTTTAACCCTGTAATTTAATAGTCAAAGTTTATATTGTAGCCTATGCGCACAAGTAAAAACAAATAACTTATGCACTCCAGCGAGGCAGAGTTGATATGTTTGTTTTGACCTTTTTTCGGCTCTTGTTAAGCATCGCTGTTTGTCCACACAGAGCGTGTCAGCGAATGCCAAGGCTGGAATAAAGCTCAGAGCTTTTTCTATTAGATGGCCGCTGTCACGCTGTTGGCAATCCAGCACCACAGCGGGAGGTTGACGAGACTGGTCGGCACTGCCCTGTTGTTCTGGTTGCAATGAAACTGTGACTGTCACTGCGGTTACATGTATTTTCAAATTTCTGGCTTTATCCAATTAAAATCGAAGATCCATTTCATGTAACCACCAATCTTCGAATTTTTGAGCTCCGACTAAACTCCGATTTACACCAATTTTTCACTGCCATCTACTTTTGCGATAATAGCAGTTGCCCCTCCATGGATAGCAAACTCGGATAAATGTCATCATGTAGCTCCGACTAAACTCCGATTTACACCAATTTTTCACTGCCATCTACTTTTGCGATAATAGCAGTTGCCCCTCCATGGATAGCAAACTCGGATAAATGTCATTATGTAGCTCCGACTAAACTCCGATTTACACCAATTTTTCACTGCCATCTACTTTGCGATAATAGCAGTTGCCCCCCCATGGATAGCAAACTCGGATAAATGTCATCATGTAAACGTACTGTGTGTGTCCTCTGCAGGAGCTGGTGACGGCCTGGTATATCGGCTTTCTGGTGCTCATCTTCTCTTCCTTCCTGGTCTACCTGGTGGAGAAGGAGTTCAACAAGCAGTTCGCCACCTATGCCGACGCACTCTGGTGGGGCACGGTGAGTTCACATGCCACCTATGCCGACGCACTCTGGTGGGGTACGGTGAGTTCACATGCCACCTATGCCCACGCACTCTGGTGGGGTACGGTGAGTTCACATGCCACCTATGCCCATGCACTCTGGTGGGGCACGGTGAGTTCACATGCCACCTATGCCGACGCACTGTGGTGGGGTACAGTGAGTTCACATGCCACCTATGCCCACGCACTCTGGTGGGGTACGGTGAGTTCACATGCCACCTATGCCCACGCACTCTGGTGGGGTACGGTGAGTCCACCTATGCCAACGCACTCTGGTGGGGCACGGTGAGTTCAAACGCTGGGGTCTGGTTGCATCACACATTGAAGAGGCCCACAGGCTCAGGTCAGCTGCTTCCTAGGGTAGCGATTAACGGCACCAGACTGAGAGCAGTAAGGCCCTAAACTGAGCACTAAACTGAGAGCAGTAAGTATACTAATGTGACAAAAAAAGCCTAGTGTACTGGATGAGTTAAACTTTTTTGAAGCACTCGCAGAAAACACGCAAATTCCCTCAGTGCTACTTTTTGTGCACTATGTTTGCAATTACAGCACTGCAAGACACATTGCAATAAGGAACCCCACACACATCACTGTGTTTTATCGATCTGTCAGTGCTGTACATCCATCCATACCCCATTTATCCATCATACACACTCCCTGAGCTGGAAAATACCCATTTCTAGAGTCATTACCCCCCCTCAGCGTAAGCCTTCATGGGGCCTCTGGATCAATAACAGGCACAAAGCTTCATGCAATGGCGAGTGCAGCAGTCCATATCAGACATTGTTACCCCGATTACACTGTGTCAAGACCGAGACGTTTCCCTCAAGCTTTGGGCCAATTCCTTGGAGAGTCCATTCACTGGACCTGACGTGTGCGGTCTACCACGCAGCATGGAAATATAATGAAGCCAAAGAAATCGTGACCGGTCGCAGTTGCATCGCTGGCCAAATTAATTAATCACTAGATGCAATTTTCTCCATCGTCCAGTGAATGCGGTGGCTGTGAGGTGTCTGACTGGAGATGGGGAAAGTAAGAGTGAGAGAGAGAGGAAAGGAAAGAAAGAAAAATGGTTGGAGAGAGAGACTAGTATTGGGGAAAAGAGAGCCAAGGAAGAGAGGAAGAGAGGGACTAAAGGGAGAGAAAGAATAAAAGAGAAAACTCTATAGGTCTGTATAGGTCCATATAGGTTTAAAATTCACCTCTCGCAGCAAATAATCGTCCCTACAGTCACAAATATAAGATCAAACCTTGTATCCTCTGTCATCTAACAGCTAATATGTGTCTCATGTTTCATGGCGTAGATTTCCCTAAGAGTACACTGACATGAATTTTTGCTTTTCTTTTTTTTAAGTACACGTTACAGCAGCAAAACAAACAGGTTAAAAGCGTATCTATCTTGTTAAAGTAGCCAACTTACCTCACGCACATATGCTTTAGTAAGTATAGGTCTGAGGGAGGAACAGAGAGACATAGAGCACGGTTGTCACACAGCTAACACATCAGCACCCAGCGCCTGTGTAACACACAACCAGCCCTGGGCTACCAATATGCTGTTTACCCTGGGTAGGCACCAAGGACCTGTCCGCAGTACGTCACGGTGCCAACAGAGGGGTAGAAAGGGTCTTAAGTTCACCCAGCGCACCCCCAACCACTATCCACCCCTTCATACCCCATCTAGCATCTGCCCCTTCAGAGCCTTGCTCCGATGGCGTTTTCTTGCGCTACTGGCCAGGGGAATTTGCTTTGGCCCCCCAACCGTTTAAACATCTCCCACCTCGGCCACGTCCAAACCGCTAACTCGGCTGCATTAGCGCAGGAGGTTAAAAAAAGACTTATGCTAATGATGGTAGCGGTTTTTAAGGCGTCCTTGATGATTTTCACAGAGGGACTCGAAGTAGGCCTAAGCGAATGATTTGCAACCCTATAACTTGCTGTTGATGTCAGAAGCACTTATGCAAGACGTATTGGTGTTATCGAGACAGAAGTCATGCCTGGCTACAAGAATGAGGCTTTTATACAGCTCAGTAGCCTATGAGGTGATGTTCAAAACAGGTCAGGTCCAATGACGAAATGCAAACCTAGGCAAGCTTTTAATCTTATACCTGTCCAAAACATACTTAGTTAAGGAGTTAGTTAGTTAGTTAGTTAGTTAGTTAGTCCCCTCTCTGCTCTTATGTATACAGATATTTGAGTGTGGCTGGGCACTCTGAAGCTTCCATAGCTTCCGTAGGAGATTAAACTCTGGGTACACAGTATCACAAGGCTGGCTTCCTCTTGGCTTTTACCTAAGCACAGATAAGGTGAACCCAGATGTATGCCGGCCATTGGTCTGTGTCATTCCCCTCTTCAGTCTGTGGCCCACACTGTAGAGCTCCTCATTATTAATTATGTTAAAATTTAATCCATTAATTCTCGAAAAAACACAGTTCTGTAATTAACTGTAGGAATGTTGTTTATTTACACAATTAAACAGGCAACACAAATGGCTTGTGTTTGTTATGACATTGTGGAACAAAACGTTTGTAAATTTAAGTATAGAAATGAAATGTAAATGTGAGCCTCTTGACCTTATAACCTTTGACTGCAGATCACCCTCACTACTATTGGCTACGGGGACAAGACTCCGCAGACGTGGACAGGACGACTGCTCTCGGCTGGCTTCGCTTTGCTCGGCATCTCTTTTTTCGCCCTTCCTGCGGTTGGTAGTGCTATGAGCCTGGGCACACACACACACACACACACACACACACACACACACACACACACACACACACACACACACACACACAACACACACACACACACAGCACACACACACACACACACACACACACAGCACACACACACACACACACACACACAACACACACACACACACACACACACACACACACAAAAGGGATACACATTAACAAGCACACTCCTCAGCTGATTACTGTGTACACATATTCCTTTGTGGAAACAACCATGAAAACTTCAGAAAGATAACCCTTACCCTAACCGTTATAATTGTGACCGCAATTCATCACGTTTCCTCTCAAAAAACTGTGGCTTGTTAACTAAAGTCGTGTGCTTTGTTTCCATATGACGGCGCAGTTTGCATGGCCGCATACTATCGTTAGCCAAAACCTCTTTGCACACCACACATTGTGGCAGAGGTGCGCTCTCGGAACCCGACCATGTAAACCCTATTTTTAAGTAATCGGGATCATATTTCCTACGTTTTTTTGTGGGCTCCTCCCTTTCTGCTGACTTTGGTTGTTGTATCAGAAAGCGATGCATTTTTCATTGGGCCAACTTGTTCACACACGCAAGCACGAACAATGAGTTAACTGCAGAAACGGAAACCGTTATATATTTCTTCGCTTGTTTCGCGCCTCCCCTGAAAAAAAAACAAAAAACATACAGGCCAGCAAGGACAGCTTAATTGAGGATATAAGAGTAAAATATCCAAATAAACACGACAAGAGATTTAAACATAAACACAAACACAGTATATACGTATATATATGTATATATATATATATATATATATATATATATATATATATATATATACAGTATATGTATGTATGTATGTATGTATATATATATATATATATAGACTATAATAAAATGTTCAGACCCACATCACAAAAGTTACATTGTACACTCCCTCTGCACCTAAAGTTACTATACATTTTCGAAGGAAATCACTCCAGTTATACGTAGTCAGACAGACTGCATTTCTAAATTCATAACTGCAGCTGAGTGCCAGAGTATCTGGATGTGAGATGGTTGATGGTCGTCTCCGAGCCCTGGGCTCTGATCTTGCCAAAAACAGCTCCTCGCTGCCTGCACGGCGTCAGTTCAGAATGTGCGGGGGGTCACCGAGCGTTATTTCCGATCGCAGCTCCACAGCTCACAGAGTCCTCAGAGCTGGGTGTTCTTCCAGCGGACGACTGATTGCTGTTTCCACTCCTCTGTGGCTGTTTCTGGAGGCCTGATGCTCCTCTGTTTCTCTCTTTTTATCTCACTCAAGAAGAGAAAACAAGAGGGGGGGGGGAGAAAGAGACAGATATATTAATGTTCCACATGTGTCATATTTGTTCCCATCCCTCTTTGAGAATTATTAGAGCCAGAGTTGTTTTATGAGGGTTGGATGCAGATAGGACACACAGTTTCTTTTTTGGTCTTGTGTGGTAAAGTTATTGATGCAACTGCAGGCTTTTATGTCTGTGTGTGTGTGTCTGTGTGTGTGTGTGTGTCTGTGTGTAAGTGTGCGTGTATGTGTGAGGGTGTGTTTGTGCATGTGTGTTTGTACAGATTGTCCATTGCCTGTACTAAAAACTGATGACCAACTGTGTGTGTGTGTGTACAGGGCATCCTAGGGTCAGGCTTTGCTCTGAAGGTCCAGGAGCAGCACAGACAGAAGCATTTTGAGAAAAGGAGAAATCCAGCAGCCTGTCTCATCCAGGTAAAACCTCCAGCCACAGCCCTGCACACCTCCACACCGCATCACTTCACACCACATCACTCCACACAGTATCACTTCACACCGCATCACTCCACACCGCATCACTCCACACCACACAGTATCACTCCACACCACATCACTCCACACCGCATCACTCCACACTGCATCACTCCACACCGCATCACTCCACACCGCATCACTACAGCTGCAACACACTAAAACCCTCCACACCACATCACTCCACACCGCATCACTCCACACCGCATCACTCCACACCGTATCACTCCACACCGCATCACTCCACACCGCATCACTCCACACCACATCGCATCACTCCACACCGCATCACTACAGCTGCAACACACTAAACCCCTCCACACCGCATCACTCCACACCGCATCACTACAGCTGCAACACACTAAACCCCTCCACACCGCATCACTCCAGACCGTATCACTCCACACCGCATCACTTCACACGACCACACCACATCACTACAGCTGAAACACCCTACACATCTCCAAACCGCATCACTCCACACAGTAGTTTCCTCTGCCAAGTATAATATTCTTGTATAACAGAACACCTTTAAGGAAGTTATCCCTTACATAATTCTGTATAATTATTGTGTTCTGTGCAAAACCTCAAATCTGAAACCTCTAGCGGTTCCTTATTTTTTTTTTTTTTTTAATCACTGTAACTTTTTATAGAGACATACAGTATAAGGGTAATTACAATATTTTAATTTCTCACAGGAATTGTAAAAATGGAATCCAGACAGAAAAGATAGAGGTAGCATTTTTCCGTCATAAGTTTTCAAATGCTTCATCATGCAGTGTGTGTTAAAAACCTATAGACAATATTTTGTATATACTATATAGTGGACTCAGTCCAACGGTACCTTTGAGCCGACCTTAGCTTCGCTTTGTTCTTTTTTTATTGTCTGAGAGACAATAAATAAACAAATAAACACAATACACAGATTTAAGGTTTTGCACAGCAACAATATACTGAAATTAACCCTAGAAGTCATTGTTTAACTTTTCTTTACTAGTGTAAAGTTGGTCTGGTGCATAACTGTAGTCATTGGACTAAATCCCAATCTTACAGGACACTTTAACCAAGCTTTTGAATAATATGCCCTTCAGACAAATTCAGTTTTATAGGAAAGGAGTGGATGCCCTGACCAATGTTTGTTTGTCTGTACATGTTGTTTTATTATGAGAAACAAATAATACAATTTTGTTTTTGTCGTGTCTACAGGTACCAGTCGGTTGTCTAGACACATCTACCTCTAGCCTAATGTACTGAATAGAGTCTGAGTGACTGTCCTCATAATACTGAAGTGGCTTGTCTTATGGACCCACTGGAACATAAACTTACATTCACACACACACACACACACACAGACACACACACACACACACACACACACACACACACACAGACACACACACACACACACACACACACACACACACACAAACACACACCAGACACGACCACACACACAGATTTTAGTGTGAGAGGTAGAAGCCAGTCTCATTAATGGTGCAGAAAGTATTTGTCATCTTTTTCTCTGTTTTATTTCTTCATTTTGTCTGTTTGCTGAAGAAAATGAAAGATCATTGGATCTGCAGCCATGGTCCTTTATTAGATCCAAAGGAAACACAAGCAGATATTTATGTTACTTTTCCATGGAAGGAATTTTGAGTGTGCAGGTCCCATAGGACAATAGCTCTTCTTAACAGACAAAACCAGCCGCATCTCGGACAGTTGGAACAGCAGAAAGCAGATCTTCTTCTGGAAACTACGGAGTCATGCACACTAACACACACACAAACACACACACACACACACACACACACACACACACACACACACACACACACACATAAATTGACATGAACACACTCATCCATGTGCTAGCATATTCTGACACACACACACACACACACACACACACACACACACTGTGTTCATCCCCCATGGCTTTCCTTAGCTCCTCAGCAGTGTTCATCAATGTATTTTCTTTCATTACAGGACCTTCCGGAAGAATAAAGGCACACACCATGACCTCAACTTGAACAAATATCTATATCTTTGTCCTAATCACCGCCGTCTCTCTAGGCTCTGTGAATAAGAGGACTTGACTCAGATTCGTCTCAATAGGGCTCAGTCCCTTCCTCATCTTTATTTCGTTTGGAGAGTGGGCATTTGTTCAAAATCTACCTCTTACCTCTGAGTGTCATCTGAATTGACTCCTATAATAGATTCAATTCAATTCAATTCAATTCAATTCAATTCAATTCAATTCAATTCAATTCAATTCAATTCAATTCAATTCAATTCAATTGTATAATAGATCAAGTGATAGCATCAGTGTTGTAAGTCAAAACTGGTGCTGCCATAAGAGGTATATGAGGTATATTTTCATGTTCCACTCTCAAAACAGGACATCCTTATAGGTGCTTGCTTACATATTTGGGTGAATGTGCGCGTGTGTGTGTGTGTGTGAGTGAGTGTGTACATGTGTGTGTCTTGTTGTTTGTGTTATGGCCATACCCTCACCGTGCCCATGGCTTTTGTGCACCCTTCTTTGTGTGTGTGTGCGTGAATGTGTGCGTGTGAATGTGTGTGTGAACGTGCGTGTGTGTGTGTTTCTTCCACGCCAGGCTGCGTGGCGCCTGTATTCCACCAACAGCAGCAGGACGTACCTGAACGCTACCTGGCGCCACTATAAAAGCGTTCTCCCCCCGCAAAGGCATGTATTCCAGCAGTGCGCTGTAGACGACACTATGACCTGTATTGGTTTGTACTAATCTACCCTTTTTTTGTTTCTTTCTTTTCCCTTTCTTTCTTTTACTCTCAATTTTTTTTTTCCCCTTTTTTCGGCCTTGTTCTTTTCTTTTCTCCTCCCTTTTATTTTTTATCTCCTGTCATTTTTTCTTTTCTTTCATTTCCCCTCTTCCTCCCCGTTTCCCCTCCTTGTTCTGTATACTCTGCACGTAGTGTGTTTGGCGTAGCTATGCGGCTGATGAGAACTCGGTTTCCATTGCTACCTGGAAGCCTCATTTGAAGGCGCTGCATACCTGCAGCACTGTAAAGTAGGTACAACTGTGGCAGCTGGTGTTGTCTTTGGTGTCTGTGCTCCTCTTGAGCCCCCTATTACTCCTCCTCTCCTCCTCCTCTCTCCATCCCTCCATTTCTGGAGCCTAATTGGCATTTCCTTATCCTCCTCCC
Organism: Sprattus sprattus; assembly: GCF_963457725.1. NCBI lineage: Eukaryota > Metazoa > Chordata > Actinopteri > Clupeiformes > Clupeidae > Sprattus > Sprattus sprattus. Next base: position 6,125,610 of record NC_137910.1, on the reverse strand, counting down.
CTCATCAATCTGTCCCCCCCCCCCCCTCGATCTGATTGTAAACGGCCCTCTATCTCTAATCTGTTCTAATCCCTCTTCCATGAACGCATTTATCATGATACCGTCAATCTGTCGCTGTTTATTTTTCTCTCTCTGAATTCACCCTTTTGTGACGTGAAAAAAGGCTCACAGTCATCAAGCATGCCAGGTCTGGCCAGACTTGTGTAGTCCGACCGGTGCAGGTTAGGTGGAGGTGTCACAGCTCTCCAACTCCCAGCTGTCACATGGCTGTGAACACACACACACACACACACACACACACACAAAAGCTAAGGATGCCTAATCGATAAAGATTTTATCAGGGGAAGCTCTGTTAAGCAGAACAGGAGTCTCTCTCTCTCTCTCCAGATCATATCCTAGGACTGCTGGAGTGAGTTTACTCACAAAGAATGAAAAATGAGATAGACAGAGCGTAGGAGTTAGAGAGAGAGATTGTCAAACCTGTCAGTCGCTTAGTTACTGTACCGCAGTGAAGAGCCGCTTGCTTTAAAGTGCATAGCTGCCTGTCACTCCCTCTCACAGAGCACCTGCAAACACACCCACGGTGGACCACGGCGCAGTTGCACTCAGCTGTCACTCAGCTGTCACTCTTCATTACACTGCAGATGACATGTTCACTTCTGCCAGGTCCCCATCCTCCCATCTTTCTCACCCACATTCCACATTCCAGCTCCAGTTACTAAAAAGGTCCCCATGCACAGTAAATAATCATGCATTACTAAACTATTCTTTATATGACGTTACATTATCATTGTTCACATCACAGCATATATATAGAAACATTTTTAAATGTCACATAATCATTTAGTCCCCATGCACAGTAAATAATCATGCAGTATACTTTTAGTATACTATAATGTCTGTCACATAATCATTTAGTAACTTCATACACCCTTTGCATTCTCGATCTCTTCTGCTGCTCCTTGTCCTTCTGGCTTGTGCTTCCTTAGTCGCCTAGTGTGTGCATCCCCTGTTTGCTTTTGCACATGCCTGATGAGTGTGGCCTTGAGAACAGTGCTGCTCCAAAAAAAAGTAGCCGATTGTGTTGTTTGGTCTTTTTTTTGTGTGTTTGCTTTGTGTTGTTTTTATACTTCAAATTGTTGTGTTTTTTTAGTTTCTCCTTTTAACTCGTTCACAGGTGAATATATTGAGAATCAAGTTCTGGAAAAGCTCTCGATATATTTTAAGAGCACCTGTGTCTTTCTGTTGTGATAGTTCTGCGCTAACTTGTTAAGCTAACGGTCTTCACCTCTCTCTTCTCTCTGTACTAACACCTGAAGGAAAGACCAGGGGGAGACCACTACCAGGTTTGTTCACCTCCTCTTTACAAACACGATTCTGTGTGTTTTATTGGTTTCTGTATGTAATGTTTAAATCCTGTGCTCCTGTTATCCGATACATATACATTTTCACTGGGTTTGATTTATGGTCAGTGTAATCCATTGTCTGTTGTATACTGATACTTCTTTGAAATGGGTTTTACATAGCTACCTCAAACTGCGTACTGTATGTATAGTTTGTGTGGTATGTGTGTGTGCGCTTATGTGTGTGTGAGTGTTAGTGAATGTGTGTGTGTGTGTGTGTGTGTGTGTGTGTGTGAGTGTGTGTTTATGTGTGTTAGTGTAAGTGAATGTGAGTGAATGTGAGTGACTTTGTGAGTGTAAGTGAAAGCGTGTGTGTTTGTGTGCGTGTGTGTGTGTGTGTGTGTGTGTGTGTGTGTGTGTGTGTGTGTGTGTTACTGTGAGTGACTGTGTGACTGTGTGTGTGTGTGTGTGTGTGTGTGTGTGTGTGTGTGTGTGTGTGTGTGACTGTGTGACTGTGTGTGACTGTGTGTGTGTGTGTGTGTGTGTGTGTGTGTGTGTGTGTGTGTATGTCTGTGGGTGCAGGTGAGATGTGTGTGAGAGCTGGGAGCTGCTGAGTGCTGGGCGCAAGTATCCCGTGTTTGTCACTGCCTGTGCTGTGTCTGCCGGCACATGCTGATGACTGAGCCATGATGCGCTTTTTCCATTCAGCTCTTATTTATACAAGCCATTAAACACCGGCCAGAGCTCAGCAGTTCCTGTGCACACCACCAGAGAGAGCAGACAGAGAGAAAGAGAGAGGAAAAGAGAGAAAGAGAGAGACAGAAAGGGAGAGAGAGAAATGGAGGAGTGAAGGAAATTAATGACAACGGAAATTCAGCAGGTGGCTGTTCTCTAGTTTTCACTCAGTTGAGTGTGTGTGTGTGTGTGTGTGTGTGTGTGTGTGTGTGTGTGTGTGTGTGTGTGTGTGTGTGTGTGTGTGTGTGTGTGTGTGTGTGTGTGTGTGTGTGTGTGTGTGTGTGTGTGTGTGGTGTGTGTGTGTGCATGTATTTGTGTGTGGTCCGTCCTTGTGATGCTTGCGTAGCTGAGGATTTCAGTGTCCTGAGCTTTCTATAAAGATAGCAAATGCAACATTAAATAGGGAGCTTACTCTAATGTTTCTTTAAAGCTGTGCATCCCCAAACTTAAATTACACAAATATTTTCTCTCTCCATAAAGGGAAAAGCCCTTTACCAGAGTTCTGGAAACTGTTGCGACCCAGCTCCCAAAAAGCTTCAACTGTTTTCAAATGTATTCTTTCAATTACTGTAGCTGGCGTCCTAATGGAATTTTTGTGTGTAGAACTCGCAGATGAAAAAGTGAAAACAACCATAGAGTGGGAGAGAGCTGAAACAATCTAATTTACAGCTCTGAGTTCTGCTTGGTGGTAGAGAATGGGATTTCATTTGTGTGGAAAAAAACAAACTTGCCACGCTGCAAAAAGCACAAAGCAAGCACCCATATAAGCTTTAATACGCTTTCAATGCATGGCCTAATCTCTTGTGGTGAACACACGCTTGTTTACATGAAAAAAAAACAATACGAGGGAGAAAGAGAGACAGAAAAAAAGTGAACCGAAGGAAATGGCCTTCAAAATACTTTATTATGTAAGAGTGTGTGGGTGTGTTCGGGTGTGTTATGACTCGTGTGTGTATATGTGTGTGTATGTGTTTATATATTGTGGATATTTGACGGTTAATTCATTGTATCGCTTACTTGTGTCTTTTCAATGTGGTCAGATCACAGCCAGGTCAGAAAGAGATGTCAGTCGTTTCCAGTGGCATGCTATATATATACTGTCTATGTCTCTCTCCTTACATTGTGTTTGTCCTCATGTGCTTCAGTGAAAGTAAAGTGCTCCTCTCTTCTATCCATTTATATCCCCCTACTGCTGCTAGTAAGGGTCTTAGTAATAGACAGAGACTCTTCCGGAGATATACCACACGGAAACATAGGTACCCAGCATCCCCTTCTCCTGCTCCTGTCACATGACCTCTGACCTCTGGGAATGCTCAACTAACTGCAGGTGCATGGACGATGACAGATTACCCAGAATGCTCTGGTTTCGGGTCCTTGCACTCCTCCTCCTCGTATGAATCCCGCGTTTTGCTAGAGAGGAATGGTTCCGACTTTGACTGAATCGTGCCCGTCTGGCAACAACACACACAAACTGACCCAATAGCACATACAGTTCCAGTCAAAAGTTTGGATACACCTTTATTTTGTGTGTTTTCTTTACTTTTATTATTTTCTACATTGTAGATTAATACTAAAGACATTTAAACTACGAAAGAACACATATGCAATGATGTTCTAAACAAAAGAAGTGTTATCTTCCATGTAAAAAATAATAAAAGTAAAGAAAAAATTTGTCCAAACTTTTGACTCGAACTGTACACTTACAAAAACATGTTGTTTACTGTCACAGAAGATATGATTTGTCCTGCACACACACAGACTCACACACACACACAAGCATGCACCCACTGTCTCTCTCACACACATACCACAAGACATGATTCTACGAAGGCCTTGACTGCACACACAGACTCACACACACACACAAGCATGCATTCACTGTCTCTCTCACACACATACCACAAGACAATGATTCTACGAAGGCCTTGTCTAAATGTACACATTGTCTCTCTATCCACTATCAGTACAGGAGTGAGTCTATCAGTTTATTAAGTGAGAAGAGATTGTGGAAGACCACCAGTGAAAGTCTGTGTGTTGCATGCCATGCATTCCATACGCACGGCATAGAACTAGAGAGAAAATAGAGAGAGCATTTCTAAAATATGGGTTCTTTTAGCATTGCCTTTCTATGAGGTACTATAAACACATCATCCCAAACTCACTGCCTAGCTTTCACTTATAAAGCTGTGCTAGCCTTCTGAGGTTACTCCTGAATTCAATGTAATAAATGGATGTCAAGCCTCAACCATAGAAATAGCATAACTATGACACCATTTCCCTTTTTGAATGGTGGATTCCATCTACCCGTGTTATAATTCCATCTACCCGTGTTATAAAGATTGATAATATATATCCAGAGTCATATCTTCAGTTTGGTAGGCACAGCTGAGTCATGCTAATGTGAGCATTAGCATGGTAGCGCTTCACACAGTCCTTACCAAGCATGTTGCATGTGCATATAATTCTGCATGCTCCCAACACTGGGCCATGGGTACCAGTACTCACCGTGAACACCTTCAGCCAATGTCATCAGGGTGAAATGCATATTCAATTATCAAATTAATAAGAATTTCTATTTAAACTTATGGAATAGAATTAGGCCCACAATCAGAAATCTATTTATGTATCTATTTATCAGTTTATCTGAACAGTCAACTGTCTGTAGTTCTACCAAAAGTCTATTATTGATGATGTATGCATTTAATCCTGAGCCCTATCCACTCATCTGCATTCGCATGTACATATTAACCCCAACTGTCATAGTTTTCACTTGAACCTCAACCAGGCGGAGGGGGCATAGGAAGACTGCATTGGACAATGCATCACAGCTGTCTACAGTCCTGTTTAGGTCTTCTTTCCGGGCCTCTTAGACTGTGTAGAGCTATACAGCTGCTGGCGAATGCAGTGGCCCTTGTGCATTTTCACTCAGAATGTCCCAAAGATGTTACCAGAGCATTTTGCCTGCTTTGCCATTCAGTTTGAGCATCTGGCACCATCACATAGACTCTGGTGACGTTGTATGTCATGTCAGGATAGTATGTTTGGTTTGTCTGACCAGGTTGCCCTTGGTCGCATTGCCTGGTTGATTTGAAATTGGTTTGAATAGGTTAGCCGCTGATGTTTTTATGCATCGGCTTTGTTGTAAGCCTGCATGTGGTATTTGCAGACATGATATGAGGCAACTGTTGTGGCCAGTACCTAAAATCCTTTCTTTCAGTCTTTATAGACACTTAGGATTTGTGAATGTCCTCTTGATGATTCTGCACCTTTGCTATTCAGATCAGTAGTAAACACCCAGTCACGATTTGTCTTTTTTGTCCTCTCTCTCTCTCTCCTTACTTTTCTATTTTTCCCAACCTCTCTATCTCTATCCCCTGTCCTCCTCCTGATCTCTGGACACTTGCATCCTTCTATCCTCCTCTCAATCTATCCCTCTCCTCCACTCCCTCTCTCTCTCCTCCTCTCCCTCTCTCTCCTTCTCTCCCTCTCTCTATCTCCTCCACTCCCTCTCTATCTCCTCCTCTCCATCTCTCTCTCAATCTCTCCCTCTCCCGCCTTATTCCCCCCCCTCCTCCGCCACCGTGCAGTCAGAAGCTGAGCTTTAAGGAGCGTGTACGGATGGCCAGCCCTCGCGGCCAGAGCATCAAGAGCCGGGGGACGGCGGCGGTGAATGACCGGCGCTCGCCCAGCACCGACGTGAACGTGGAGGGAGCCAGCCCGGCCAAAGTGCAGAAGAGCTGGAGCTTCAACGACCGCACACGCTTCCGACCCTCACTCAGGCTCAAGAGCCAGTCACGCACCGTGCCTGAAGGTGAGAGGGGTGTGTGTGTGTGTGTGTGTGTGTGTGTGTTGTTTTTAATGACTTGATGTGTTTGTTGTTGGATGTGTAAAAAATGTATTGTGTATATATATATATATATCAGTTTTTGTTTGTTTGTCTAAAAAGTGTAGGAACATATTTCCTGTTTGTGTGTGTATGTGTTTATATGTGCGTGTGTGTGTGTGTGTATTTATTTTGCTGCACAGGCACTCACATCATCCCTGGCCTCAGCTACGTCCTTAAGCTGGGTTTCATGTCTCAGTTATAAGACTTGCGATGGCAGTATCAAAACAGTATGCATTGATTTTGTCCGGCTGGATTTTCAAGTCAGGCTGGACTATTTTTCAAAGCGAACTCTAAATTGTGCAACCAAGCAAGTCACAGTTCAGGTTGCGGTCTCTGGAGACACTCTCAACCCTCTCTTGTTCCTATCGACAGTGAGGCTGTGTGTGTGTGTGTGTGTGTGTGTGTGTGTGTGTGTGTGTGTGTGTGTGTGTGTGTGTGTGTGTGTGTGTGTGTGTGTTTGTGAGTGTGTGTGTGTGTGTGTGTGTGTGTGTGTGTGTTTTTGGCCTGACTCGGTGGTAAACAGAGTAGCTGAGGGTGCATGGCTGGCCCTTACCACCCCCACCTGGCAACACACACACACACACACACACACACACACACACACACACACACACACACACACAATAACTGTTTCCTCTGCTTACTTTAAAGTCTTCATGCTCTGGGGTTTCTGAGGGTGTTGAAGGGGTGTGGGTGAGAGAATAAACTAGAAATTCTTTTCAGCAAGAGAAAGTGAAGGGTGATTGCTCAACTGCTGCAGAGGATCAGTAACAGTAAATGTACAGATCAGACATACTGTACAAGAACACGCATATATCAATGAATAGAGACTGTCGGTAGAGGAAGTCAGGAAGTAAAGAAGTAATTCTGGTGTCTGATTGGTTAAGCCACAATCTGTTGCATAGTGTAAAACAGATATTTTAGGTGCTAGAGCTGTAACGTTAAGTCCCGTAAGAAACCACAGGTTGTGAGTTAAAGGAGAATAACAGAACAATTGCTAATCGCTAACGAGGTGCTAGCGGCTATAACCAGCAAAAAACCTCTTGAAATGTGCTTACTTTGACACTATGACAAACTAGTTAGTCAACAACTGTCCTAACTAGGGATGGGAACCGAAACCCGGTTCTTGTTTAGAACCGGTTCCTAATGAGCCGAATCTTTGGAATCGTTAGCCAAATTCATAACCGGGTCTGTAAACGGACCTCTGTGCCGTTTGCGCATGCGCGAACTCTTCCTTTAAAAAATCAGACCGCAGCAGAAATGGCAACTAGACAGAAGCGATCTAAAGTGTGGCTTTATTTCACTCGAACAAGTGCAAACATGGTCACTTGTAACGTCTGTAAAACATGTATTTCGTCAAAGGGAGGAGGTACATCTACTATGAATAAGCACTTGAGCATACAACATGGTATTAAATTACAAGATTGTCATGTTTTTGATGCCTGCAGCAGCTCAACTAACGACGGCGCTTCATCCCTAACTTACCAAGGTAAACTCCTCAAAATGTTTTATCATAACGGTGTTACTCGTGTGTTATCAGCAAACGTTTGCGTTGTCGTGTTAACCATAACTATTGAATTGCTTAACAGAATGGGCGATGTTGGACATTGTCATAACGTAGGCTAGCTTAGCTGTAGAATCTTCTATTTTCAGCCGTTGGCTTGAGGCAGAGGCAGTGCTTGCCTCCCCTCTGTTGGTTCTAGAAAGTTTGCTGATAACACACGAGTAACACCATTATGATAAAACATTTTGAGGAGTTTACCTTGGTAGTCAGGGATGAAGCGCAAAAGACTCCGTTAATAATGGCGTTGCCTAGCAACGCGTGCATCTCCCTAGATATGGATACGTTTCTCTTTCAATTCAGTGGCAGTAATAGTTAAGTTTTAAATATACTGAGTGCCTAGTTTGCGAATCATCTTTGTTCAAATACGTATGTGAGGCATTGTGTTAATGATACAAGTAAGTATGTTTCAGTACGTTATTGTGTTTGTAGTGGGTTCTACATTGCTGTTAGAAGCGTTAAGCATAACAGTTGGCGATTAGCCATACAACCAAGCAACCTACAAGAAAATATACAGTCCTTTACTCAATAACAAGGGCTTCATGTCAGATCAGAAAATTCAACGATTTTGTTAGTGCCATTTTATTGCCAGATTTAGTGTATCTGAAGAGTGCAATGAGGGAGGGGTTTAGATTGGACTAACTTAAACTAAACCTGGATGCATTGTAATGTTCCAACAATTATGAGACATTCCCTGAGGTATCTGCTCTGGAAAAGAAAGATCAGTAGGTAGCAGAGGAAGGGTTGTATAGGGGTTGTTTGCTATTTCACTCATTGACTCATACACTCATCTATACAGTATAGTATACAGTATAGATGAGTGAATGAGTGAAATAGCAATCAACAGTGCTCTGCAATGTCAATATATAGCTTTAGAGTTGACACTCTCACCACATATGCATTTAAATAATTTAATATTTAGTGGCAAGAATGTCTGTTTTTTAATAAAAGTTTTTGGTTATTTATGTAAACATTCTGTTTATGGTGTGTGCAGCATTCTAGAAATGTATATAAAAGAACATTTAAGTTAAAAAAAAACGCTTGTGCTCTTTTTTCACCCCTTACCCAATAAGAATCGATAAGAGAATCGATAAGGAATCGAATCGATAAGCAGGAATCGATAAGGAACCGGAATCGTTAAAATCGTAAAGGTTCTCATCCCTAGTCCTAACACAGTCAAACATCAAGCAAGTGCAACACAAGACAAAGCAAGACAACAAATAAGCTACTTACTAGTTCGGCAGACAGAAGATGCTGCTGACACATTGGCTGATGTTTTGTGCCTACAGCATTGAGGGTTGTATCAATCCATTTTCATTCACCATGCGTTCATGATACTGTACAGGTATATTTTTTTTAAGTGGCTTTGCATTGCTGAGCCAGTTAAGTTAGATGGCTAAACAAGCGACACGGGCCACTGATTAACAAGGATCCACTCCATGTATGACAGAGTATGCCAGCAGAAATGACTCATTGTAGATGTCAATAGACGAAATAAAAATAGCACACAAATACAATAACAGACCTAATTGGTCCATTCCTTATTCTTTGATATAAATGATTTGATAACAGCCTGATGGTTTTCATTGTGCCTTATACCTGTGAAGATGGTCTTAGCACAGCAAGGAGAGTTTCAGTACTTGGAATCCATTGGAAATCTCTGTTTTTCCCGAACTTCCCCAATGAAAAATACTGTTCCGCGGTGAGGATATAACGCTGGTCCTATACTTTTGAAAGCTTTGAAAACCTTTCCTGTGGCTGTTTAGCCGAGGAAGGTCCCAGGTGGCGACGCCAGTGTTCTCAGGGGGGCTCAGATTGTCCCCGGGTCGGGATTGAGGATGACGCACGTCCACTGGCCCCGGATCAGTCGGGGTGGCCCAGGAATGCAGCGGGCTGGGGGGGGGTGTGTGACATGGGGCCCTTGCCTGGGACCAGCTGGGAGAAAGAAAGCAGAGGTTAATCACACCCTGGAGGCAATATCACTACTGCACTTGCTGAGTCAGCAGAGAGAGAGGCTTTCCACCCAGGAGCTGTGGCATGTGGTCCTCACACACTGTGGGGGTTACTAAAAGGGGGGGGGGGGTTACTGACACTGACTTAAAAACTTTAAAAGCAGCAGTATAAGGAGTTTTGCTCGGAAACTGGTTTTGGTTGCTAAACTACTGAAACTACTTGCATGCAAAGACTTTAGAAACACCCAACAACAGCACAGTTGGCACTGATGATCTTTTGGCGGTACAGTTGACGATGTTGCACTGTGAAACTTTCTTTACACATTCATCCAACTGTAAAGTGCATAGCCTAGGCAGCTAGTTGAAATGACAGGTGTGTTTAATTATATATCCTTCATGTGACCATATGCCATGGAAATTAATTTGGAGATGATACCAGTACAAGATGCTTATTACGCATGCTTCAAAAGTGGCAGGTTGGGGCAAAGTGCCTCTTTGCATTAGTGTTCAAGTGAGTTGTGCATGTCTCATCTCAGAACTGTTTGCTGAAGCTGCTGTTCTCAGCTGAGTGTACCACAACATCAGGGACGTGCACAGGAATTTTTAAGGGCAGTTGCTCTGCCCTGGAAAAAAGAGGCAACACATTATTTGTTATCACAGCCACTGCCACGCCCCTTGCATCTGATCGCAAATTTTGCCAATATAATTTTAAACTCTCACTAACTGCCGCTGCCACGCCCCCTTCATCTGATTGCAAATTTTGCCAATATCATATTAAACTCTCACTAACCGTTGCTGCCACGCCCCCGTCCCCTGATCGCAAATATATATATATTCCTTCGGAGGGGCAACTTCAGTTGAGGAGGGCAAATGGGCAGTTGCCCGAGCAACCTTAGCCCACTCCTGTGCACGTCTCTGCACAACATTGTGCATTTACGTCCATTAGTCGCGGTGTACAGGGCTGAGAGCACATGTCTCCGTGGCAACCGCACTGAGCTGGCGCTCCTGATTGATGCATCTGACAGCAGCCCCAGAGGCCCTATATCCTACAGCACGACAAGAAGCCCTATAGATCCAGTGTGGAGTCCTATATAATCTACTATTGAAGGGATAAGATGGAACGTAGGGAGAGGGAGGGGTGGAAGGGTCAGAAAAAAAGGCTTGACATAGCATTTCTGGGAGCTGCGCTTTCCGCCGCTATTTCATTGGGCTGTCGTTTATTTGTGCTTTACAACATATCTGTCCCATTAACTGTAAATCTCCGAGCAGGCAGCAGAGCTTGGGTTATCGCTGGCAGCTGGCAGCTGGGCGGGCAGGAGGGCAGGTGGGTAGGTGGGCAGAGGACCAGAGAACCAGAGAACCCAGGTGCTCAGCCTCAGGGAGTTAAAGCACAGTGTTCAGGAGATGCCTGTCTTTGGGAGAGTGCATGTGTGTTTTACATTTACATTTAGTCATTTAGCAGACGCTTTTATCCAAAGCGACTAACAAGTATGTATACACATTTTACATTCACACTGATGGCACACTGCACATCAGGAGCAATTAGGGGTTCAGTGTCTTGCTCAAGGACACTTCGACAGGGAATGTGTATGGATGTGTATGACTGTGAATGTGTGAAACAGAGAGCGCTTGTGTACCTGTATTTCAGCATGCATGATCGGTGTCTATGTGCGTTTATGCATGTGGTGTGTTCCTACCCTCAGGCATCTTAGTTATTTTATGTCATAGCTGAGCTGATCTTCATATTTGAGGATGAACTCCTTGCACTCCTTTTTTTTTGATCTGTTCAAATGATTTATGTCTCCTCTTCTGTCTTCTTTCCCAGTGTATGTGGCAGGCTTTCAGAAATAACACAGCTTATTCTGTAAACACACACACACACACACACACACACACACACACACACACACACACACACACACACACACACACACACACACACAGACACACACACACACACACACACACACACACACACAGACACACGCATACGAACAGGAAATGAATTACACTGGGAGTGTGCAGCGTGTGTGTGTGTGCAAGCAAGTGTGTGCGACTCACTGTCTCTCATAAACGGCTGGTCGTCATCGCGAAGGGAGCCAGGGGAGAGTTTTATTTGAAACGCTTTGTTAGGCTGATTCAGTGTTTTATCGATCGAGCCGGCCGTGTGTGTGTGTGTGTGTGTGTGTGTGTGTGTGTGTGTGTGTGTGTGTGTGTGTGTGTGTGTCTGGGGCTGAGCTTGTCTTGTCTCGGGCTCCCTGTGAGCTCAGGGGCTTGTTAGGCCGTACAGGCGAATCAGTGGGAAGTTGGAAACGGTTCCTTCATTAGGGTACTCCCATTGAGTCAAACACTACCACTAGGTATTCAGTGATTATGCCAGTCACTAAATCTCTCTCTCTCTCTCTCTCTCTCTCTCTCTCTCTCTTGCTGTCTGTCTCTCTCTTTCTCTTTCTTTCTGTCTCGGTCTCTCTCTCTGTAACATTCATCTCCTTCTCTATCATTTCTATCGATTCCTCTTTCACTCTGTCTCTGTGCATTGTTATATTATATGCATTGTCTCTCATTCTCTCTGCCTCTCTCTCTCTTTCTGTCCCTTTCTCTCTCTCTCTCTCTCTCTATATATCTCTCTCTCTATCTCCCTCTCTCTCTCTCTCTCAGCTGACACTAACATGGGAGCTGATGATGTAGTGGATGAGCGGGGCTGCCACTGTGACGTGAGCGTCGAGGACCTGTCGGCCCCTTTGAAGAGCGTCATCAGAGCTGTCAGGTGAGCTCGCACCCCCCTCTCATGAACACTTGTGGTTGCCATGACGACGATGGACGGAGTGACAACACCTCACTTCAAATGAACAACCCTCACCTCTTGGTTCCATTCACTAGACAGTCTGATTGCAGGGAAATCAGTCAATACTACCAGATTATTCAATACTACCAGATTATTCACTGGACAATCGAATACAAACACATTCCCACATTAGGAAAACTCTATTGAGTGGAATAACACGTGTGGTCAACAGACTAAGTTGGCCCTGCATTTTATTAAGCTTCTTTACACACTGTGTACTTATCGGTAACATTCAAATCAAGAATAAAGCCACAGTCCCTTTTATCCAACAACATGGCATTGAAAGATGTACTTGGGGTGAGATTTAGAAACTGGTTTATGGTAATAGTTATCATGATAAATATTGAGACCAGGAGTCTTCATATTGTGTTAACCTAGGAGAATCTGTTTTTAGTGACACACTATCTATTTACATTGGATTCACCCGATGTGAAGTCGCTGTCTGCACCTCCCCTGTCTGTGTTTTCAAAGCTGCACCTCAGGCAGTCTCCCCTGTATTTGACAGACAGTCAGCAGGATTGTCAACAAATATGGGTAATTTTATACTATGACCGACAGGGTGTACATAACAGAAGGTACACTGTGCACCTTATGCACTCCGCCTTATCCCCAGACGGCCTGTTAGTCCAGCAAACAAGGCTCTGTTTGATAAGGCCGTGAGGTGGTGTGCTGTTGTGTTTACATTTGGGGTCATACACAACAGCGGGGGACATAGTGACTATGTTCTGGCAGAGATAGTGACACCCTTCGGTTACCAGCCCAAAACCCTAACCAGTAGGCCACAGCTGTCAGAGGACCTTAAAAATGTCCCTGTGATCAATTTTGGGTAAAGGGGTTTCCGGACTATAATCCCAGTGAAAACTGAGCTGGGAGCAATAGGCGGACGGAGCCAGACTAGACCTGACCCGGTCAACCCGCAGGGGGGGGGGCTACTCTGTGGGGCGGTGGAGCCGCGCGTCAGACAGCCTTGCCCTCTCAGCAGGTGCTGCTTACTCAAAGGGCTCACCTGACGCTGGGCATCCAGTCGGGACAACATCGGACAGACAAAATACATTCTCGCAGGTGACGGTGTCGCTCACGAGGCCGGGTCCATTTACCACTGTCAATATTATTTAGCACAGCAGTGGCTCAGCAGAAAATAATAAGCAGACCTGCAGGCTGTGGCAGGCTGGGCCGTCAGGCTCCTCAATAGTTTATTTTTTAAATTGATGCCAGACTCTCAAAGGCAAGACTGATGTTTCATTGTTGTAGGACGTTGTGTGAGGTTTGCACAGGTTTGTGGGAAAGTGCATTAGGATGGACCAGTGTGCTGTCTGTAAACTTCAAGTCATAGGGTGGCATTTTTGGTTTGTTAGCGCCCCCTATTGGCAAAATTAGATTTTGAAGATAAGTACTAATAAAAAAAAGATACCTTAGACTCTAATCCAAGTAATGTAATTTGTACATGTTTATTGTTTAAAACGAATTAACCTATTCAAATTAGAGGTTTATTAAGTGTAATACAATAAACACAATTTAAATATGCAATTACATTTTTGCAATGTTACTTTTTCCTACATTAATGATGTTAATGCTTACTTAATGTAATGTAATACTAATGTACAACATTTATATTATATTCCTTAAAAAGTTAGAGAAACTTGATATTACAGGAAATAAATGAATCCAACAAAAAATATATATTTTTATACCTACAAAGATCTAAATTTGTTTCCATTGTCATGATAACCACAGAGCAACAAAAACAAACAGGCCTCATTTCCCCAGTGGTGTGAGCACACACAACAAACTGTCAGATGCAACCATCAATGTCATCCAGCATCAGCACCCAGAGGAAGTGACTCTTCCATGAAAGCTTCATTAAAAACAAAACGAAATCACATGACTCTAATGAAAGGAAGGTTATTAGTAGTGGATGTTGTCATTCCATAATTTTCTTTTCATACACACAAAATATTTATGCTCTTTTTTGCTCTCTATCTCTTTCTCTTTTCGTCTCTCTGTCTCTGTTAGAATTATGAAGTTTCATGTTGCCAAGAAAAAGTTTAAGGAGACATTGAGGCCTTACGATGTGAAGGATGTTATTGAGCAGTACTCGGCTGGCCACCTGGACATGCTCTGCCGAATCAAAAGCCTGCAGACCAGGTGAGTTGTGCCTGGTCTCATACAGTATAGCTGTATGAAGGGATATGAAGTATATGGTAGATGACATGCTTTATGGTATTAAGTTTCAATCTGCTTCAATCTCATTTCATTCATATTATTATTCACTGGTATTTCTCTGTCTCATTTACCTTGAAGGGAAGTGAAGGGGCACTGAGAGTGTGTACTGAGAGTGTGTATGTGGTGTGTGTGTGTGTGTGTGTGTGTGTGTGTTTATTTGTGTAAGTGCCATTTCATTAGTGTGTGCGCGTGTGCGTGTGTGTTGTATTCGATGTCTCACTCCATATCTTCACTCTCTCACCCAGGCTGGACACAATTGTAGGTCCCTCACAGACCCTCTACAGCAAACCCAAGACCTTTTCCTCCCCTTCCCTGCACTTGTATTACAGCCAGGCCAGGAGGAAGTACTCTGCCCCAGGGTCAGACAGCCCACCGTACCCAGCGAGCTCCTTTAGATAGCATGCCCAATACTCACACAAGGCTGTCAAGGAGACCAAAAGCTAAACAACTGAGTTTTCTGACTGGAATCCATGTCATCACAGTAAAATCCATAAATGATGAATACTGTAATCATATTTGCCAAGTATTAAGGATAAATGATAGACCCAGTGTGGTGTGTTATATAATCTACTATTGAAGGGATAAGATGGAAAGTAGGGGGAGAGGGAGGGGTGGAGGGGTCAGAAAAAAGGCTTAGGTATAGAATTTCTGGGAGCTGCACTTTCTGCCCGCTACTTGATTGGGTTATCGACTTAAAGGGGATGCAGTAGGTTGTGACAATTATTCATTATTATTACGTCTTTAGATCGTTCGACAAAGATACGAATATTTCACCCACACATGTGAAATAGAGACTCAGATTTTCAAGCTTTTATCTCCTGATAGACCTTGGATTGAGAAATGATTTGGACATGTTATGTCCCTGTCTCTCTTCATTTTTAACTGCTTGAGTAAAACGTGGATGACTGACTGCTCGTAAGTTGATGAATGTGACTACGATATCAGAGTTTAAAATGGGCTGTATTAATGAATTAACTCCGAATCAGTACTAACACATACTCAACCTACGCCCATGTGTAGGTGAATAAACAATAACATTGACCTGTTGCATCTGAGAACTGTCTGGACATACTATATGTTTCACAGTTTTAGCTGGTTGTCAGTATTTCTGTACTACGCATCTTGTTTAGGCTCTAAACCTGTTTGGCCTAACTGATGATCCCTTCTTCACTTCTTGCTTGATCTGTAGCTGCCTGGAGAACTGTTTTAACTGGATTAGCTTTATACATTATTTTGCTAAAGGTGACGCAGGTGTAACCTATACTTATAAAGCGTTCTCTGGTTTGTCCTCATAAGAACACTCTTAAAGATTCTACTCAGAATCATTAAAAGATGTTTTTTCAGCCACGGGGACTATTCGAATATTCAAACTAGTGTAAGATTTGAGGCTTTAAGTTTATTATTCCAAATATAACTATGTCTTAAGGAGAAGCCATAAGAAGTCTCAAATGAGGACAGGCCAAAAACTGCTCAGGCCCCTTGTTCAGTGTGTAGTGCCCTTCCACCCTTCTCCTCTCCTCCCTCCTCCTAATTATCTTCCTCTAGTTCTCCTATACTTGTACCAAGACGACTCTTGTGAGCACCACTGACCTCCACATTGTGCCGTTCCCCATCCAGGCTCGCCTCAGGCTTGGGCCCACACCAGACTCTGGCCGCCAAAAGCAGGACCCTTTCCTCCCCCTCCTTGCAGTTGTATTACAGCCAGGCCCGGAGGAAGCCGTCAGCTGTTGGGTCAGCATCCGCCAGGCCCCCATACCCCTTCCCTGCACCCCTCTGGAGAGACCTGAGAATGGAGAGGGGTGGTCACTGATTGCACCTATATTCATTTGCAATTATTTAAGAAGTAGACCCTGTCAATATTGGCAAACTCCTGAACAACTATACTGTAAACAAAAAAATACTGCATATTGCATTACACTCTCGACTGTTTATGAATTCTTGAGTTGTTCTAGATTTATTTTATACAAGTTCGATAGCTATTCTGATACCCTGATCCTATTCTCATCCTGAGGGGTAGCTATTCACACCAAACATAGTTACCCCCCTGAGGGGTAGCTATTCACACCAAACATAGTTACCCCCCTGAGGGGTAGCTATTCACACCAAACATAGATACCCCCCTGAGGGGTAGCTATTCACACCAAACATAGATACCCCCCTGAGGGGTAGCTATTCACACCAAACATAGATACAGATCGGTTCCTCTGAGGATGCCATGCTAGAGATGAAGAACTACAGTTTTAGTGATTTCACTATTCGCGTTAGACATTGGAATATTTACTAAAACCTAATGCTCTCTGAGTGACAGCTATGTATTGTTTTCAACATATCATGTTGGACCATTTACATACAGGTGTATTTTTGTTAGAGTGAGTATGGATGTGCTGGTTTTGGTCAGTTTGTCACCCGTTTTTTTTTTTTTTTTTTTTTGGTTTGTCATCTTCTGCCATGGTTTCTCAGTTGTTCTGGTTCTGGTTCAGTTTTCATGTAACATCCTGTTGTCTTGCACGATGATGAATATGACATCAGAACTGAGCTGAATGCGTGTCATGTGATTCGACAGATTTGCACTAACAAACTCAAAGTAGTTGGTTACTCACTCTGTTGTTAAGTATTTCAGAGTTCTTTTTTTTTTATGTTGGGTCCATACTTTCTTTGGGGACAAAAACATATATGTAACAAACATATGTGTTAATACATGTGCATTTGGTTTGCTTGTGTACAACAATGAAACATACAAAAATTGTTGGCTCTTGCATGGCAGGGTTAACATCTGGATTCTGATTAACATGTTTCGTTTTTTTCTAATCTCTCCCCATAGTTTCCTGTTATGCTGAGAGACCCTTTCTCTCTTTATTTCTCCATCTCTCTCTCTCTCTCGCCCTCTCTCTCTCTCTCTTTCTCTCTCTCTCTCTCTCTCTCTGCCCGTTGAATGTAAGCTTGGGTAGTAGTGTGGATTGTGGTAGCAGGATGTAGTGCGCTAACCCTTTGATTGTCCTCCGCTAACTGGATTCAGGTGTTACCCACTGGTGCCCTTTGGAAACATCTGACACTACTACTTTGAGTATGCAGATTGAGCATGCTTCTTCTGGGCAGTATCCCTGAAACTGTATCCTTGTGTCCTTTAGGGTGGATCAGATTCTGGGTAAAGGGCAGATACCAGTGGATAGGAAGATGAGAGATAAGGTCCACCCAGAAGGAGACCCGCTCGAGGATATGAGTATGCTGGGTCGCGTGTGCAAGGTGGAGAGACAGGTAACTGACTGACTACATTTACATTTAGTCATTTAGCAGACGCTTTTATCCAAAGCGACTTACAATGTATACACATTTTACATTAACACTGATGGCACACTGCACATCAGGAGCAATTAGCGGTTCAGTGTCTTGCTCAAGGACGATTCAACAGGGAATCGAACTAGCAACCTTCTGATCACAAAACGACTTCTCTACCTCCTGGACCACCATCGCAGACCACCTATGATATAGAAAAGCATGTTGATTAGCGTACTATAAATAAACTATAGCTAACAAAGAAGCTGCAACTAGCATCAGTGACAGGTGTACAGTCTAATTAGCCTGCTTAATTTGTCTGCCTTTTATTTAAACTTTAAAATGTCTTTTCTCTTTTCCCATGTCCTCTCCTCACCCGTATAGATGGAACACTTCAAACATGTCTCATAATTATGAATTTTGCCTATTTAGAATTGAAGACCACACACACACACATGCACACAAGGAGAAAGAGAGCAGAGAGAAAAGATGTATGCAACAGGCACAGTTACACCCCCAGACATCAGGCTCGATAGCTTTTCTGTTCTGAGTTGTATTATTTAGAGGTGACTGTGGAACTCAACTGTGGAAAGCCCAGGTTTCAAACTATAGTGAATATAATGAATGAACAAATGAATGATTCCTCTCAGTGAAACTCTTAATGTGAACACTTCAAACATGACACATAACTATGAATTTTGCCTTTTTAGAGTTGAAGACCCCAAACACATCTGGCGCACACACACCCACACATTCCACAACTGTGGAAACCCCAGGTTTCAAACTATAGTGAATATAATGAATGAACACATGAATGATTCCTCTCGGTGTGTGTTCCTTGAATATTATTTATTTTTATTATTCACATATTTATTTATTATTCACATATATATATCTTATTTATTCACTTATTCCACTTTACATATGCACATACTCTGCACTTTTATTGCTATTTTGCACTTCTGGTTGGATGCTAAACTGCATTTTGTTGTCTCAGTACTTGTACTCTGTGCAATGACAATAAAGTTGAATCTAATCTAATCTAATCTAATACAGGTGCAGTCCATTGAGACGAAGCTGGACTCACTGCTGGACATCTACAGGCATGCGTTGCAGAAGGGTTCCTCCTCGGGCCTCACCCTGGCCTCCCTGCCTCTGTTTGAGCTGGATCACACCTCCGACTACTCCAGCTCCCTCCAGAGCTCGGAGCACACCTGCCCCACGCTTCCCCCGACCGGCCGAGGGGTGCTCCGGTCCCACAGCGCCAACCTGCCCCACGGCCTGCAGCTCATCCTGGCTCCTAGCGACTTGAGTCTGGGCAACGGCCCGCCGGGCTATCCCACGTCCGCGTCCTCCCTCAGCCCCTCACCCCTCCTCCACGGCCCCTCGCCCTCCTCCCCGGACAGCAGCCTCTACCCTGGCTCGCCACCCCCGATCTTCACACCCAGAAGCCTCTCTGGGCCTCCGCAGTTCCCCAGTCTGGCAGCCAGGCCCACACCCACCACCACGCCTGGCTGCCCCGCCGCTTCTCCCACCACCCTTCAGCTGCCCGCGGTGGGGATGATCCCTGAACTGGTGCCTGAGAGCGGGGGGGCGGTTCAGGAGTGCCTGGTCACTGGGCCGCCCACGGAGGCCAAAGCAGACAGCAGCAGCAGCTGCGAGGACGCAGAGCACCCCAGGAATGCCGTGAGGCTCAGGAGCCGCCCTCCACGAAGCCCCAAAGAAGACGGCTCCTGGAGGAGACACCTGAGCCTGGACGTGGACCCGCTGGACCAGCTGCTGCTGCGCCCCACCACCGGGGAGGGGGGCGCCTCCTCCAAGGACCGTGACCTGGGGAAGTCCTTGTCCGTGCAGAACCTCATGCTGCCATCCAGCACAGACAGCAACCCCGCAGGCACCCCGCTCAGCGACTGCAGCGGTGGCGGTGGAAACAACAACAACAACAACGACCACCACACAAGCCAAGAGGAGCCCTTGGCAAAGTGGGGCGAAACGGAACTGTTCATCGCAGACAGCAGCGAACTGAGCACGCCAACCTTGGGAACTTTCGACTTCCTCTCACAGCAGAGCACGGACTTAAACTTCGTCTCTGACCACTGAAGCAAGGTGTCGTGAGTGACAGTTGGGGGGGGGGGGATGTTGGGTGGGGGGATGGGGCCTGCAACATCAGCATCCGGCAGCTCAGAGTCTCGCTAGTCTGCCCTAGGTCTGGCTAAATTGACCCCCTCTTGGGCTGTGATCGGAGCCATGATGTCAGGACTTGACATCTGTTCTCCTCTGTTTTGGTCCTCTGTTCCCATATATTTGTTAGTTTGTTTGTTTCAGATTATTTTTAGATTGTTGTTTTTTTTCTGTAAGGGGTGAGGTGTTTGAAAGTACCCACGGAGCTGAACACTCTCAGTCTGTGGACTGAATTGAAATAGGTCCTCCCATAGTGTTTTGCTCATGAATTCATATCACTGCATGGATTATTTCTTTTGAATAAAAGGAAAGGTATATAAGGAAAGGTATATAAGGGGTAACCTGAGGAGATGGCGCTACCTGACGACAAGGAGCAAAACAGAGGGCGGGGGGGGAGACAAACGTAAGGCAACTGTAAGAGGTCGTATCTCAGTCGTGCATGGGCACTGCATGTTTCTGAATAAAATTGCAATGGTGCATTAGGCTGAAAGTATTTATGCACTCTTTAAAAAGCCCCTCCTATTAGCAGCAGATTGGCATCATATATCTTTGTTGAGCACTCCCAAAAGTTCTTAATTTTGCTGTCATGCATGTATTAGATTAAAGATAGCATTCAGAACAAAATAGGCAGACCCAAGTTTATGTATCTTAGTAACTCTTGTTGGTTTTGAATTGTTTTGGTACGACAAAGCTCCCAGTATACACAATCAAGGCTCAGATCCATGATTACATGTAGTAACTCTGCCTTTGATTCAAAAATACATATAGTCCTACAATATCAAACCCAGTATAGATTTCTATTTAAAGTTTAATTTTGTTGTCTCATCACCCTTTTCCGAAAAATACAAACTTTTAACATCTTAAGGTATACGACAACTGGCAGGGACGTGGCCAGCTTGAGGGTTGATGAGGGGTATTTTCCTCTTCAGACTTCTCTGCATGTTGGCAAGGGTTGAACCCAAACCCAAATGTCCCTTGACAGGTTGTTACTTATAAGTCGCAAGACTCATCGCACATGTCTCCATATTGAAATGCAAACCTCTGTCTACAGTTTCCTTATGGTGCCAATGCAGAATGTCATATGTCACATATTAATTCAACGTGGTACTTTGGTACTAATCTAAATGTTGTTTTCACTCTCACTATTTCTTAACTCTGTGTTTGTCATTGACAACGTAAGGAATGTTTGAATGTGATTGTATTGTTATTTGCATCTGTCTTTTTTTGACTGAGGCACTGTCAGTAGTATGTCAGAGTATGTCAGAAAAAAATGCTTTTGAAACAAATATCAAAAAACATCTTATTGTGTTATTTATTGTACCTTTTTCCATCTGGGGCAAAAGAAGAACACATCAGTCTTAAACCTCTGAAAAAGGGATTGAAAAACATCAAGGTGACTTCCATTCATCGTATTGTTTTCTGTGTGATGCATTTGAATGGTACAAAAGTGCTTTAGCTGAGCTGGCTAGCAGTATACCCACAGAATGTAATGTGTACATCTTTAAGTTAATATTATGTTGATATGTATATGTGATTTGCATATCATGCATAGATGTGTTGACATACCACGATTTGCTTAAGTCAAAGTCTCTAAATGGATTGTTCAGTGCATTTGTTGGCACCGCTTAGTACACAGAAGCACAAATGTCCAAAGATGAAGGAGAAACCTGCAAATGTGATTGCACAAAAAGATTGCAAGGTCACAATACAAATGAACTGTATTTAAAAAAAATAATGGAAATAGTTTAGAAATGTGTTGCTCTGCAGAAAAGGGTTATGCACCAAAGGAAACTCTATTGTCAGCTATTCTATTTTAGAACTACCCTTGGGGTGGCCGTGGACTCTCAGAAGAGTTGATGTCATGCTTCTCTACAGGGTTGAGGCTGTAAAAGAATTAATGACTTCACTTTAGAGGGAAGAAAGAACATAGAAGAAAAAAACTAGACTTATTTTACACTGATTTTAATCTCTTTTGTTTTATTGTTCTTATGTCAATTCTTTACTGTGCCTTTATGCATTTTATTATTATTACTTATGATTACTTTTTCTTCGATAGCTGCATACCTACTAAAAAACAGAGATAGTCTAGAAGTTCTGAAAAGTAGATGCGCACAAGGTGCATACCTTTATCTGGCTGGCTGCAAACCTGGTACATGTTTATCATTTAAATCAGAATTTATTTTATTTGTATCACTAATAATGTAATTTATCACACAAACTGGCCTTAAATTACAAGCTTGATAATGTTAACGTTCTATGACATGCAGATTAATTTATTACAATAAACGATGTGCACATAACAGAGGAGACAAACACTCTGTGACTGAAAAAAAAAATGAAAGATGCAAAATTCAATAAACAAACTTAAAAATATGTATTGACTGCGTGTGATTGTTTTGCATGGAGGAGAACAAACCTGCATATAGCTGTCCTTTGGTGCAATATTTATATTTATAAAAGAAATACTAGGCAAGATTACATTAACCCTCAGTCCACTTGAACAGAATTTTTGACTTGCGATAATATCATTATAATTATTAGAAACAAATCTTGTAACGTGGGATTTCTTTAACAACCAAATAATGGTTGTATGGCAAAATAAATTGCAAAGGTCATGAAGAGGTCAAAACAACGGATGTTAGAAACTGTTAAGAGCGTTTATTTCATGCACCAGCTGGGTTACTGATGTAAAACAGTTTGATAATCTGTATGGTTTATAATGTCTGATTGGGAAGACGACTATGATGCGGATGGTGGCGTGAAAGTAAAATCTGCACCGACAGTTCAACAATCTGAATGGCGACCCCAGGCCCCCAGAGGGAAAGAAAATGTATGTTTTGGGGTAAAGCGTGGTCAGCATGCAGCGCTTGGAAGGAGCGACCAAGATGGTCCACCGTGGACAAACTGGAGAGACAAGTCTGACACGTGTGGTCGCGACTTTAGGAATGGTGACCGTGATGAATGCAGGAAAGGTCGAGGTCCGACTGTTGGGACTGGTTCGGGTTCACCTTTGTCCTTCTCCGTGGATAATTCGGTGGTCGGACGAGTAATTGGTGAATTGGAAGATTTGAAACTTATACAAGCTAGCCTCTAGCCAACTAACTAGCTAACCTGTTACCAACGATCAAACCGCTAACTTAACGTTAGCCTGTTTTGTTCTGTACAGTTTAGGTTTTGCTTTATCATCATACAACGTACAAGTTAAGATTTATTTTTTTGTAAATGCACAGTACAGTAAACATGTGTTTTGTGACCCAACAGGTCGAGGTGGAAGTAAAATTCGTGAGCTTGAGGAGTCTAGTGGTGCAAGAATAAAGGTAAACTACGCCAAATATCTTCCTGCTGGTAAAATGTGCAGCTCATTTTAGCAATGTAGTAATAGCTCAGTAGTCTGCATTTTATGGTAAGGATCTTGATGTATATACATTGTCTTGATGGCTTTTCAGTTAGGTCTTGTCTTATGCATCCCTTTCACACAACCAGAGACTTGCAACTTGTTTTCTGTCTGACATTCCTTAGATCAACCGTGGGGAATTTGAGGGCGAAGTTGTCATCTTTGGTAACAGCGATGTTCAGCAGAAAGCCAAGGGGATGATTGATGACTTGGTTTCAGACAGTGGCCCAAGGTTTAGCGATGGTAACTTGGTGATATCTTGTAACAAGCTATTTTTGTCCATTGTCTAATTTAACTGAAGAAATGTTTTGTGTTTGAAGAGCAGGGACCTTTTGCATCCACGTATCGAATGTAAATAACATTTAGTATTTAGCCTGCCTAAAGTAAAATATTTCTAAAAAGATTCAGTGGAACATTTTTGTAATTTGTACGTACAACCTTTGACTGGCCTGACGACCGGCAAGATCTTCATTTCTTTGAGTCTCCAGGATGTATTTAGGGTCTCTTCACCCTCTCCCCCTGTTCTAGGGCCAAGGGGACCTGCCCCTGCTGGCAAAAGAGGCTCCGTCTGGTCCTCGGCTGACCTGCAGACGGCTGCAACTCAGCCCGAAGAGCCTAGGGAACGCATTGACTGGCTAGCCCTCAGGGAGAACAAGGAGAAGTATGCTGTCCTGAAGTGGCAAGGTGAATGGGAGCCAGTTGAGGCAATGCATGAGGGAGATGGGATGTGATTGCGCTACTGTATTTGCTCAGGGAATAATGGGCAGTGTACTGTCATAAGTGGAGTGGAGTATGAAGCAAATATAAAGGTTTATTTCCGAGGACTGAGAAAGCGTAAATGCAAACCTATTACTTGTCAATGCCATGTGAAGACCATTGTAGATTGAAATTTCGTTGTGTTTTTTTTTTTTTTGAAGGATGAGGAATTTAACAGC
Organism: Sprattus sprattus; assembly: GCF_963457725.1. Taxonomy (NCBI): domain Eukaryota; kingdom Metazoa; phylum Chordata; class Actinopteri; order Clupeiformes; family Clupeidae; genus Sprattus; species Sprattus sprattus. Next base: position 6,101,282 of record NC_137910.1, on the reverse strand, counting down.
GTATACTCAACCACAGTACCTACTTTTATACCATTAACTGTTTGTATTGCTAATCTGTTTTCAAGCCACATTCACAGAGCAAAATTGAAAGCAGGTTTATATGAGGTTTAACTTCTGTCTCCTCTATAATTTAGACCTTCCTCCTTTGAAGAAGGACTTCTACATAGAGGATCCGAATGTTGCCGCTCGCACAGCAGAAGAAGTTAAAGCCTGGAGGTGATTTAATATACCCTTGGAGTAATTCTTCGGGAACTTGCCCCGTTTAAATTAACATTGGCACTTTTTGACCAACAGAGGGCCCTATTTTAAATAAAGGAATTTCAAAAGGACTGTAGTGTGGTAGTTTGACCAGCAGGGGTCCTCCTCGATACGTATAACAAAATGTATTCTGGTTCTGCAGGCAGCCTGTGTGCTATAGGCTGAGGAGCTTGTGTGCAGTTGAATTTGGATGTATATAACTATACATGTGGAAATTCCCAAACGTTCCCCTCTAGTTCAATCACATTTGTGTTTTCAGACGGTAGACATGTGGGAATTCCCAAACTTTTTACCTTTTTACCTTGCAGGAAAGAAAACCACGATATTTTTGTGGATGATATTAAGGAGGAGGAGAAAAGGCCTATCCCGAACCCAGTGGAAACATTTGAGGAGGCCTTCCTGCATTATCCTGGGATTATGGAGAATATCGTTCGGGTGGGGTTCTCCAAGCCAACTCCTATACAGGTACACATGGAGAATCAGTGAGAGAGACCTAGTTGCAGACTGCATTGGTATGTGCTATGCAGGCAAGCAAAGACTCACACACTGGCACTTCCATCAACCTTGCATGAAACGTTCCAGATCAGTATGCCAAACTTAATCTAACCTATTTTGGCAAGGATATGAAATATACCGATTTAAAAGGTTGAATGTTTACACATGGCCTATTTGCACGATCAATAAAAGTTGAGTTGTGGTTAAGAATTAACTTGTTAAAACAGGTTTAACCGGAAGATGCAATGATGACCACGTGTGTAAAACTAGGGCAAATTATGTCACGGCCTCCAGGGAAAGAACCGTACTAACCCAGATTGACTGCACTACTGGAAACACCCTTTCAGTTCCGGGCCTGTCCGGAAAACTTCTCTAATTTTGCCGTGACAACGGGATTCCGCTTCATCCAGCAGGTGGTAGTGCTTGAGTGTGGTTGAGTTTGGGGTTAAAAAAAAAAACGCTGACTAAACTTTAGCGGTACAGAGAGGAGGCTGCTTTGCAGAGACGACATCTTTTTAATACTCAGCCCACCACACTGCTTCCTGTATGCAACGCAGCACTCTGCACTTCAGTGGGCTTTAGTCGCCACGCTTTCTAAGCACCGATGGGTGGGTGGGTGGTTATGACATTGGCATGCATTTTCTTGACATTATAACAGAAGCTTTTTCTTGGTTAGTATGATGTAATTTAGATATGAGGAAATTCCCTTGTGAGCATGTGAAAGGGTGGTTTACAGACCTACGCCCCCAGATTTTGTCTATTTATTTTATCTATTTATGTATTTTATTTCTTATTCAAATTTGTATAATTTTTTTTGATGATGATGTATATAGATAATTGATTACTATTCCCACTACCCCGCTGCTTTGGCAATTGAATTTCTCGCACGGGATTAATTCAAGTTTATGCTATCCTATCCTATCCTTAAATTGCCCCTTGATATCTGTATTCTTCATCTTATATTGCCACCTTATATATTGTCTTGACTGTTGTTGTCTATGTGCTTACTCCAGTCCCAGGGCTGGCCCATAGTCCTGAAGGGTTTGGACTTGATAGGCATAGCCCAGACCGGGACAGGGAAGACTCTGGCCTACCTCCTGCCAGGGTTCATCCATATGGACGAGCAGCCAGTGTAAGTACGGTGTCATCAGTGCAGAATACATCGTACTATAGAGATGTAGTGGAATTGTTGAAGCACCATGATGGAAAGGGAAAAACCTTAGCACTAGACCACACAGTGGTGAGCTCATGGACAGCTGTAGTAATAATAATAATAATATACTGACTATATATATATATATATATATATATATATATATATATATATATATTTATTTTGCTAAGTGTCTTTGTTTGTTTATTTTAGATAATTGAATGTCTTCACTGCACTCAAAGCAAATTGTGTCTGTTTCTAAACCTGATTGTTCAAATCCTTGATTGTGATTGGCTAAAAGCCGTTGTAAAATCCAGCATAACCTTACAATTTGACCTGATTACATTCCATATTACTGCGCTCCACTTCGCGTTGTGCCTAACAACTCCCCTTACATGTTCTAAAATCAGCGCAAAGAATGGCCTCTTGGGGCTTATTGCTTAAATAACATATGAAATGTGCTATATAAATAAACTTGAACCTGACTGCAGAAAGGTCACGCCTTCTGATTGGTGTGATTCTAATTGAAACTAAACTAACTAGTACTTAACTATTTCAATTTGTTCACACGTTTCATGCAGTTTTACACAATGTGGTGCCTTACCCTGTGTGTGGGTGTGCATGCGTGCCTGTGCGGGTATTTGTGTATTTCCAGGCGAAGGGACAGACTTGACGGGCCTGGTATGCTGGTGCTCACTCCCACTCGAGAGCTGGCCCTGCAGATTGAGACTGAGTGTAACAAATACAGCTACAAAGGCTTCAAGAGGTACTTTGATCCACTGCTGTCAAACTGTTGGTATTGTTTTTAATTCTTGTAGTACTGTAACAGTATGGTTATATTGTGGTCCATAGGTGTACTATATTTTGATGAGTGATTTTCCTATACCTTTTAAAGTAATTTTTTTCTACTGAAATGTTTGAGATCTTTGGCGCAGCCTGCAAATGTTAGCTCATTTAGCTTGTGGAAAACTAGGTTTCACTTTCAGTATTAGGACTGGACTCAAACTAAGACATCCGTCCTTTGTCTGTATGTCTGACTTGTCTTGTTTCCCCTGTTTGACAAAACTCTTCACACAGTGTGCTTTACAAACACACACCTTCAGAACATCAGTTAAGCTTTGCTACCAAATGTATTACAACCACCAAAACACGTCATACCTCACCCAAAAGTGACATAACTATTGCCATAACAATAGTAAATGCTCTTTCCCAGGAGGACTACTAAAATGCACTTAACACATAATCAACTTGAATCATTGCATAATACATATATTATGTGGTGTTGCATCTGTTTTTGAATTTGTAATCAGTGTTTCCCTGCAAAAAAAGGAAAACATTATGACGTTTTTATTGTGCGTATTGTATAACCAATCAAATGAACCTGAACTGCTGCATTATGCTTCATGACTGCACGTTGCTAAATTGAACATGGTAGACCACAGTATGGTGCAGACGCTTTTCACTTCCAGTCTAGTAAGTGAAACAACAACACCTGATACTACTACTGTGGCCCCATCCATCGGACCTCTCTGTATTAGGTATAAAATGTTTGTGAACTTCGTCAATAGTCTCCCTTACCTTAAGAAAAAAACTTAAGCATATCTTATCCATCCCTACAATTCCCCACATAATCAAAATTCACAATTCAAGCTAAGCAGTTATCATGACGCCAAGACCAAACTTGATCTGTTGGTTCACTATACTGTAGAGATCACTCCAAGGTGTGGCAAATTAATGCACTGTGGTTGCATTCTTGCACCACGTACTCTCATTAAGAGCCCTTATTACACAGCTCTTTTTAATGCTGTAGAATGCTCCATTCACTTGAATGGGGCTTCCCAACGTTCTGCGGTCAGTTATTAACTGATAGCAGACCGTTGCTATGCAATAATGACCGCTGTCAAGGAAAGTAGCCTTTTTGCCTCTGATTCACATCTTTCCTAGCACTCCGCAAGTAACTTATCAAGGGAGTTTCAGCGGACGGTTGACCAACTGTATTCAACTGTCTTTGAAGTTGAACGTAAAAAGACACACTGTGTTAAGTTATTATTTAGTTTTGGCAAGTAGCCGTATAATAAGCGGGATAATGTATAGAACGCGCTTCACCGTGAAGGGGCTTATTTTCCCGACAATGACCTGCGTTCTATACATTATCCCTTACATGACTTACATATACAGCAGTGATGGTGTAAAAATCTCTTTAGTGATAACTACATAGATTTTTTGACTATAGACACACACATTTCAATGCAAATTTAACCACGTTTATATTGACTGCTGCAAACAAAAAACTGAATGAAAGTTTCTGCCAAAAGCAGAATAATTTGTCATATTTCAAGTGCATAGTTTTACTTCCACTACTGCAATGACCTGACTTGTCAGGCTTTAATATGAAGGTTAACTATTTTGAAAAAAGTAAATGGTTGTAGTACAGAGTTTTTGCAGGCGATGAATATTGATTGAGAAAGGTATTCTTTATTTTGCAAGAATGTTTTTTGTATCAAATGAATGCAGAAGTATCCACAGTTAAGTGCACATGGTTGGCTGATACGGTAACTATGAAGTGTTTTGAAAAAGTGGAGAGTGTGAAAAATGTCGCATACAAAGTGACTGCGGCATGATTCCTTTATTCCATTATTTATTCATTCAGAATCTCCGGCCAACTTTTCTAGTCTGGATAGCAAGGTTTATTAAATGGCCAATATTGTTTGCTATTGATTACTCGTTCAGAATCTCCCAAAAATGTACATATTAATTTTAGTTTGAGGGTGGTAATTTAGAAGGCTACGCTGTAGAATGGCGTGGGAGGAGTGATTCGGCGGTTCACTTTCCTAGGGTGTGTGCCTTTCAGAATGGCGATTTTATGTGGCTTTAACACTCATACCACTCCAGTAATGCCCGGAAATGGGACCCCACTAGCGTCACCAGCTACTCCCTGTGCGATTTTCTATGTAGTTGCTCAATGAGTAAACATTGAAACCGTTTGGGTCGATCAGGATTTCTTGACCTTGACTTTACCTTTCTCATTACACAACCTTATTGAAATGCAGCAACTTTTTTCTTACTTCAAGGCACATGGATAGTAATATTCATTTATATTTGATAGTAGTTATTCCCTTGATGCCTCCTGCCGCTTCTTACCTGGCCATAATTTGGCCCTGTGTCTTTGTGTGTCTGTCTGTTTCTCGCACCCACTCCTCAGTATCTGTATCTATGGCGGAGGAGACCGCAGGGCCCAGATCGCCATGGTTCGCAGCGGCGTGGACATCGTCATCGCCACCCCAGGCCGGCTCAACGACCTGCAGATGAACGACCTGATCAACCTGCGCTCCATCACCTACCTCGTGAGTAACAGACACGACGTGGGCGTAATGGAGGGTTCATGCACCAACGAGGTAGAAGGAATTGCAAATGAAATCGCGATTGAAGAGTAAACGAGCAAGCGGCCGAAACCCAAATATGTCTGAGGCTGAACTGGGCTCAAATAAATAGCTACATGTCTCCAGGTCCAGAACTTCGGCACAGTATTCTGGTCCAGTTTATACAGTGGGGAAAATAAGTATTTAAACCCCTGCCGATTTCGCAAGTTTAGCCACTTGCAAAGAAATGTGTGATCTGGAATTGTATTGGTAGGTGAATTTTAACAGTTAGAAACAGAATATCAACAAAAAAAAATCAGAAAACTGCATTTTATAACATTTATGACTTTATTTGCATTTGATGCAAAAAATAAGTATTTGAACCCCCAAGCAAACAGCAAGAATTTTGGCTCACAATGACCAGTTATGTGCCCAAGAAGCACACAGATTAGTCCTCATTAGGTCTAACATGGTACACCTGATCTCAACTGGTGACGTTTATAAAAGAAACCTGTCCAAAGAATCATACTTCACACCTTCAACATTACCACCATGGGCAAGACCAAAGAATTGTCCAAGGACGTCAGAGATAAGATTATAGACCTGCACAAGGCTGGAATGGGCTACAAAACCATTGGCAAGCAGCTTGGTGAGAAGCGGACAACTATTGGTGCGATTATTCGTAAATGGAAGCAACACCAAACAAATGTTAATCGCTCTAGGTCTGGGGCTCCATGCAAGATATCCCCTTGTGCGGTATCAGTGATCATTCGAAAGGTGCAGAATAACTCCAGAACTACACAGGGGGAGCTTGTGAATGATCTCAAGGCAGCTGGGACCACAGTCACCAAGAAAACCATTGGCAACACACCACGCCGTAATTTTTTGAAGTACTGCAGCACTCGCAAGGTCCCCCTGCTCAAGGAAGTGCATGTACAGGGCCATCTGAAGTTTGCAATTGCACACTTGAATGATTCTAAGGAGGATTGGGAGACAGAATGTGGTCAGATGATGCCAAAATCAAGCTCTTTGGCATCAACTCGACTTGCCGTGTTTGACGGGGGGGGGGGATGCTGAATATGACCCCAAGAGTACATCATACCCACCATCAAGCATGGAGGTGAAAACATTATGCTTTGGGGCTGTTTCTCTGCCAAGGGTACAGGACAACTCCACTGCATCAAGGGGACTATGGATGGGTCCACGTTACGTGGAATATTGGGCTTGAACCTTATTCCCTCATTCCCTTCCATTGAAAACGCAATCTTAAAGATTTGGAGAGGATCTGCAAAGAGGAGTGGACCAAAATCCCTCCTGAGATGTGTGTAAACCTGGTGACTAACGACAAGAAACCTCTGACGTCTGTGCTTGCCAACAAGGGTTATTCCACCAAGTACTAAGTCATTTTTGTCAGTCAGTTTTGCTAGGGGTTCAAATACTTATTTTTTGCATCAAATGCAAATAAAGCCATAAATGTTATCAAATGCATTTTTCTGGATTTTTTTTTTGTTGATATTCTGTTTCTCACTGTTAATATACACCTACTATTACAATTATAGATCACACATTTCTTTGCAAGTGGCCAAACTTGTGAAATCACCAGGGGTTCAAATACTTATTTTCCCCACTGTATATTGATGAAGTGCCTTTGACGATGAACAAAGGGATAATCCCTCTTAGTGGTGAAATACGGCTTATCAGGTGGGGAATTTTCTGTGACTGCATAATTTCAATCCCTGTTTGAAAGTACACGTCACATGCCACACGTATAGCAAATATACCTCTCAAACTGACAGTCAATTTTCAGTGAAATACGGCTGATCAGGTGGGGAATTTTCTGTGACTGCATAGTTTCAATCCCTGTTTGAAAGTACACGTCACATGCCACACGTATAGCAAATATACCTCTCAAACTGACAGTCAATTTTCAGTGAAATACGGCTGATCAGGTGGGGAATTTTCTGTGACTGCATAATTTCAATCCCTGTTTGAAAGTACACGTCACATGCCCCACGTGTAACAAATATACCTCTCAAGCTGACAGTCAATTTTGAGGCCTTGATTGTTTTATTGGAAACCTTTACAGGGGAGAATGTGTTCAAAGTTAAAAAGATGCTAGTTAACCATAGTATTTGAATTCAAATAAACTTTGTGTTGAAAATCATGATTTCAATTTAAATACCAATTATTTCCGAGTTTCAGTCTTAAGAAGAGGAAAAAACAATTGATCACTTTTAATCACCCAAAATTGTGTTGTAAATTTTAAATGTATTGACCGTAGTAGGTTCTTTGTGTTTTGAGCAGGGTGTGAAAACACCTCCTACCATGAGGGCTCAGATACACATACGCGTTTTTGTAAAAACGCGACGCTAGGAAATACATTGATTCCTATGGTACGGCGCGCTTTCACGCAAAGCGCCCCGTACCATAGGAATCAATGCATTTCCTAGCGTCGCGTTTTTACAAAAACGCGTATGTGTATCTGAGCCCTGAGGAAGCTGGTGCAGAGCCTAGATTTCTATAGAAGCTTCTTGAGAGGGGGAATATTGTACTTCAGTTCAAAAGAACCACAAGCATTTGAAATGACTGAATCTATGATGTAACGAAACTACGAAACTTCTCAAATGAATGACGTATGAAGTGATTTGGAATTCACTGCCAAACAGATTTTCTTGGTTTCAAAATTACCTTTTTCTGAAGTTGCTATTACCTAAGCTGTCGTTTGTCTGCTGCCAGGTTTTGGATGAGGCCGATCGGATGTTGGACATGGGCTTCGAGCCTCAGATCATGAAGATCATTTTGGACATTCGACCTGACCGGCAGACACTCATGACCAGGTGTGCAAGCTTGAGGTCGTCGTCTTGTTTACATAAAACCCTTCAGTTTCACTGACTTTTTGGTGCTTTGTTTTGGCAAACTTACCTCTTGCGATTAGTTGGGTTGTTTATCACCAAGCAACAAGCCAACAAGAGCTTTGAACTTGATTCGCGCCATGTCTTTGTCATGTCATAGGTCTACAAATCTTGACATTTTCAGAGTTTTAGCTACATTTGAAGACTATTGTGTAATACATTAGAATGTATTTTCATTGTCACTAGTTTGGATCCCTGGTCCTTAGGTTAATGGGAAATAACTGTAATTATTTCGAATACCATACACTTTTCACATTTGCATATATCCTCAGGCAGAGGCAATCAACATACAGCTGTCACACACACACACACACACACACCTGTGCGCACACACACACACATACACACACACACCTGCGCGCACACAGTACCCTTGTGGCTACCTTTGTGAGTTCGAGTGTAAAATGTATTTGTTTCCCTCTCCTCGTCAGTGCCACCTGGCCACCAGGCGTGAGGCGTCTGTGCAAGTCCTACCTGAAGGAGCCCATGATGGTGTATGTGGGCACCCTAGACTTGGCAGTGAGTAGGTTCTGTTGCCATTTTGGACAAGCTGACTGGTGCACTTGCAAACTCGCTCTCTCTCTTTGTCTTTCTTTTTTTTCTATACATTCACTTTCTTCCTGCCTCCTCTTTCTCTCTGTTTCTTTCATACTTTCTTTTGCTCTTCTTTCTTTTCATCACCATTGTCCCTGACTTTCTCTGTGTTAATCCCCGTCTCCTGTCTTCTCATTTCTCTAATTCTCAATTTCTGTCCTCGCTATAGGCAGTGAACACAGTCCAGCAAACAGTGTTGTTTGTTCAGGAGGAAGAGAAGAAAGCGTATGTGTTCGACTTCATCAGCAACATGGAGCCTGAGGATAAAGCTCTGATCTTCGTGGGCAGAAAGGCCTAGTGAGTTGAGCTGGCACGAGCAGCAGCAGCAGCCACCACAGCAGGTCGCCCTCTGTCACACACACACACACACACACACACACTAGTGAGTTGAGCTGGCACGAGCAGCACAGCAACACTCATTATTTCAGACCCGGCACAAACCTCAACACACTCTCTCGCAACCTGCTGCCTTTAAAAAAAAACATGACTCACTCACAGCTACCAGCTACACAGTGTAGTTTGTTCACTTTGTCACTCATTCATTCATTGATTCATCCTGTACCAACTAACCCCAGTCCCTGTTAAAACTCTGTAAGAACAGTGAAAGCAAGTTTTATCTTGGTGTTCCCCCATCAGTGTGGATGACCTTTCCAGTGACCTCTCCCTAAGGGGCATCGCTGTCCAGTCCCTCCACGGCGACCGGGAGCAGTGTGACCGAGAGGAGGCCCTGCAGGACTTCCGAGATGGTATGGGGGAGGGAAGGGATGCAGAAAAATAATAAGATCATGGCTGGTTGACCATTTTCTGCTTTGTTGTGTGATCATTCACGTGACTTCATTTCACTGCAACTATTAATGACAAATGTTGGATGTTAGAATTATTTTTTTTAAAGATTTATTTATTTTTGGGCTTTTATGCCTTTAATCGGACAGGATAGTAGAGAGAGAAAGGAAATGAACTGGAAAAAGATTCGGGAGAGGGATGGGGAAATGACCGCGGGTCGGACTCGAACCGGGTCCCCATATTATTCCAGTATTCCAATCCACTTATGGTATAGGGCTGCTGCCGCTTGCGCCATTTTATGGCTTGCAAATTTATGGAAGAAATACAGTACCAGTCAAAAGTTTGGACACACGTTCTCATTTTTTGAGAGGTTTTTTCTTTACTTTATTATTTTCTACATGGATGATAAAAAGAAAAAATGTTTAGTACATCATTCCATATGTGTTCTTGTGTAGTTAAAATGTCTTCAGTATAAATCTTCAATGTAGAAAATAATAAAAGTAAAGAAAACATTTCTCCCAAAAAATGTAAGGTGTGTCCAAACTTTTGACTGGTACTGTATATAAGATGACCATGTTTATATACTGGGTACTGATTAGTGTGTCAGTCAGTGAGATACGATGCTGATCTCTTAACAGATTCATGGCGTGTCTGTACCTTTGCCGTTTCAGTTTACGTCTCTTGTATTCATGTGTTAATGCCTCTTGCAGGTAATGTGCGTATACTGGTGGCCACAGACCTGGCATCCAGGGGACTGGATGTCAGTGATATCACACACGTCTTTAACTTTGACTTTCCACGGAACATTGAAGAGTATGTCCATCGCGTGGGACGCACAGGACGAGCAGGGTGAGGAGTGGTGTGGGTGTGTGTAGAAGTTTCGGGGGGGGAGTGGGGTGCGCAGAAACAGGCATGTCTGTGTTTCTCTGTCAGTGGGCCTTTCCGTGTCTCTGTGGAAGAGGGTGTCAGTAAGAAAAGTGAGCTAGAAATAGAGGTTCATATGAGTGACCCCACTTTGATGTTGGTATGGATATGAATACAGCACTAAATTTTCAACTCTCAAATCCAGGATGTCATTCTTTCCCCACTAAAATTGCGCATTTCATTTTTCTATTTCCACAAAGTTTTTATTTGTACCCTACAACCTCCGTCAGACAACTGTGCCTCTTTATGTTGAAGAAAAAGTTACCAGTATTTTAGATAATGTAATTCTGAAGGAGCTTGACATAGACTAAGTATGTTCCTGTTGCTCAACTGGACTGTGGTTTTGTTTTCTGTACATTTGCTTACATTTCCAAATAGACAATGCATAATAGAAGAAGTTTGACCATATGTAAAATGCCATCTTGTGACAACAGTGGAAAAGTGGTGTGACTGATTACACACTATATTAGTTTGGAACCTGCCCTTAGGGGAATGCCCATCACGTTTGACAAGGAAATACATTAGCATAAAAATCTAGGCCCTAGCAGCCATTTGGTATGAAACAAACAAAATTCTACATTTGCCATTATTTTACCGTTCCTAATACTGCACCTGTAATACTGTACCTTTTCATTTAAACTGGTCTAGTCTGACTGATTGATGACAATGTGAATGATGACAATTTGTCCTCCTGAACCTTGCATCACCTCTCTGTGTAGGCGCTCAGGAGTGTCTGTAACGCTGGTGACGAGAGATGACTGGAGTAAGGCAGCAGAGTTGATCAACATTCTTGAAAGAGCTGGTCAGGTATGGTACCTAAATGGCTCTCTTGACAAAGATAACACACAACTGAGGTGACTGACGCAGTTTCTACAAGCTTGGGTTTTGTGGTAGTTAGGACCACCGTTTTTAGTAAGGTCCCATAGCACTTTGAGACTCTTAGCTACAGTGCTTATTAAATACGTGATTACTGGGATGAACGTCGTTAGGTCAAGGTTACCAGGGAAAGACACAATGGAGTCGGGATCTTCAGAAGGTTGATTCGGCACCCTTTTACTGAAGCATTTGCTCACTTCAGTGCTGCTCGTATTTGGGGGTTCATGGAGTGTGTGTGTGTGTGTGTGTGTGTGTGTGTGTGTGTGTTTTATAGGAGGTTCCGGAGGAGTTGGTCCTAATGGCAGAACGGTTCGAGAAACGTCAGAGAGAGAGGGCCATGATGCCCCCAGGTGAGGGGAGAGGAGGCGGGAGAGGTGGTGATGGGAGACGAGGAGGACGAGGGCGAGGGCCAAGGGATAAAGAATGGATTTAGCGATTCCAACCGGGGATTCTGATCCGCAGGTGCCATACAAACAGCATCACATGTTTGAGTGGTTTTCGCCTACATCCATTAATTCCTTTAATGCAAACCATGGTGTATTAAATTGTCCTGTTATTGGATTAAGTTGGGATCGTTCTAGGTTGCCTAACTGTTTATGCCTTTAGGGTGGATAGACTTTAGAAGCATGAATCTAGTGTATATAATCGAATACACTAGAGCCGCCACAGGATCAGGAGGCCTCCTGAAAAGTGTTTCTAGATGTCCAGCGGTTCCAAGTGTTTGTTTGCTATAAACAATAAACGATTGTTTACTCGGTTCTTGTTCGTTGGAAATTTCATTAAAATAATTTTGATTTGCCTTGTTGAAATAAAATTGCCAAAGAGGCATCTTTGAGTAGCTGATTCTGTATTTTATTGATTTATTTTGGTTGCATACATCATTAAACAAATGTAAACAATATCAAAACAACAATATCAAAACATAAATTGAAAACTGCTTTTGGTTAGTCATTAAGAAGATATTCTTTGAAAATTGGGAACCCATTGTTGAGTTCATATTCTATACATGTCGCAAGATCATTGCAGGTCTTAACGCCGACAGAGCCGAGGAGGTTATGTCCGGGAATGAAGAAGTTTAGCAGTTTTCTATGCTTCAAGTGTCTCACGAAATCCTGCAGCAGAAGCTGGAAGCAGTCGTGAAGATTGGAGAGCCGCCACTCGCCATCACTAGTTCGCTCTGTGCAGGCATGCAGGAGGGTGGTCTTGGCGTAGTAGGAGCAGAACTTTGGGTGTTTGTCCTTGAGTTCCCCCAGAAGGTGCTTCAGTAGTTTCAGACACTGCTTTCTTTAAAAACAAAACAAAATTGTACTTGTACTAAGTGTTATTTACATAATAGTATTACTAGGAGCTATATCTGCATTCCCTATCAAAATGGCACAGACACTGAGAGACAACCCATTGGGTGAGTAGGCTACTTCAACTTTTAATACTTAAAGTAAATTTAAAAGTAAGTACTTTTTACTTAAGTAGGATTGTTGATGTAGTAGTTTTACTTAAGTACTAAACTTCAGTACTACCTCCACTGAATACTACACATTAAATATTTTTCCTAAAACAGATGAAGAACGAGTGCCATTTTCATACCTGCAACATTTTGCCCCCATTTCCTCGCAGCAGATTTTTTCTGAGCCGTGGTTTTTCATGATTTCCTTTTACATCATAACACCGAGCTAATGGTAAACACATTTGAGATGGGAGGACTTCAAACAGTAACCTTGAGATTTTCGGTGATGTTCAGGAGCAATGTTCCTACATACTATCAGCATTTGGATCATAGTTAAGGGAAGGAAAAACTTTTATTAGTAGACATCAATTTGATAAACAGATAAGGAGATACTTTTAGGTATGGCCATTTTATCAGTATTAATATAGACATTAGCAATGTGATATAAAAGGAGAGGGAGAAAGAGGCTGCCTGGGTAGGTGTAGGAGGAATGTCTTGATTTGAGTATGGAAAGGGTGTCTGCATCTCGGATGGAGGCAGGCAGATTATTCCAGAGGAGGGGGGCCTGGTAGCTGAAAGCTTTGCCTCTTATTGTGGTTTTGGATATTTTTGGAATTACCAGGAGGCATGCGCTCTGGGAACAAAGCAGTCTTGGAGGGCAATAGGGGACAACTAAGTCCTTAAGGTAGTTTGGAGCCAGGACCCTAAGTATGTTAGAAGTAGTAGGTATGATGGAAGGAGAACTTTAAAATCAATTCTGCAGCAGCGTTCTATATAAGCTGGAGACTCTTTATTGAGTTGTTGCTGCATCTGGACAAGAGAGCATTGCATAATGAAAGCATACAGTTCTTTCCTCTTGCAAAGATTTAACATGACATTTCTATGAGTTTCAGACATTGAAGGACTGTTTCCACTTTCATACTTTTGCTCAATGCTCAGATAATTCTGTTTGGGACTGAAACCGATACATTTGGCAAGTATTTAGAAGGTGGAAATGGAAGATATGGGTTTCATTTCACAAGAAAAAAAAATTCAAATACTTCAAATTCAATACTGTATCTTTTTATTTCAACTGTTATTGTATTCCCCTGACTGATTCAGTACAGTGAAGGAAGACAATCGAATGTGAATTGGTCCTCCTGAACTTTGCATCACCTCTCTGGAGTGTCTGTAACGCTGGTGACGAGAGATGACTGGAGTAAGGCAGCAGAGTTGATCAACATTCTTGAAAGGGCAGGGCCCTATTCTTCGTGCCTCTATAAGCGAGTTACCCTGATCATTTTCAGGATAAGATAACGAAAGTCCGCCTTTTCGGTTCTTCAAAGCAACTTTGGCTAAATCACCATAGCAACACATCAATAAACTTGAACCTGCTCCAGTGCAGGCCAACAGCTTTTAGTGAGCTGGATAAGCTTGCTAGCCTGGCCATTACCAGCCTGTGACTCCATTTCTTTCCGTCAATCAGTTTGGCCTAACCCCATGCATTTTCATTCTCGAGATGGGCGGGCGCTTAACTTGAGGTTTAAAATCAGTGGAGTTCCCTTAACCAATCAGCAATGTTTGGTAAGCATTCGGTAGATTAAACTCTTCCCAAAGCCAGCTGGGAGAAGAGCTACGACGTCCTTTCCAATCATAAAACTTACAAGACAATACTCTTGTTCTCCTTTTAATTTTCTGATGTTCTCGAGAGTTGAGACAACTTTTCCGATAGCTTTTCGTGCTTCTTCCTCCAAGGCGAGTTTTGCGTCACAACTCTGAACTGTTCGCTGATTGGTGCGACTGGATTTTGAAGCCTGGAAACGATTGTCAACGGGGTTGGGCCAGACTGAGTATGAGCTTGAAATCAATTCAGGCGGAAATACGTAGGCTGGTGTTACCAGGCTATAAGCTTGCCACTCCCCCGGAAAAAATGTCAGCTCCCTTCCTTAGAGATCCCATTGGCTAGGGAGCAATATTAGTTAGATCAGCGTTTCATAGGGAGAGAGTTCTTGATAAGAAGAGAGCAATACACACAATTTATTTTCACTGCTTCAATTCATTGAATTTCTTAATAATACATTTACATTTAGAAAACGCTTTTATTCAAAGCGACTTACAAGGAAATGTAAAAATACACTTGGTAAGGAGGTGAGGGGAATTGAACTGGCAACCTTGCGAGTACTACATGACTCCTCTTAACAACTCCTTTACTCCCTGTACCACTGTCACACTTGTAGTCATATATACATAAATAGATATCCCCCCCCATACACAGCTTCTTGTCTTGCTTTCGCAGCGGTGGCAGTGTTGGATTTTGCCGTGATTATGGTCTTGTATTCTTCAATAGCGTTCATGATCATCTCCTGCTTGCCAACAGAGAAAAAGTTTGAGTTTAGTAGTCAATGGGCCTCATTTATAAAACGTACTTACGCACAGAACTGATCTTAGACTGTGCGTGCGATCAAATCCACGTCTAAGTACAGATTTATAAAAACCGTCTTGGACGTAGAAAAGGACGTATCTCTACGTCTGGTTTCTGTTCGTGTAAGTATCTTTCCTTGCGGCAATACTGGAGTACTGCAGGAATTCAGGACTGTCGGAGCGCCGACAGCCGACACGCAGTTTCATCATCATCATCATCATCATCATCATCGTCAGCAGCACCACCGTCACCATTTGGACTAATGGTGAATGGCCAAATTAATGTTTCGCTCATAAAAACATTTTGCTCAAACTTATAGCCTATAAAAAGACTAATAGTGGCTTAGTTTTCAGTAGGAGATATGGCTGCATTGGCGTTGTTAGAGGATATTGCCAACTGTGCAATAAGGAGAGAGAGGATTTTTTTGTGATCGCGCAGACTTTTTGACACAGGATGATGTATGTCTGATTAGCAGGTACCGCTTGCCGAGAGCGTTGTGTCCAAATGGCCTCTCGTCTAGAGAGGCGCACCAGAGGCAACCAGGCCATACACGTTCAGGTATTGTCCATTCTTGGATTCCTGGCTACAGAACGTTCCGATGAGAAATTGGAGACCAGTCGAGCAATCCCCGTCATCCTAGACCCGTCATTGAAGCCCACTTCAATACAGCACAGGTCGGTAGTGGAGCGCATCAAAGCCTTGGTGCTGCTGTCGCAGATGCGGCTTCTGGTGCTGCTCGTGCCGCAGATGCTTGTGCTTCGGAGACGTGTCTACTACATGTCAAATACTTTGCTTTTGCCATTACGCCACCAGACAGGCTTTCTAACGATGTTTAGGCCCGCATCTGCTCTTCCATCAGCAGAACATCGATGTCAGCCTCACTTTAATTCTTCTGATTACATGTTTCTTTCTTGCTTGGCACTGTCACAGAGAGTTTGTGCATTGAGGATGCGCTCTGTTTGTGCATTGATAATATGCTGATTAGATTAAATAGGGGCGTTTTGAGGGCGGAGATTCAGTCGCGCACAATTTCACGACCATTTGTGATTTATAACCGAAGGATTGGCGCACACGTGTTTTTTTGTTTGTACGTTCGTTTCTGTGCATCTCACTTACGCTCATTTCAGGAAATGTCTTAGAGAAAATGTAGGATGGTTTCTTCGCAACGCATTATAAATGAGGCCCATTGTATCGTCAGTTAATCATGGTTTTGGTGATCGACGCTTCCCCCTTTTGAAGTAGGATGTGGACGCATAATTGCCCTGATAAGTGAAGTTTGAGCGTGGATCAGCCTTGGACGAACCGAGATAGCCTGTCCTCAATCATCGCATTAATTTAAACTGGCTAATGGGACATTTGATCGGCTTAATTGAACCATGTACAACGAATAGGGCCCGTGAGGCTTCCTGAATTTTTTTGCAGATGTCCACAATCCAAGTGTTTGTTTGCTAGAATCAAAATAAAAGTTCTGCTTTGTTTAAGTTTGTTAGAGAATTTTCATTCAGAATTTTGAGTTGCCTTGTTGAAATAAAATTGCCACAGTGGCATCTTCAAACAAAACTGAGTAATCGATTTGTGAAATTTTATTGATTTTGTTTTGTTACATACATCATTAAACATTACAAATGTAAACAATATCAAAACATAAATCGAAAACCGCTTTGGCTAGTCCTTAACTAGTCAGAATCTTTGAAAAACCCTTCTTTGTCTCTCTTTTCGATAGACTGCACAAGATATTTGCAGGTCTGAACATCAACAGAGCCAAGGAGGTTATGCTGGGGAATGAAGAAGTTTGGCAGTGTTTTACGCCCCAAGTGTCTCTTGAAATCCTGCAGCAGAAGCTTGAAGCAGTTGTGAAGATCGGAGAGCCGCCATTCACCATCGCTAGTTCGCTTTGTGCAGGCATGGAGGAAGGTGGTCTTGGCGTGGTAGGAGTAGAACTTGGACAACTCTCTCGGATGTTCCTCCTTGAGTTCCTTCAGAAGGTGCTTCAGCAGTTTCAGACAGTCCTTTCTTAAAACAAATATTTACTTGTTGATTTGTACATACATGTACTTGATATGTATAATCTCATTAATTTAACCCCAATTTGTGCCCAACACGGATCAAAATGCAGGTAAACAAGGCTTACATTTATGGTACTGTGGTGTCATTCATTGTTTTTCATATGATATATATATCAACCTCGCTGCATTTCAACTTAAAAAGGTTAATGTTCATAAATGCAGTTAAATTGAGTGAAACGGTCAGTCTTTATTACATAATAGTTATGTTTATTGACCATATGAAAAAAGTAGCCAAGAGAAGGGCAGCTGTTAAAACTGTGCAATACTACACATTACATCAGATTAAGAACGAGTCATACCTGCAGCATTTTGCTCCCTTTTTCTTGCAGCAGGTTTTTTCTGAGCCGTGGTTTTTCATGATTTCCTTCTCCACGTGCGAAAAGGAGATCCTCCAGACCTCTGTAAAACAAACAGGTATTCCTTTTTCAGCTTTCGAAATCTATTACAGCCACTTCCCTTTTCTGCTGATCAGAATCGACATTGAAGATGTGTTAACTGAAAGCGATACACCGGTAGCTGAATAGGATACTGATCAATGATACTCATGGAAGACCGAATTGGTTTACTATTTTAACTTCAGTGAGGACAGATGTCGACATGAGCTGATCTGACATTAACTGTTGTTAAACTGTAGCTGCGACGTGTATTTGGGACAGTATTGAATAATATGCAATAGGGTGGTTCTGTTGTCAAAACTCCTAGTAAAATAATTGAAGATTTGAATTATCAAACTAGAAAATGCATTTCCTGAAGGAAATACCAGTGCATGAAATGCAAAAGTTAAAGGTGCAATAAGGATCAATAGCTATTCGCTTAAGGTATGCTAGCAGCTAAAACTAACGAAATCTCTTGAAATATGCTGACTTTGACATTATGACAAACTAGTTACTCAACGACTGTCCTTACACAGTCAAACATCAAGCAAGTGCAACACAAGACTAAGCAAGACGGCAAATAAGCTTCTTACTAGTTCGGCAGAAGTCATGTCGGCGGGCTGCGGCAGGCGAAACTACAGAACGCAGTTATATGCCTATCGACCCTGCTATGCCAATGGCACCGACACGATTCTCCATATTAAATGTCATTCTAGCGCCCCAATTTTTTTTAAGCTGTTATTTTAAGGTTAATCTGCTTATCCTAACCCTAATCCTGAAGCATAATTGTTGCATAATGCACCTTTAAGAAAGGAAGAAGAAAAGAAAGAAGGCGCCAAGTGACTCAGTGCAGTGTTCGCACGAATTGTTGTTTTAGTGTCTGACATTGACAAGACAAAATGTTCCAAGGCTCATCTTCTCTCTTTGTCCCTCTCCATTCAACCATTGAATTTTCAATGTGCCATTTGTCAATGTAAAACATTATAACAACATTTCGTGCGAACACTGCACTATCTGGAACTGAGAATATTCCTAGTTATACAGTTGAATAGAGAGGGACAGAGAGAAGAGCAGCCTTGGAACCTTGGCGCAGGTGTCAGTGAAGCACAGGTGCAAGCCTGTTTAATGACCCTATTATGATGTCATAATGGCCCAATGTCAGTCAATGGGAAAATTTAGATTCGTTTTTCTTTAACATCTTAAAAAGTATAAAGTTTAGAAAAGTGAAAAATACATAGCATAAGTGTCCCTTACAAGACCTACGCGACAAAGTTTGAACAAAGTTTCTATGTTAAGCGGTTCGAACTGTAACTAGAAAATGCATTTCCTGAAGGAAATACCAGTGCATGAAATGCAAAAGTTAGGAAAGGAAGAAGAAAAGAAAGAAGAGTGAAAGAAGGAAAGAAGAGTGGAAGAAGGAAAGAAGAAAGGATAGAAGAGTGAAGAAAGGAGAGAAGAGAGGATGAAGGAAAGAAGTGTGAAAGAAGAAAATAAAGAAGAGTGAAGAAAGGATAGAAGAGTGGAAGAAGAAAAGAAAGAAGAGTGAAGAAAGGAAAGAAGAGTGAAAGAAGGAAATAATAGTTGAAGAAGGAAAGAAGAAAAGGAAAGAAGAGTGAAAGAAAGAAGAAAGGAGAGTGAAGAAAGGAAAGAAAGTGAAAGAAGGAAAGAAGAGTGGAAGAAGGAAAGAAGAGTGAAAGAGAAAAAGAGAGTGAAAATATTTTAAAAAGGAGATAAAAATGGAGTGAAGAAGAGAGATTGAGTGTGAGAGAAAGTAGACTGAGAGGGATAGAGAGAAAGATGGAGAGATGGAGAGAAAAAAAGTAGAGAATGGAAGGTGTCTTAATGTTCCTAGTTACAGTTAAATTGAGAGGGACAGAGAAGAGGTTCCTTTGATTTGGCGCAGCTGTCAGTGAAGCACAGGTGCAAGCCAGTTTTAAAGACCCTATTATGAAGTCAATGGGAAAAATTCGATTCGTTTTTATTTAATATCTTAAAAAGTATAAAGTTTAGAAAAGTGAAAAATACATAGCATAACTGTCCTTTACAAGACCTACGCGACAAAGTTTGAATGAAGTTTCTACGTTAAGCGGTTCGGGCTGAATTAATCGCAGAAAAAGGTAAGAAGAAGAAGAAGAAGAAGAAGAAGAAAATGCCTAGGAATAACAATACAGGGCATTTCATGCACTGTAATAACTATGATGCCACGGGAAAACACATCATGCTACATATATGCGTTATAGGTATTTTAATTAGGTGTGGTGTGCCCTAATGAATAAAAAAGCTTCAAACAGAGGAATAGAACTCTGAGAATACAAGAATACTGAGAAAGTAAAAATGCATTTCTTTGGGATACAGAATTGGTATGTTATTTTAAGTCTGGGAACATTCAGTAATTCCACATGTAAGCTAAGAATTGGGACTGTGCTGAATATGGATAGGCCTTTTGAATGAAATGCGTATGAATAGGGGTACAATACCATCTGCACGAACTCCATCTTCCACTTTCCTCTTCGCTCTCCTTTCGTGCTTGGGAACCAGATAGTAGGGCTTGAACTTGTAGTGCTGTTTCACCTTCGTGCCGAGCCATGTATCAATAACCATGCCCTTTTGAGCACTAGACGGCCAGCTGCCATCAACCTCTAGGGCAAGGACGATATCGATTGAGATCTTGTCAGAGTATGCCTCAACTCTCAGAGTCACGGCTGGAGATCTTTCCTTCTTGCGCCCCACTCTTAACTCTGCAACGCAACCATTAAAACACATGATTTGACACTTTAACTAGAATATGCATTTCCTGAAGAAAATACAAGTGCATGAAATGCAACATTTAAGAAAAGGAGAGTGAACAAGAGTGAAAGAAGAAAGGAAAGAAGAGTGAACAAGAGAGTCTATGGGTAAAGACAGCAAAGAGAGAGTGAAGAGGGAAACGTTTAAATGGAGGAAAATTATTGACTGAAGTAGATAGATGGCGTGTCTGAAAGAGGAGTTGGAGAGGGGATAGAAGAAAAACACGTGGATGGAGGTTGGAGAGAGAGAGGGAACAAGTGGCAATAGGAAAGAGAATGGACTGGAGGAAGGAGATGTTAAAATGATCGATGGATAAAGTGGAAGATATAGACATGGCATGGAGGAAGTAAAGGAAATGGAAGGGAGGTCCTCCTGGGCTTACAGTTCCTCTGCACATGTTGAACAGCAGCTAGGAACATTGTGTTCCACAGAGCTAATTAAAGGGATGGGATGTTTGGTGGAGGAACGTTGGAACTTGTCTGACCAGTCCGATTAGTCGGACAAGTCAATGGGAACATTTGTATTAGTTTTTCTTTAATAAAACATAGCATAAGTGTCCTTTACAAGACCTACGCGCCAAAGTTTGAACACATTTTCTAAGTTAAGTGGTATTTTCTAAGTCTGTCTAGTAAATGTACTTACATGCAGCTCCGGAGTATACAGTAACTAGGGTGGATGTTCACATATCAGTGGAAATATTGAAAAAGGAGAGAAAAACGGAAAGTCAAAGAAGGCTGACAAAAAAGTTGAAAAAAGTGTAGGAATTGATGGACATAATAATTGAAAGAAAAAATGATAGAAGAGCGGACAGGAGTGGCAATGGATAATGAGATCAAGAGAGAGTGAAAATATTGAAAAAAGGACAGAAAAATGGAGTGAAGAAGAGAGATAGAGTCTGAGAGAAAGTAGAGTGAGAGGGATAGAGAGAAAAAAAAGTAGAGTATGGAAGGTGTCTCTTAAAATACGTAGTTATACAGTTGAATGGAGAGAGAGGGACAAGGTAAAGAGGTACCTTGGAACCTTGGCGCAGGTGTCGCACATGTGCAAGCAAGTTTAATACCCTATTAAGATGTCAAAATGGCACAATGTAAGTTAATGGGAGAAATTGTATTAGTTTTTCTTTCCGGGAATGGAACCATCTCCCACAGAACATTAGAGAATCAACCTCATTCAACAGCTTTAAAAGAAACCTTAAAACATGGTTAATTAAAAAACAAAAATGTGATCATTAGTGGGTAAGCAGTAGAACTTATTTATTGGGATTTTATTTTATTTTTGAATTTTTGTCAATGTTATGGTTGCTATATTCGTTAATGCCTTTTTAAAGTAGTTGAGCCTTTTTCACTCTGGCAGCGGGACTGCCAATGGAAACTAGCTTTTTGGCTTTAATTTGGTGCATTTACATTTTAAGCGGTTCAAGCTGAATTAATCGCAGAGGTCGTACAAAGAATAAGAAGAAGTATAAGAAGCGTAGGAATAACAATACAGGGCATTTCATGCACTGTAAAAAAAAAAAAAAGTATAAGAAGCCTAGGAATAACAATACAGGGCATTACACTCACTGTAAATACATTCTTGTTTACAGCCTAAGCCCCAGTCTGATAACAAAAAAATATGTGACAATTCTAAGGTTATTCTAAGTTTTTTCCCCTTGTGTAGTATAGTTAGTCTTGGCCTGTATCATAAGGCTTATCAGGCTTTTGTTTCTGTGTTGCCACCGTTCTTATCCATTCTAACCACCCTGTAATTTACAAATGTCGGGACCTTGGTGTGGTGATGTTTGATAGCAGGTTTTATGCTATAAAACATCTTTTGCTTTTCTTTTCAATATCTTCAACGCAAATCTCACTTACTTGGTATAGTCATAGTGGCTGCTTCTACTTCACTTCGAAACTTCTCCATCATGCCGCTGGCGCACAATATACCATCATCAGATAGAAACTCATCGAGGTCATGGTGTGGATGGCGCTTGAACCTCACGCTGTAATAAGCTCCATCTAAGTCGAAAGGCTGTACATCTGCCCTGCCCACAGGGATTGTGAACATCACATCAAATTCGTCGGGTTTACCAATCTGGAATTCATAAACAAATAGTTGTATTAAAAGCAATGCTATACCTGTCCTGCTCAACATGTGACAACATTCTAACTATACCAGTTTATAAATACAGTAGAATATTTGAATATGTGCGCTCGTTATCATGATTTCATCTTGCGCAAAAGCAATAATTTACGTCATCTGAATATTAAACATTTTAGGACTCATGGGCTTCAATTTAATAAAAGCAGTAACAGCAGTAACAGTGAGCTAATGGTAAACACATTTGAGATGAGAGGACTCAAACAGTAACCTTGAGATATTCGGAGTAGCTGCCAGTTGGTAAAATCTGAATTCTTTTAAAATTACGAGACTTCTCCAGATGAGTTTTGATCATTTCGAGCACTAAATTTTTTTTTCTCGAGGCTTCGATCCGGTCATCTTCTCCTATCTTCAGTTCATCTAAAATGCGCCGAAGATTACTGCCTGGTGGATCTTCCTCTGAGCTCATCATGTCCTGTGCCACATGAAATGACTACACGGTGGCTCAGAGGCAAATTTTGTAGCAACTGATTACAACAGCAATGTAATGTAACTACATCAGTGGACCCGAACTTCCTAGTTCAACTAAAAGGAACCACCCGCGACAACCCCCAGTCCATAGTGATTGGCTGTCAGAACATAACGCAATAGTATGGGCTGCTATAGCCTCATACTACAGTGCTACTTCTGAAACTTTGCCGTAGGATTTGATTCGTTACGTGCAGTCTCCCTGCTTTCGATCCGGACTATTTCGGCGCGCCCTTTTGCCTTTCTGCGGGGGTGGATTCTGCTCAATCACGCTTTCTACAGGACAATTTGCGCCTCTGGCACTCGTTGGATTTTGAGCCGTTGCCGGTGTGTCCGTCAGGAACCTGGTTCGAGCGGGAGTAACGTCGTGCGCTTTAACTTCTTTCGACATAGAATGCTCCTCTCTCTGTGTTTTGACTGTGGCGCTACATTTAGTCCGCGCTTTGCCGCTACTCTTTATTTGCGCTTTTTGGAGATGCTTTTCCTCTACCCGTCGTTTTGCTGTTCTGTTCATGGGGTACAGGTAGTGAAAGGAAAAAAAACTGGTGGCATTATTGTTCAAAGGCAGGTTCAGTCTCTCTTCTTTCTTTCTTTCTTTCTTTCTTTCGTTTTTTCTCTCACACCTGTAACACAATACAACTGATCACACAACTTCACCACCGGGCTTCCAACTTGCCCAGGGAATTATCTGCAGCTGTTTACGTTCCACCCCAAGCTGACACCTTCGGTCACATCCCACGCCCCACGCCTTCGCCTGCTTAGTGTTTGTCATGTCCTGAGACTCCTGGCTATCCTTAGCATAGACATGTATAGATAGACACCGCCTCCACTGCTTCAGCCCGTTGCGTCGGCGAAACGCGTCGCCGCCATTTTGGGAAAGGAGCTCTCTGCCGTCAGAGGTCTGTCAGACGTGTCAAACACGCGCAAGTTGCCAGGAGCTGCGGTTTTTCTGGATAAAAATCACGATAACCTTTTACATTTCGCAACCAATTTCATGGAGTATTCAAAGGTTTATGCTCTACGTGGAGTGTGTGAAAAAGATTTGCCTCTACGTTACTTTGAATCTCGCTAGTCAAATCGCCAGTCATACATGTGCATGGGTCTATGATAAACGCTCACTTTACTTTCAAAACTCGTGCATTTTGAAAATACTGAGAAGATCTATAAACTATCGAAATAGTGCTTCTTTAGTTACTAGTATTGACCATCATTAAGAGAAAGAGCATACATCAAATAGTGAGAAACTGGCAGTCAGTGTGTTTTTCATAGTTTAATTAATTCCTTTTCAAGTATGTGCATTAAGAAACCTTGAACAGTGCAATTGGCAATACACAGTTATTTCACAATTATATATTGTGTCAATTGCACTGCATAGATCTGAAAATGTTAAGAGCATGATTGTATATTATGTCAAATTGTACAAATGTATGCATATATACTTATGCATATATACTTATACTTAAAATATATTATATTGTATCACATATTATATATATCATATGTTATTCCATTGCACATTATACTGAGTCATTATATTATATTATATATATGCTATGTTATTTATATTACAGTTCAACTATTGAGATGTGTAGGCTATGTATATATTGAGATGTGTATATTTTTACTGCTATAGAAATATATAGATTTTTTTTGTAGCCTAATGTTGATTTGTGAAATAACTGTGTATTGCCAATTGCACTGTTCAAGGTTTCTTAATTCACATACTTGAAAAGGAACTATTAAACTATGAAAAACACACTGACTGCCAGTTTCTCACTATTTGATGTATGCTCTTTCTCTTAATGATGGTCAATACGTAGTAACTAAAGAAGCACTATTTCGATAGTTTATAGATCTTCTCAGTATTTTCAAAATGCACGAGCGTTTATTATAGACCCATGCACATGTATGACTGGCGATTAAACTAGCGAGATTCAAGTAGAGGCAAATCTTTTTCACACACTTCACGTAGAGCATAAACCCTTGAATACTCCATGAAATTGGTTGCGAAATGTAAAAGGTTATCGTGATTTTTATCCAGATAAACCGCAGCTCCTGGCAACTTGCGCTAGTTTGACACGTCTGACAGACCTCTGACGGCAGAGAGCTCCTTTCCCAAAATGGCGGCGACGCGTTTCACCGAGAAGCAGTGGAGGCGGTGTCTACCTATACATGTCTATGATCCTTAGCGCCAACGCAAGTGGCAGCTTTTTCATGTAGCTCTGGTGTTTTATAATCATGTATGTATTGTTTGTGAGTTGTATGTATCTATGTGCTGAGGTGTGTTTTTTGTGTTTGTCATGTCTTGGTAGCCTACATGTCATGTTTTTTTTTTTTGTACTGTTCCCACGCTGTACTCCTCTAGGAGCATAGTCTGGGTGTCTTTACTCTCCTCCCCTCCCCAATGTTATGCTGTAATTCTTCCCTATCTTAAGCCAGTCTCACTCTGGCAGGGGGACTGCCATTGAAAACTAGCCTTTTGGCTACAATTGGGTGCATTTACATGTTAATGTTTATTAATGCACACTGTCCCTCTTCATCAAATAAATAAATCAATCAATCAAAACCAGGGCTGTAGTGGAGGGTAAACGCACGTAAACGCTATTTATGCACCTCTGGATTTTGTAAATAGCGTTTACATACCTCTAAATATCGTTTACGCACCTGTAAATTGCGTTTACGCACCTCAAAGTTTCCTGGGCCTTGTATTCTGCCGTTGGAATAATTAGAAATACATTTGGTGTAATTTTGATACACCTAAATTTCAAATTGTTGAACATATAAACGCTGTAGTCTGAATCATTTGCATCTGTGCTGTATTATGGTGACCCTCCAATCAGTGCCTCGGGCTGCGACACCAATAAGGATCCAGGAAGTATGTAAACACATACACGTTGTAACTACCTGATCCTAGTCCTCTACCAGATCCTAGTCCTTGTTCATGTGCAAAATGACATTAATTTACCTTCAGTTAATAAACTAATCTGGAGAGGCACTGGGATGTAGACCTACGTTTATTAACTGGCATTAACCTGCCCCTGACAGGACACTGTCCTAACTGTCTTTAGCTATCATACTGCTAGAATGAGGTACATCTCTTTATACATATATTTTATCATAGCCGGAGTGACAGGGGAGAGAGGATGAAACAATATCACAACCTGACCATGCACTGGGCAGATTAACTGAAACACGAATCTGTCACTAGCACCACCCGTTGGAGACGGCATGTGAACCAAACTACTTTGAGGAATAGGAGGATCATGATTTTTCAACACTTAAAAAGCACATTTGTTTACGTTTATAATAAGCACCGCTTGTGTTGTCGTGCGTTAACTTCATATTACTATATTTAAAAATATATATATATATTTCCGATGTTTGTTGGGGGGGACAACTTTATGGTAGGGGGGGACACGTCCCCCTGGGATCTCCACATATGCCAGTGGCACTTCCCCTTGCCCGTCCGGAAACTTAAATTACCTGTCCTAAAACATTCTGGGAAATGCTGTCTTGTCAGAAATTGAAAGTTATTGCTGCTCCTTACCACCGAAATGTAAATTCATACAGAAGCATCTTAACTTTAACTTTTAACACTTGGGATTTCACAAATGCCTTTACACAAGTATACTTTTGCCAATCAATACATACACACACACACACACAGAAGGCAAAGAGAAAGAGGAACTAAATCCTCTCATTCTCACTTAAATCAGCAACCCGATCCCTTTCAAAAACCATGACTCATTGACACTATATGTTTGTTTTATGTATTTATTTTATTGTCTCCTTCTGCCTCTGATGTTGTGCCAGTGGCTATTCCCGTCCCCCATCCTGAAACTTAACAGACCTAAAAACTTAAACTAAACTTAAAGACCTTAAAAGAGGAGGCGCACTATTAAAAGTTATAGTGTGACTAATATAAATGTATTGCAGCAGCGACCTCTTTTGGGCACTTGTTGAGGCTGAAACACTGTTGAAGCTGACACTGTGTGTCCGAAGTAGCTTTTAAAATGGCATAAATGCAAATGTTGCTAGGCAAACAGCGAGAATACCTTATCATAATAATGGGACACCACTCTCTCCTAATATTTTCTCAAAAATGTTGTCGCCGTGATACGCACATCATTACTGTCAACAACACTTACAAGTTTTTATGGGTTTGCAAACAGGAATGCGGTCTAGTGCAACAGTGCTGCAGTAAATCTCACCTTAATGATTATTATAATGTTAAGTTTATGTTAAAACTGTTTAAGAGAGGTGGCCATTGAACTGTAGGATCATTTGGATTTAGTTTGTAGTGCTGTTAAACTGTACGAAAGAGATAGGGCCCTAACAATGGTTTTCCCCAAAAAATCTTCAATCCTTACTCTAAATTCTTGTTAAATACTTTTCAACAAAAAAATGGGCACGATGTAAATTGTAAACAAATTGGAGGAATTTTAACTTGTTTGGCGCATTTCGTCTTCTCCTAGCCCTATGCCATGGCTTAGACAGCAGGCTAGGATGATCTGGCAAACCTTTTCGGGGTCATGTAGCAGTCTCCCTACCGATGCATCCAAACATCGCCACCTTCCCTTCAGCATGCCCTCAATGTTCGCAATTGGGGTGAGAAGCCATTGGGAACCCTGTTTTAGGCAGGAAAACCTTTTTCACATTCCGCTGTTTCTGGGCACTGTATGGAAATCGAATAAATTGCGGACATAGACGGATAATAGGCCTACTGCGAAGAACATTGGGCAACCTTCTGCTTAATGATGTCTGGGATATACCCGACTGGTCTCCAATTTCTTGTTGGAACGTTCCTGTATCCAGGAAGGAACCCAAGAACAGACAAAACCTGAACCTGAACAGGTATGGCCTGGTTGCATCTGGTGCGTCTCTGTTGATGAGGGCCCATTTGGGCACAAAGCTCTAACAGAGCCATACTTGGCAAGCGGTACCTGCTTATCAGCCATACATCTTCTCGTGTCAAAAAGTCTGCGCAATCACAAAAACCCTTTCTCTCCTTATTGCGCGGTTGGTAATATCCTCTAACAACGCAAATGCAGCCATATCTCCTACTGAAAACAAAGTCACTATCAGACTTTTTTATAGGCTATAGATTGAGCTAAATGTTTTAAACAGTGCTGTGGACTGATTTCAATTATTCTAATTGTTTAATTGATTTAATTGAGCGTAATATTAATTTGGCCTTTCACCATAAGCCCTAATGGTGATGGTGGTGGAGATGATGATGAAACTGTGTGACGGCACTCTGACAGTTCCGAATTCCTGCAGTAATCTGGTATTGCCACAAAGAAAAATGCTCACGCTTAATGACGTAGAGATACATACTTTTCCACGTCAAAGATGTTTTTTATAAATCTGTACTTTGACGTGGATCGTGCGAACATTCTGAGACCAAATCTGTGCGTAAGAACGTTTTATAGAAAAGGCCCTATGACTCAATCACTCTTTAGTTTGTTATGTGCTTCTTATTCATTTATGTAATTATTTTAATTGTCTCCTTCTGCCTCTGATATTGTGCCAGTGACACTTCCCCTCCCCTGTCCTGAAACTTAAATTATCTGTCCTAAAACATTCAGAGAAATGCTGTCTTTTCAGAAATTGAAAGTTATTGCTGCTCCTTACCACCGAAATATAAAATCAAACAGAAACATACAAACTTTCACACTTAAGGTTTCACAAACGCCTTTAGACAAGTATACTTTCACCAATCAATACATATACACACACACACACACACACACTCACACTCTGAAGACAAAGAGAAAGAGGAACTGAATCCTCTCATTCTCACTTAAATCAGCAACCCGATCCCTTTCAAAAACCCTGACTCATTCACTCTCTAGTTTGTTATGTTTGTTTTATTTATTTATTGTATTGTCTCCTTCTGCCTCTGATGTTGTGCCAGTGGCACTTCTCTTTCCCCATCCTTCTAGAGCATTCCGGGAAATGCTGTCTTTTCAGGAACCGAAAGTTATTGCTGCTTCCTACCACAGGAATGTTGGCATTGATCAGGGCTTAACCACAGCTAGCAGAAGGACATCATGGCAGTTTACATTCTGCAGTTTTGCTTGTTTCATTCAATTGACTGTTTTTTCTGACTGTTTGACTGACAGCAATTTACACTTTAACCTTAATTTGACTTTGAGATGCCTTTAAGATCTTGACTGGGTGCAAGTTTCTTTTTTCAGGCTCCTGGTCCAAGTGGGTGAAATGTAGTCTATCTCTTGTGCAACAGCAACCAGCTTCACAGTGTAGTTTGCTTACCTTGTCACTCATTCATTCATTGATTCATCCTGTGGGTGACTTTCCACAAAACACTGAAGAGTATGTTAATCACGTGTGACGAACAGGCCGAGCAGGGTGAGGAGTGGTGTGGGTGTGTGTGTGTGTGTGCCAGAGTGTGTGTGTGCGCACACACAGGCATATCTGTGTTTCTCTGTAAGTGGCCTTTTCCTGTTTGTGTGGAAGAGGTGTCAGAGAAGAAAACAGCTATAGTTAGAGGTTCTGATGGTCATACCATATATTTGTTGGCGATATGACCATTCCAGGAAACATTCCAGGTTTAATCTTGTACAATGGTGCACACCAAGGGAGAGTCACAGGTTTCACTGAACAGCTTCACCTAAGAATATTTCTGTCAGCCATTGTAACATTACAGGTTTTTATCCTTTCCTAGAACAAGGGGTGTCTTCCCATAGCTCCTTCCCTTCATGAATATGTATCAACTTATTACCTATTTACCAAATAAGAGCAATTACAACTAGAAATAAGATGCATTGTAATTATTGACTTTGGTATATCTTTATTAACTCTGAACCTTCATTTCTGATTCCTTCATTTCATATGAGTGACCCCTCTTTGATGTTTGTATGGATATAAATACTGCACTACATTTTCACCGACCTTGTGTTTTTTTTGTAAGTCCTAGCCTCTTGTTTTGTTGTTTTTGCAACCTGTTTTTTAATCTTCTGAGCGTTAGAACCAGGCAGCACTGATGCCACCAGCCCGAGTGAACCAGGCAGCGCAAATGCCACCAGCCCGAGTGTACCAGAACCTTGCCCAGTGAGTTTGTCACTGGACCAGTAAACCGGCGGCCAGGGTTTCGATTCTCAGAGCCGGCCCTGACATGTCGCTTAACAGAAAATATTCTTCTAGAGGACTGTGGAAATGTAAGCAAATGTACAGAAAACAAGTCTGTGAAATACACTTAGTTTTAGGGGTGTTACCGTCTTTTCAAATATGCTTTGGAGACAAGGTACCTGGATTCGACATGGGGGAAGGGAGTTCAGACTACTTGTCACACCTCACCTCACACCAGGGAAATGAAATTAAAACAGTAACAAGGAACAAATATAAGGACTCAACTTAACTCTAAGATGAACTAAACAAAATGAAAATGTTGGGATTAAACATTAGAACAGAAGATAGCGGATTGTGTGAGATTTCTGAGGTGTACATGACATGTAGCATTACTGTGGGTGGATGGTTGATACAGTGTGTTTTTGTGTGTGTGTGTGTGACTCAGAGTGGATGTGTAAGTGTCTTTGCTGGTGACAGTTGATGGCTGAGGGTGTTGGCTAAGGTCCCGTCGAGTTTGTCTCCCTCTCGATATCCTGGTGAGATGCTGCATGGTGTTTGTTTTTGGTTTCAAACGGTTCTGCTGTTCCCTCTGTTGACTAGCCAGGCGCTGAATGGGGCTGCAGTCCTGCTGTTCTCCAACTTCCTGAAACTGGCAAGAGGTCTCAGAAAAACAGTTAAATCCGAAGCCACAGGCTTTATCTGTGATCAAGACTTTACATGCAAGTGTGTGTGTGTGTGTATGTTCCGTAGCTCCTATCTGATGAGGTGCATTACAAATGGTTTGTGTGTGTGTGAGTGTGTGTGAGATCTCACCTCCAGATGTGCGAGTGTCTCAGCGGCTTGTGTGGTGTGAGTTGATGCGTTTAAGTTTCTCATTAACATAAAAAACTAGGTCAAACGTCAAAAAAGTTGTTTGATGCACTTCATAGCCACTGGACCTAGCAGTCATATGGTATGAAACAAACTCAATTCTACAATTACCATGTATTTTACCGTTCCTAATGCTGAAACTGGGTTGTAGCTGTATAATGGGGGCAATACTAAACTATCAGTTTTCAGCATATTAACATTGAAGAACCACAAATAAATAGGAATGGGTTTCATTTCAGACAAAAAAACGAATTAATTACTGACATTTCATTTAGACTGTTATGGAATTTCCCTGACTGATTGATGACAATGTGAATGATGACAAATATTATTATTGATTAGTATTGCCCCCATAATACAGCTACAACCCAGCATTGGATTTTGTTTGTTTCATACCGAACTAGGGGCAGTTTTGCAAGTTAATACTGTACCTTTCATTTAGACTCTTATGGAATTCCCCTGACTGACTGATGACAATGTGAATGATGACAATTTGTCCTCCTGAACCTTGCATCACCTCTCTGTGTAGGCGCTGAGGAGTGTCTGTAACACTGGTGACGAGAGATGACTGGAGTAAGGCAGCAGAGTCCATCAACATTCTTCAAAGAGCTGGTCAGGTATGGAACCTGTGTGTGTGTGTGTGTGTGTGTGTGTGTGTGTGTGTGTGTGTGTGTGTGTGTGTGTGTGTATGTGTGTGTGTGTGTGTGTGTTATTCAGGAGGTTCCGGAGGAGTTGGTCCTAATGGCAGAACGGTACAAGAAAAGACTGAGAGAGAGGGCCATGATGCCCCCAGGAGAGGAGGTGATGAGAGACGAGGAGGAGGAGGGAGAGGAGGTGATGGGAGACGAGGAGGAGGAGGGAGAGGAGGTGATGGGAGACGAGGAGGAGGAGGGAGAGGAGGTGATGGGAGACGAGGAGGAGGAGGGAGAGGAGGTGATGGGAGACGAGGAGGAGGAGGCGGAAGAGGAGGTGATGGGAGACGAGGAGGAGGGCAAAGGGATAGAGATGGCTCTAGAGATTCCAACTTGGGATTCTGATCCACAGGTGCCATACAAACAGCCTACATCCATTAATTCCTATAATGCAAACCATGCTGTATTAAATTGTCCTGTTATTGGGTTAAGTTGGGATCGTTCTAGTTTGCTTAACTGTACTTTTAGAGTGGATACCCTTTATAAGCATGAATCTAGTGTATAGATTAGAATCTAAAACGCTAGTGTCGCCACAGGATCAGGAGGCTTCCTGAAAAGTTTTTGTACATGTTCAGCGTTCCAAGTGTTTGTTTGCTAGAAACAATAAAGTATTGCTTTACTCGGTTTAAGTTTGTTGGAAAATTCATTATTAATTCATATTCATTCATAATTTTGGGTTTCCTTGTTGAAATAAAATTGCCACATAGCACAGGCATCTTCAAACAAAACTGAGTAATTGATTTGTGTATTTTATTGATTTTGTTTTAGTTACATACATCATTAAACAATACAAATGTAAGCAATATCAAAACATAAATCGAAAACTGCTTTGGCTAATCCTTAATTTTCAAATCCTTAATTTTGATAGCAACTGGATTAAAGTTCCAGAATTTGTGAAAATGGGGAACCCGTTGTTGCGTTCATATTCGATAAGGTGCGCAAGATCATTGCAGGTCTTAACGCCAACAGAGCCGAGGAGGTTATGCCCGGGAATGAAGAAGTTTGGCAGTGTTTTACGCCTCAAGTGTCTCACGAAATCCTGCAGCAGAAGCTGGAAGCAGTTGTGAAGATCGGAGAGCCTCCATTCGCCATCGCTAGTTCGCTCTGTGCAGGCATGCAGTAGGGTGGTCTTGGCGTGGTAGGAGTAGAACTTGGACAACTCTTTCGGGTGTTTGTCCTTGAGTTCCGCCAGAAGGTGCTTCAGCAGCTTCAGACACTGCTTTCTTTAAAACATTAAAAATAAATCCAAATTGGTACTTGTTGATGGCACATTTACATGTGTGATCTCATATTCATTGAACGCCAATTTGTGCCTTACAGGGATCAAAATACAGGTACACTAGGCCTACATGTATGGTAGTGTGGTATCATTCGTTGTAATTCATATCATATTAAATCAACCCCTCTGCATTTCAACTTCAAAAGGTTAACGATCATTGGTGCGCAGTTAATGCAGTTCAATTGAGTGAAACAATCAGTCTTTATTACATAATAGTGATGTGTAGGCTATTGGTATCATATGAAAAAACTAAAGATACCAAGAGAAGGGCAGCTGTATATATTGTACAACACATTACATCGTTTCTCTTAAACAGATTAAGAACGAG
Organism: Sprattus sprattus; assembly: GCF_963457725.1. NCBI lineage: Eukaryota > Metazoa > Chordata > Actinopteri > Clupeiformes > Clupeidae > Sprattus > Sprattus sprattus. Next base: position 6,067,988 of record NC_137910.1, on the reverse strand, counting down.
TGTCATTTACATACCTGCAGCATTTTGCCCCCTTGACTTCGCAGCAGGTTTTTTCTGAGCCGTGGTTTCTCATTATTCCCTTCTCCACGTGCGAAAAGGAGATCCTCCAGACCTCTGTAAAACAGAAAGGCAATCCTTTTTCAGCTTTCGAAATCGAATAAGGCAACACCTCTTTTCTGCTGATCAGCGTCACCATTGAAGATGGGGTAAGTGAACGCGATACACTGGTCGCTGATAAGATACTGATCAATATAGGCCTACTCATAGTAGGCCAAATTTGGTTTATTTTAACTTTAGTCGTGCAGTCAGTGAGGACAGACGTCGATATTTGATCTGACATTAACTGTCGTTGACCTCAGCTGCGCTTTATATTTGGGACAGTTAAGGGTGCAATATGTGGTTCTGTTGTCAAAAACAAAACTCCTCGTTGTATAATTGAAGATATGAATTATCAAATAACTATGATGGCACTGGAAAATACATCAGCCTACATATATGCGTTAAAGGCATCTTAACTAAGCGTGTCGTGCGTTTATAACCCTATGGAGCCCATTTGTTCAGGGACGGAGACATGCAGATACATGCAATAAAAAGACTGGCACAGAGAAATAGAATTCACAGGAATACTGAGAGTAAAAACATATTTCTTTGGGATTCAGAATACGTTATTTTAAGTCTGGGAAGATTCAGTAATTCCACATGTAAGCTCAGCATTGGAACTGTGCTGATCATGGATAGGCCTTTTGAATACAATGCGAATAAATAGGGCTACTATACCTTCTGCACGAACTCCACAATCCGTTTCATTTGCTCTCCTGTCGTGCTTAGGAACCAGATAGTAAGGCTTGGACTTGTAATGCTTTATCACCTTCGTGCCAAGCCATGTATCAATTGCCATGCCTTCTTGAGCACAAGACGGCCAGCTGCCTTCAACCTCTAGGCCCAGGACGATATCAATTGAGATCTCGCTGTCGTCTACTTTCAGTAACAAAGTCACGGCTGGAGATCTGAGCTTCTTGGGCTCCATCTTTAGGCCTTCAACTGTGGAAACACATGATTTGCCACTTTAATTACATTGTGTACATAGGCCCCACTCTTATCAAAAGTGAAATAGATAATTCTGAGGTTATTCTAGGGTTTTTACCCTGTTGTAGGATAGTTAGTAGTATTGGCCTGTATCATCATTGATGTTGCAACCATTCTTATCCATTCTATACAATCTATAGGTTATAACCACCCTGTACTTTAACTCACTTACTTGGTATAGTCTTCGTGGCTGCTTTTACTTCACGTCGAAACGCCTTCAGCATGTCGCTGGCGGACAGATTACCATCATCCGATATAAACTCTTTCAGGTCATGGTTTGGACTGCGCTTGAACTTCACGCTGTAATAAGCTCCATCTGAGCCGAAAGGCTGTACATCTATGCGCGCAGGGATTGTGAACATCACATCAAATTCGTCGGGATTCCCAATCTGGAATTCAGAAACAAATAGACTTATTTAAAGCAATGCCACCTGTCCTGCTCAATATGTGACAAAATCCTGATCGTACCAGTTTTTTTAGTAAAGAGCAGAATATTTGATTATGTGCGCTTGCTTGTTATCATGATTTAACCTTGTGCAAAAAAAAAGCAATAATCTTCAACGTCATCTTAATATTAAACATAAACACCTGGGTCTCAATTTTGTAAAAGCAGTAAGAACCATAACAGCGAGCTAACACATTTGAGATGAAAGGACCCAAAACAGTTACCTTGAGATTTTCGAAGTAGCTGCCGGTTGGTAAAATCTTAATTCTTTTAAAATTACTAGACTTCTCCAGATGAGTTTTGATCTTCTCGACCACTTCATTTTTGATTTTCGAGGCTTCACTCCGGGCCTCTCTTTTGATCTTCAGTTGGTTTAAAATCCTTAGAAGAACTCTGCCTGGTTCTTCCTCTGTGCTACCACCTCTTCTGAAACTTTGCCTTTCTTGCGGAGGATTTGATTCGTTACGTGGTAGGGTCCCAGTGGGTTGCTTTTGATCCGGACTCTTTCGGCGCGCTCCTTTGCCCTTCTGCGGGGATGGATTCTGCACAATCACGCTTTCTACAGGACTACTCGCGCCTCTGACACCCTTTGGATTTTGAGCCTTTGCCGGTGTCTGGCACGAGCTGGTCCGAGCTGGAGTAAGGTCGGGCGCTTTAGGTTTTTTCGACATAGAGGTCTCCTCTGTTTGTGTTTTGACGGTGGCGCTACATTTAGTGCGCGCTTTTCCGTCAATCTTCTTCGCTGTGCTTGGGCATTTTGGAGATGCTTTTCCTCTACCCGTCATTTTGCTGCTCGGTTCAATGGGTAGAGGCGGTGAAAGAAAAAATGACTGGTGGCATTTTTGTTTAAAGGCAAAAGGCGGGGGCGGGTATCTTTCTTTTATCTTTCACTTTCTTTTTCTCTCTGCCCCTCTCTCTGAACAACTGACCACACAACTTCACCACACATACACTGGTGCTAGAAAGTTCAAGAGGAACAGTTGAATGCAACAATATACCAAGTTTAATATATTGTTTGAACAATATGTGGTAGGGTAGTCTGCTTTTACCGTCAATCAGCTCAATCTCCTCATCCGTGGAGTTGAAAGGACTGGACAGCGTGTGCGTTCGTGACGGTGTGCGTAACCACCCCCACTTCTTCTGTTGATGTGGGCTTCCTGTTTAGTCGGGTAGGTTTTAGCTCTCTAGCGAGTGGGATAACTTTTACCTATTTCTTTTGGGCTTACCCTTTCTTGTATGTTTTGTAGCCCCATACTCGTAGCCCAGTACTTCTGCCGCTTGCGTCTGTCGTCTGTTTATAGTGAGGAACCGTACTTCGCCCCTGACCTGGCGGACTCGGTTGGGTATGTCTCTAGCTTCATCTGGTTAGCCCAGTGGGACTGAGTGGCCGTGCTGAAGGGCCTGACCACACAGGTGCTGCTGTTTTGTATGACAACCTGACAACGGTTATGACATAGCATGCTCATTATCTTCAATTAACTGTTGTTGTGCATGCTGTCTGATTTATTTTTGCTAAGCTGGGTTTTGTTTTTCTTTGTTTGTCATTTTCTTTTGTCTTGGAACCGTGGCATTTTATCATCTCCTTGGTGTAATGCTTCTGTCTTGTGTGTTTTCTGTTTGCATGTGACTGTGGATAAGGATGGTGGTGCTGAAGATTGTCCTGGTGCATGTTTGTGTATGTTCTGGTCTGTTCTGCTATTAATGTCTATGAGTGATTACCTGATTGATGTCTATGAGTGATTACCTGATTGATGTCTATGAGTGATTACCTGATTGATGTCTATGAGTGATTACCTGATTATTGTCTGTGCTTGACTGCTGGTATCTACGGAGCCCCTAAAGGGACATGAAAAAAAAAAAAAAACTTTCTTGTGCGCACCAGAAGCTTTCTCGTGCACACGAGACAGTTTTGCGTGGTGGTGTACGGAGTATACCCACTTATTTTTCAGTCAGCATTGGATTAACCACTTCTCAAAACAGGGCGTTTATCATGTACTGTATGGGCTGCTTAAAAATAAATAAAGAGTTTACCCAGTTCTCCAGGGACCACTACACCACTGGTTGTGCCGAAATGGCCTCTCGTCTAGAGAGGCGCACCAGAGGCAACCAGGCCATACACGTTCAGGTATTGTCCGTTCTTGGATTCCTGGCTACACGAACGTTCCGATGAGAAATTGGAGACCAGTCGAGCAATCCCCACCATCCTTAAGCAGAATTTTGCCCGATGTTCTTCGCAGTATACTATCCCATATGCCCACAATTTATTAGATTTCCATTCAGTGCCCAGCAAAATGTGAAAGAGGATTTCCTGCGTAAAACAGGGTTCCCAATATATTCTCATCCAAATTTCGCACACTCAGAAAGCCTAGGAAGCCCACTTCAATACAGCACAGGTGGGTAGTGGAGCGCACCAAAGCCTTGGTGCTGCTGCCGCAGATGCGGCTTTAGTGCTGCTCGTGCCGTAGGTGCTGGTGCTTCGGAGACGTGTCTACTACATGTCAAATACTTTGCTTTTGCCATTACGCCATCAGACAGGCTTTCTAACGATGTTTTGGCCCGCATCTGCTGTTCCATCAGCAGAACGTCGATGTCAGCCTCACTTTAATTCTTCTGTTTACATATTTCTTTCTTGCTTGCCACTGTCACAGTCAGAGAGTTTGTGCATTGAGGATGCGCTCTGTTTGTGCATTGATAATATGCTGATTAGATTAAATGGGGGCGTATTGAGGGCGGAGATTCAGTTGCGCACAATTTCACGACCATTTGTGATTTATAACCGAAGGATTGGCGTACATGTGTTTTTTGTGTGTACGTCTGTTTACTGTGGATCTCACTTACGCTCATTTCAGGAAATGTCTTAGACAAAATTAAGGATGGTTTCTACGCAGCGTTTTATAAATGAGGCCCAACGTTTACTGTCTGGTATAGCCTAAGTAAACATAGAGATTCACATCCGAACATCATCTTCCCCTCTTCTTCCCACTGTGGTGAAGTGGATTATGCATCTGACCTACGCAATCAGAGGCCTTGGGCAAGCATTCCGGTGGATGTGCACACCAGTGTATGTGCCCACCAGTGTATGTGTAAGACAAACCTGAAACTTAACGAAAAAAACACTGCCTTGGGCAGACACACACACACACACACACACCCTCACTCACAGGTGAAGCTCACTGAGGAAGCCTTCAGTTTGAACCTGAACAGAATAAGCCAGTTGCATTACAAATCCAGGCACTGAACCCCTCAGCCCCTGATTGACATTTGTGGAATTTTGACTATGAAGCTGATGTCGGGACATAGGCATCATTTGGGGCTGACAGGAGATAGACACAGACAGGAGATAGACACAGACAGGAGATGGACACAGACAGGACAGGAGATGGACACAGACAGGACAGGAGATAGACACAGACAGAAGATAAACACAGACAGGAGATGGACACAGACAGGACAGGAGATGGACACAGACAGAAGATAAACACAGACAGGAGATGGACACAGACAGGACAGGAGATAGACACAGACAGGATAGGAGATAGACACAGACAGGAGATGGACACAGACAGGACAGGAGATAGACACAGACAGGAGATAAACACAGACAGGACATAGACACAGACAGGAGATGGACACAGACAGGACAGGAGATGGACACAGACAGGACAGGAGATAGACACAGACAGGACAGGAGATAGACACAGACAGAAGATAAACACAGACAGGAGATGGACACAGACAGGACAGGAGATAGACACAGACAGGACAGGAGATAGACACAGACAGGATAGGAGATAGACACAGACAGGAGATAAACACAGACAGGACATAGACACAGACAGGAGATGGACACAGACAGGACAGGAGATAGACACAGACAGGAGATAAACACAGACAGGACATAGACACAGACAGGAGATGGACACAGACAGGACAGGAGATGGACACAGACAGGACAGGAGATAGACACAGACAGGACAGGAGATAGACACAGACAGGACAGGAGATAGACACAGACAGGAGAGGAGATAAACACGCAGACAGGAGGTACATACGGTCCCGCTCAGCAGTATTGGCACCCCTAGTGAATATGAGCAAACAGGCTATGAAAAAATATGTCTTTGCTGTTTATCCTCTTGGTCTTTCACTCAAAATATTCATAAAAATCTTACCTTTTCATTGAGGTAAAACATTAAATAAATATTATTCTTCAAAACATGTGTGCACAGGTATTGGCTCCCCTTAATTAAATGTTTTGTGCAGCCTCCCTTTGCCAAGATAACAGCTCTGAGTCTTCTCCTATAATGCCTGATAAGGTTGGTGAACACATGGCACGGGATCTGACCCCATTCTTACATACAGTATCTCTCCAGATCCTTCAGATTCTGAGGTCAACGCTTGTAGACTCGGCTTCAGCTCATCCCACAGATTTTCTTTGGGGTTTAGGTCGGGGGACTATGATGGCCATGGCAAAACCTTTATTCTGCGGCCGGTGAACCATTTTTGTGTTGATTTTGAGGTATGCTTCGGATCATTGTCCTGCTGGAAGGTCCAACCATGGCCCATTTTAAGCTTACTAGAGGGGGCTGTTAGGTTTTCATTTAATATCTGCTGGAATTTGATCGAGTCCATGATACCATGTATCCTAACAAGATGTCCAGGGCCTTTGGAAGAAAAACAGCCCCACAACATCAAAGTAGGTATGGGGTGCTTTTCTGTATGGCTATCTTTCTGTCTACGCCAAACTCACCTTTGTTGTTTTTGCCAAAAAGCTTTATTTTGGTCTCATCTGACCATTTAACTCAGTCCCATTGAAAGTCTGACTTCCATTTGGCAAACTGTAGGCACTCTAGTTTGTTGTTGATTGACAGCAGAAGCTTTTTTCTGGCAACCCTTCAAAACAACCTGTGGTGATGTAGGTGGCATCTGATGGTAGTTTTGGAGACTTTCTAACCCCAAGACTCAACTAATGTCTGCAATTCTCCAGCTGTGATCCTTGGAGATTATTTTGCCAGTTGAACCATCCTCCTCACGGTGCGTTGGGTCAATGTACACACAAGTCGTCTTTCAGGCTGATTCTTAACATCACCTGACGCTTTAAACTTCTTTATTATTTCCATGATAGTGGAAATGGGTATTTTCAACTGGTACGAGATTTTCTTGTGTCCATTTCTTGATTTGTGCAGCTCAACAACTTTTTATTGCACATCGTCACTGTGTTCTTAGGTCTTTCCCATTGTGATGAATGACTAATGGAATTTGGCCTGTGTCATCTCATATTTGTACATCAGTGGAACAGGAAGTCATGGTTAACCTCTTAAGAGTTCATAATTAAACAGGTGAACTTAAAAATGTAAAACATGACTGGAAATATACTTCAGTTAGATTTCAATTATAAGATTTTTCTAGGGGTGCCAATAATAGTGGTACACATTTTTTTGTAAAAAATATGTATTTAATCTCAACCGTTGTTTTCTCTTACAATAATTTAACTTCAATGTAAAGGTAAGATTTTTGTGAATATTTTGAGTGAAACACCAAGAGGATAAACAGCACAGACATATTTTTTCATACCCTGTTTGCTCATATTCACTAGGGGTGCCAATACTGCTGAGTGGGACTGTATGTGTCCTGTGGAGTGGGGCGCTGGTGGCGCAGTGGTAGTGTCCACGCTCCACACCACCAAGGTCACCAGTTCAAACCTCAGCACAGGAGAGAAGGTGGAGAGGACCTGGTGGACTCAGAGGCCCTGAAGCAGGTGGTACGTCAGGATGGATTGCAACGAGAAAGAAATTGGGGGGCCTCCTTGGCCCCCCGAAACAATCTAGTAGACAAGCAGGGGGTTATAGACTTTTATCAGTGTTCTAGAACAAAACAAAACAGTATGTGTATAAAAAAAGTCTATAGTCTTGTCAACTAGGTGGTTTTGATAGGCCAAGTAATCCATGTGTTGAGGTTTGAACCAATGACCTTGGTGGTGTGGAGCGTGGACACTACCACTGCGCCACCAGCGCTCCACTCCACGTGGACAATTGTCTTTCATCTTTCAGACAGGTCACACAGCTGGTGATAGGCCTTCATAATTGAGAGGATGTGAGTCAGGTTAATTAAGGGATGTGGATGTTACAAACAGCAATCTTTTACCAGGAGTGGGGTTCGAACCAACGAGGACAATCGTCCATTGGATCTTAAGTCCAACGCCTTAACCACTCGGCCATCCTGGTACTGAAGAAAGATGGTGATTAACCATTTATTTTTTACTTGGAGAGGTTAGAAGGTTGGACGTGGAAACTGTGCATGTTTCTACCCAACATTTAATAAATGAGGGCCCTAGATTCTAGTCTCCGCTGTGGGATGCTGCTGTGGTCTCTCCACTTGATCTATCGACACACACACACACACTCTCTCTCTCTACATGCTGATGTAGTCTCTCCTAGAAACCCTCTGCCTACACCTACCCACCCCCACCACACTGCCATGCATTAACTCCACTCCACTCATGAAACATCTACATACTTTCTGCTAGCCTATTTTATTTATGTAAATAATTGGCACCATGGACATAGTTTTCTGTGTCATTTTTACCCTTGTAATAGAAAACTTGCAAGCGCTCTTCCTACCAACGTAGCTGTTCTTCAATAAGGCACTATGTGAATAAAACCCTGGAGCCTGAAGGCCAGAGATGTCCTTCATGAGGGATGAACTCCCTAAGTGTTCTTGAGTGAGTGGTCTGAGTCAGCCTGGACTAGGGCGCCCTCTGCTGGTCACATCCTGCAAGTGATCATGCGGGCAAAAGCATGTTTTCCACTCAACTTCCAAGCCCTAACTTGTGAGGCTTGTTTTCAGGTTATTTTACAGCCAACCTCGCTAACTCTCACTCCCCTTTCCCTTCATTATCAGTAAACATTCTTGAACTGGAATCCACATCTGTCACCTCATGCACTTGAACCAGTTTGGGCCTTTGTGTCTAATTGAAATTACTCTAAGATATTCCCTTGAGCCTACTGGTATACAGTTTCCCTGGGCGGTGTTGTCGGACCTTTTAATGGGGTACAACCCAGCGTATAACCATCTTTCCCACTCTACTGAGACCTAATGCGGTCTAGTGCAACAGTCCTGCAAAAAAATCCCCTTCATGATTTTTATAATGTTTCGTTTATGTTAAAACCGTTTAAGAGAGGTGGCGATTGAACTGTGTGATCATTTTGTAGGATTTAGTTTGTGGTGCTGTTAAACTGTATTGAATTAAATACAACCCCAATTCAGAAAAAGTTGGGACGGTATGCAAAATGCAAATAAAAAGGAAAGCATTGATTTTTATACATTTACATGTACTTGTATTTCATTGCACAGTATGAACATAAGGTATTTCATGTGGTGTCTGGTCAACTTCATTTGATTTGAGCCAGGAAAAGGTGCACAAAGGGCAACGAATGGAAACACTTGTATCTCAACTGCATGGTTACAACTATAACTATAGGAAACATACTAAAGGTTTATAGCGTGGTTCACTGTAATGCTCAAGAGAATCTCTCCCACAGTAATTATTGACTTAGTTGGCATATCCTCTCAAATTAAACTAAGACAAATTAGTACTGAATTGAACCTGGATTTCTGAATTATGAATTAATTTAATTATTCAGTTAAAACAGTACATATGGCTGTTAACATTTACATTTATTATAGTATTCACACATTCATCACATGCTCCTCTTGAAGTGAAATAAGGACATGAACCCGATTCTGTTGAGAGGTGCTGACTGAGTCATAGGTTTCTACTGCCCTCTTGTGGTCACACTATTAATAACTAGGTTAATTTTCCCAATCAGTTTAATGAAAACAAACCTTGCATCATAAAATATGTTGTCATAGGTTGATTGAGGTTTTTTTTTTTATTGAATTTCTTGCTAATGAGTCTATTACCTTAATGACTGCTGGCTATGCAACAATGGCCTAGGAAAATGAGAATAAACACACTGTGTTTGGTTTGAAACATCTTTAATATGACATGGAAGCTTTAGAAGATTATGAACAGTAAAGTGCGAAAGCTAATGCCAATTAAGGTCAACAAGTGCCTGGTGCAGGGTCAGCATTACACCAATCAAAAGTGCTAGAAAATCTGAACAACCCGGTGCATGGAAACTTCACATGCCGGCAATTGGACAAATTTGGAGATTATTGCACACACATTATTATTTGTATACATTTTAAAGCTAAATGTGTCACACAGTATTTCTTTAATATCATATAATATATATTAGGATATTGGTATGCAAAGTTTTGGATCGTTCTTTTTCTATTTGCAAAATAGAGATCAGTTGAGACTGGGCACCTGATAACTGCAAGTTAACGATAAGAGAGAGACAACAACGTGAGAACTCGACTTACACTGCACTCCAGAGAGATAGAGAGCGGGAGAGACGCCAGGAATACTTAGATCGCTCTCAGTTTGTTTTTTTAAGAAATCACACCTGGTTTTTCAAGGTCAATAATCCCATTTCACTGTGCACATTTAGGCCTAGCGGTAAGCTAAAAGAGAAAGCAAATAAATTAAACATGGGATCTCAGACTCGTCGAAAGACAGCACATAGCAGTTTGGAGGGTGGAGTTGTCTTAGGGACTTGCGAGTGGTGTCCTTACCGGTGCTCAGACTTTAGGGTTTTTTTTTTCTTTTTTTTTTCCTCCTGATGCTTTTGCGATGCATTGTTACAATTAACCAGTCTCTGATGATGGAGTTAAAGCAGCCGACGGGTGGGTGGAGTAGGGTGCCCTCTGCTCTGCCATGGGTGGCTCTGGAGTTGGCAGCTAAGCACAACATTCATTTGGTCTTCTGGGCCTTCTGCGCGGACTTAGTGACCTTGCCGCCGCCGAGCCCCTTCTTCTCCACAGCCTTGATGACCCCCACGGCCACGGTCTGACGCATGTCGCGCACGGCAAAGCGACCTGATGGCGAGAGGGGGAGGATGTTGGTGATGAAGGTGAAAAGATGAAATGTTCCCGCCTGATTCGAAATAAAGATTTCTGCACTATATAGCTGGTGTGAGTACATCTCATTTACATCTGGTTATCTATAAGCAAAATAGCTGAGTTCATTTTCCACTTTATCTTATTTTCATGCTTCAGTCTTGCTCTTAAAACTTCACAGTGCAACATTTGCCTGCCTTTAAGAGACACCATACTGTTAAGAGTGCCAGTTATTGTTAATGGCACTAAATAAACACAATTGAACTTCAACTCAAAGTAACTACGTATGCCCGGTAACCTGCCCCTTGCTATGCCAGGCTGGTACTATACGTATGCCCGGTAACCTGCCCCTTGCTATGCCAGGCTGGTACTATACGTATGCCCGGTAACCTTCCCCTTGCTATGCCAGGCTGGTACTGTACCTATGCCCGGTAACCTGCCCCTGGCTATGCCAGGCTGGTACTGTACCTATGCCCGGTAACCTGCCCCTGGCTATGCCAGGCTGGTACTGTGAGGTACTCACCCAGTGGAGGGTACTCGGAGAAGCTCTCCACACACATGGGCTTCCCAGGGATCATGTCCACGATGGCGGCGTCCCCCGACTTCAGGGTCTTGGGGTTGTCCTCCAGTTTTTTGCCCGAGCGGCGGTCGATCTTCTCCTTGAGCTCGGCAAACTTGCAGGCGATGTGGGCAGTGTGGCAGTCCAGCACTGGGGCGTAGCCTGCACTGATCGTGCCGGGGTGGTTCAGGATGATCACCTGTGTTCACGCGCACGCGCACACACACACACACACACACACACACACACACACAGATTAAAACATATATATATACACAGAGAGAGAAAGAGGGAGAGAAACATGTTGAGTTTCATGGGTCTGGGGTATAAGCTCTCATCAAGCTTTAATCACCAACCTTTCTCAACATATGCCAGCAATGAACTAAAAGAATAATCATTTCCTGCTCTATCACTGTTGCCGAGGAGCTCACCTGAGCGGTGAAGTTGGCAGCCTCCTGGGGCGGGTCGTTCTTGCTGTCGCCAGCCACATTTCCACGGCGAATGTCCTTGACGGAGACATTCTTGACATTGAAGCCCACATTGTCGCCGGGGAAGGCCTCGGTGAGCGCCTCGTGGTGCATCTCCACCGACTTGACCTCAGTGGTTACGTTCACCGGGGCGAAGGTCACCACCATGCCAGGCTTCAGGACGCCGGTCTCCACCCGGCCTACGGGCACAGTGCCAATACCTGCACATGTGTGAGTCATCATTACTGCTCTGAACCTTTGGGTGAAATCCATTTCAAACATGTTAAATGTGATGGGGCAGGACTTCACTGCACTACAGTAAAACTGCCACCTAAACCTAAAAGGGTGGGGGGCACTGTAGCCTCGACCACATTGGTGCTTGACGCCCACGGAGGACACAGGTTCGAATCCGGCCCGATGTCATTTCTCCTGTCCACTCCCCACCTCTTCTCTCACTTGTTTACTGTCCCACTCTTAACTGAAACTATTAATTAAAGGCATAAAAAGCCCAAAAATAAAAATAAACATAAAAGGGTGCAAAGCTGCCATCTGAAGAGACGGCTTGAAATATGAGCACTGCTCACCTGACCAGATTGTATGCCTGTTTGCAAACAGTCAACTACATTTGCCACTTGTACATTTCCTGGATCGCATACAAATATTACACTGGAAAAATTCCCCAAGATCATGGCTGTCCACCCTCTTTTTCATAAACTTCACCTCATTACAAATCCCTTAACCTATAAAATGAGGATTTAAAGCCCAAGGTATTAAACAGTATATGTGGATTCAAAGCCCATCACTCAACTGATAATTCATGACATCCCTGTTCAGTTTTAGCTGTTTTGTATTCCTGAAGTCAGAAGCGAATCATCACATTTTGCCATTTCTCAGGTAAGCCCACTTGGAGCTTCTCTGTCTCTGTGTTGTTGCTGTATCAGCCAATGTCTCTAGGCTGCCCCCTGGTGGTGGTTGTCCTCACCTCCAATTTTGTAGACGTCTTGGAGGGGCAGACGCAGGGCCTTATCGGTGGGTCGGGACGGGGGCTGGATGGCGTCCAGGGCCTCCAGCAGGGTGGTCCCAGAGGCATTGCCATCTTTACGGGTGATCTTCCAACCCTTAAACCAGGTCATCTGATAGCCATGCACAGGATGGTGGTATTCAGTCACCATGAGAACAGATAAAAAACTATTCACAGAGTGAGCATTGCCTATCACTGAATAATGCATTAGCTAATGGAGGTCTAATCCAGAATTAGATTTACATGTACTACACTGGTTCACACCAGACCTTAAAAGCATAATACACATGCTAACTGTCATCCACTGCAGATAAGATTACCGTCATAACATGGGTTTATTATTTATTTATTACTAATGGATAAAAATAAAGATTTACAATATCTATAAATGAAACCAATGGATTGACAATGAATAGAGCAGCTTTAGGCACAGGAGAGAAAGCAGCCACGTACACACACACACACACACACACAAAGCCTGTAATCAGACACTCTGGGTTTATTATTTATTTATTACTAATGGATAAAAATAAGGATTTACAATAGATATAAACGAAACCAATGGATTGACAATTAGTAGAGCTACTTTAGGAACAGGAGAGAAAGCAGCCACGTACACACACACACACACACACACACACACACACACACACACACACACACACAGACACACACACAAAGCCTGCAACCAGACACTCTGAGAGCACTTACGTTGGGACTGGGCTCCAGCATGTTGTCCCCGTTCCAGCCGGAGATGGGCACGAACGCCACCGTGTCGGGGTTGTAGCCGATCTTCTTGATGTAGGTGCTGACCTCCTTGACGATCTCCTCGTAGCGCTTCTGGCTGTAGTTGGGCTCGGTGGAGTCCATCTTGTTGATGCCCACGATCAGCTGCTTGACGCCCAGCGTGTAGGCCAGCAGGGCATGCTCGCGGGTCTGCCCGTTCTTGGAGATGCCCGCTTCGAACTCGCCCACGCCAGCTGCCACGATCAGAACGGCACAGTCAGCCTGGCAAAGAAGACGCCATTAATATTAATAGTACACTCAGAGGAGAGTGGGAAAGAGTACGTATTTTGTCTTTAAAATTCTTAAAGGAACATTCACATATCCACTCAATTTAATGTTTACATGGATGCTCATGAAGTTGTCATAACTTCTATTATAGTAATTAAAACACAAAACAGGAACATGTTAATAGAGTTGAAATATGTATCCACTTTTCTTTACTGATTGTGAAAGAAATATTCTGATATGTTTTACTATTATTATTCTTATTATTATATGCATTTCTTATGCTTTGTCTGTGTCCTGTTGAGAGGAGAAGAGCGTGTCTGGTACGAGAGGCCCACTGGCCTGTTTAACTTACATGTCATGAAATATTAGGGTAGGCTGATTTATTGTCTTGGTACCTGGTACAGAGTGAAGCGAAGAAGACTCTGTCTAGAGCGAAATTAATGAACAAAGGATCTGGGAGTGTCTTCATGTTTAAACCTGTGTGAATCTTATTTTGAATAAAGCAGCAGACATTTTAGAAGAGAGGCAGTGTATGATTCTGGAGAGATCCAAATCACTACATTCCTCTGGGCCAGAGTAAACGTCTGTTATTAACTATATTCTTGGTTGTGTGAGTCTTAATTCTGAGGTAATACAGTCCTGGTAAAAGGGTGAAAATTCCCTGACACTGATAAAAAGATCGAATTACAAGAGCTACCAGTAGTAGATTTCAGCAATTGTTTACGGTTTGTTGTTTATTGTTGACTGCTCATTGCTTTTACATGCACATGTAAATGTGGGGACGTTAACTGTGTCATTTGTAGATCCCGACCGGAAAGTCTACCTGAGAGGTGCCAGTGATCATGTTCTTGATGAAGTCCCTGTGGCCCGGGGCATCGATAATGGTGACGTAGTACTTGCTGGTCTCAAACTTCCAAAGCGAGATGTCAATGGTGATTCCACGCTCCCTCTCCGCCTTCAGTTTGTCCAGCACCCAGGCGTACTTGAATGAACCTTTGCCCATCTAGACATCAAAACAACATGCAAGAGTACAAAGGGCTGTCACAATAGGCAAAAATGCTTCTCCGTCCAAAGACATTCCAAAAGACTTCAATGACCGATTACTTTATACATCTATAAAGTAGGGATAGTCAATTTGTCCTACCACAATAGGCTGCTTTTTATAACATATAACCATATTTAGATTTTTTTCAGTTAGGCATTTTTGTACCCAGTCCCAATATAATAACACAGCTATACACTGGGAGACATCATCTCCTACCTCAGCTGCCTCTTTCTCAAACTTTTCGATGGTCCTTTTGTCAATCCCACCACACTTGTAGATGAGATGGCCAGTGGTGGTGGACTTGCCAGAGTCGACGTGGCCAATGACCACAATGTTGATGTGGAGCTTCTCCTTTCCCATGGTGACGCAATAGGTCAAATGTCACGAGGACAAAGCAGAAAGCCTAGGACAAGTATGAAGAGATGCAATGAAGGTCTCTTCACAGTTCAAGTTTAAGTTTAAGTTCAAGTTTATTTGTCACATACATGAACATGTAGGGAAATGTAAAAGGGTCTACGCTTGCACACACGCTCCACACTTTGCAGAAATGAAGGAAGGAGTGCGGAGTTAAAACTTAGCGAGTAACTCATTTGAGTTCAACAGTGTCACTGCTTGTGGGTAAACACTCCTCCTAAGTCTCTCAGTTCTTGCATTGAGGCTGCGGAGGCGCCTACCTGATGACAACAGAGTGAAGAGGCTGGCAGTTGGGTGTGAACCTCCAAAGGTTGCATCCTTCATACCAAACACAAAGCAAGGAGGGCACAACGCACCCAGAACAGTTTCAATTCCAACGGTCGAGCATGTCGGTCTACTGAACCCAAACAATACCTTTTTTGCCCAGAATTAAAAACATCACGTAGGCATATAACTGGGTATAACCCTGCCAACATGTAATTTGCCCTAGCCTGTCCAAGAAAACTTATATTTTCATCTCAGTGTAACTGACATTCCACTGCACAATTAAGTGTGACATTTACACAGTACAACAGTAAATATACACAAACCCCTCACTCTTCTGACTTATGTTTTGGTTTTCAGTGTCACCGCTTTTTATGGCTGAGCCAGACCAGCACCATGGACAAGGGCATAACGCAAGAGCACCAATTGTACAACATTCTTGCACTGCTTTAATGCAGCAATAGGGAGTTTTGTTCCAAAACTAGCAAGCTAACTACCTAAAAGGCATGCAAAAACCTTGCAAACACCACCAACAGCCCAGTAGACACTGATATAAGCTTGCCAACACACTAACTGCTATATTTTGACAGTATAGCTGGCAACGTCATGCTGTATAAGCTTTACTTCCATTTTTGCAGGTTGTTCCAGCCCGGTACATAGAACTACTTTGGGCATATCCTGGGTGGCTAGTGGGAAAGACACCGGTGTTCATCTGTCCTTTACATGACCATATGCTACCAAAATTAATTTGAGGATGATACCAAAACTAGTTGCCTATTAAACCATACCTCAAAAAGTGTCTAATTGTTGCAAAGTGTTACTTTAATGCAACCTGAAGCCGGTCTGTGTTGCTACAGGGAGGCTAAGGATAGAAAACACAGGCATGTTCACAGGTTCACAGGTACCGATATTGAATGGGCTGGATACCTTCCCAAGTCAGCTGCAGCCCGGACCCCGTTACAGTTATGGTGCTGAGGATGTAATGTTGTTACATAAGCAGGCACTGGTCACATGGTCCAGAGCTCTCAAGGTCTCCTCATGCATCACAACAACAGGAGTCATATACCCTGCCACGACTTTCCTTTCCATTTCCAACAATCAATCAGTGAACAGCTTAACACATATACCAGATGGCCAAAAGAAATAATACTACTGATTAAAATCACGATCATGACACAAAAAAAAACATCTCTGACAGTGCCTCCTCTCTCCTTGGCATCAACACCCCTCCACTCTGCTTGCGCCAAGCTGGCAGGCAAGCATTCCTGGCGTTTCGCAGGCAGGGCACAGCTCAGTGGCGTGACAACGGACGAGACAGACAGCATCGATGCAACTGACTATCAGCCCGCTCGCCATGTCTGGCAGCTCACAGGGAGAGCTCTGTTGTTCTAAAGATGTCTCTGCTGTGCTGGAAGGTACAGATGCAGCCATTTCTGGAGACGACCAGAACTGCTGCAGTGGCAACATCAGCCCAGCCAAAAAGAAAAAGGGGATACAAGGAGAGGAGAGGGGAGGGAGCAAGCATTGCGGTTCAATCTGTAAACAAAGCCACTCTGTGTCATCTGAGAGTAACAGATATCACGATGTGATAATGGCTCACTAAAACAATCATATCACCTGCTTCCTGCAATGACAGCCAGGGCATTGAGACAGTTGACATTTCTTTAGAAAAAGCACTCACCTGCTGCCTACAACTAGTATTAGTTACCTTACTGTCCAAGTGACCCGATTCCCAGTTTAACTAAGGTTAACGTAAGGGCTATTATTGTTAAGGATATCTAACAACCTGCAACTATTAGATGCGACGACGCAGCCATTATCTCACATTCCGATGTACAGGCCTGGAATTCGTCCCGTTTATCGAGGAAACAGGTCTATTCCAAGATACATTCTAGTAAAAAGCTCAGGTTTGTTATTACAACCGTTTCGACATGGACCACTCGGCTGTCTGGATGATTTATCCACACGATCCCTCTCCCTGCTAACGCCGCCATGTTCTCTCATCTCAAGTTTAGGTTAGCCTGATACCCACTTCAATGTCAGTTTACAGCATCACTGCGTTCTTTCGAGTTGATGCATTACACACAAACCTTTCCCGCTAAATCTGTCGCGAAGCCATACTAACACTTGCACACAAAATGAATAAAAAGTTGCTGCAGTAATTTGGGGATAGAAAGAATAACATGCATAGAATACCGTACCTGCGCTTCGCTTGGTGATACCCGGTCGCCGCAGAAGAGGTTGAACTGCGTTGGTGATCCGTTTGTTTTCAGAAGTGGAGGGGGGAGAGGGTTTGGGCAAATGCACTCAACACTCATGCCCCCAGTAGAGACAGCATCACTTGTGACCACAATAATGAGGGTATAGAGTTACTGACGGCGTTGAACATTGTAAAGTAGGTAAATGGGCACACATTTGTATACAATTATCTGCCTTTTGTAACAGGTGCGTAGGTTACGTAGACTACGCTGACTTCATAAGTATTCCCTGCCTAAATACAGCGCTTGAAGATCCACCAACCATTTTTTTAGCTGTAGTTGAAGCCTACTGACGAAGCCTAGGTATGAAAATGTGAGCATGTTTGAGCATTTCTTTTCGTAGGCATGCTATTTTAATAAATGGAATTGATGTAGTCTATATGATGCAATTCATTGACGGCACATGCGCATAAAATCTATCAATGCTTCGAGCATATTGTAATAACGTTAATCAAAAACAACATGCAATAACACATGCAGATAGATTGGTCTTTAATCTCATTCCAATAGTTACAAACTGGCAATGACATAAAAATACCAGCATTTGTTGCAACTGCTACAGAATGTAAAATCATTGCTCATATAAAGTTTTCCAAGTTCAGTACTGGGGGCTAACAAAAAAATGACCATCCTTCCAACTCAGAAAATGACAATGTTACAATGACATAAATTCAAACATATACAAACAGACATTCAAATAAAATGTAAACAAATGCCATCTATTAAATTAGCAAATTAAATGTGAGTGTTAAACTCCTTCCCTTCTGATCTCAGATAATTAAAATAACAGCTTTAAACTGGGGACACGAGTCCATTTAACTAATCATTTAACACTCCCTGAATGGAATCAACACTCACACTTATTCAGAGTGATAATATTCAAATACACTGTTGCCTAACCCCTCACCGGAAATGTACACACAACACTGGACCAGCGAAAGGCGACTCAAAGAAAAAAAAAAAAGGGGCCGGTCAAAAATTCACCTGAGCTATCCTGCATTATTTAAAAGTCCTTGACCTCAGGCATGAGTGAAGCACATGCTCGCTGGAACATTTTGTGGCTAAAATCCAGTCTGCAATATATTATAAATCTATGTAGTGATAGATTTGTGCAAACAACTTGGTGAACTCAGCGCAGTACAATAACCAGTATTGGTTCTATGAAAGGATTCTATGAAAGGAAGTAGCACACCAAAGATATGTGTTCAGCGTTAATTGCCTGAAATCGGTGAAACCAAAAGTGCATACTGCTTGCTGAATTAAGGCACATCTTGAGAGGAGATATATATAAGACACCTGACCAGACAATTACCTCCATAGGGCAACTACTACTAAAACCAGACCAAGCAGATGTCTTGTCAAGGATCTGCTGCTGCTTGCACTACCCAACCTAATGGACCACCAGCACTATATGTGTGCTAAGCGTTTTTATTTCGTAAAATAAAAGCAAAGTTTGGTGAAATCTGAAGCAATAATGTTATGGACCACTGTGATGATTGCTGCTACATGGTGATGCGTGACCTTCAGTTGAAAAGTGCTTGAGAGATTCATGGATACCCAAAAAGACACACAAGAGAATGCTTTTGGCTAGACGGCCTTTGGCATGCTTTCAGTTAGAACATAATACCTCCTCCTACCTAGTTCTGTTTCAGTACAATAAGGGTCATATGGTAAGTGGTCTTTTGGAGTACACAGGCTAGATGTGTTATGGTTTCCAAACATCAAAGGAGAACACCAATCATCCTTCAACACATCAGAACATTTCACTTGATATGCTGAGTTCAGTTTATATGAGAGTTTTACAGGAACGTCAGCAAACTGAGTATTCCAGAGGAATCAGGAATTCCCTGAATGGCAAGGAACTGCCTTGTAAGAGTAGTGATTTAATCCAAAGGTTATTACTTTGACAACATCAAAATTGCTTTGGCTTTCAATCATGCAATCAGTAAAGTTACACATGTCTTCACAGTCCATGTCCATATCCTGAGATGATGGCAAAGCCACATCTTCACAGTTTTTTCAAATAACTATTTTCCCTCTTTCAACACACTGCACAAAGCAGTACTTTATAAGGCATGTAATATAGTTGAACCTATTTAATTAATAGCAAACGTATTCATTTTCAATATTGTATTTTAAAGAGGCTTTTAGATGCTTTGAACACCAGGATGCATTTACACTTGACCCAGAAAGTTCCTCTGTTTCTCCTCAGAACTTTTAGATTACTGTAGGCGTTTCTGTTCCTTCTATCAATTATCACATTGAAAATTCATTGGTGTTCCCCTTAAACCATGATACTGTTCATATTCCATGTTTCTAGTTTTTACTGAACATATCATATGTATTTACATATTCTACTTACATGTGCACATACTCTGCACTTTTACTGCTATTTTGCACTTCTGGTTAGATGCTAAACTGCATTTTGTTGTCTCAGTACTTGTACTTTGTGCAATGACAATAAAGTTGAATCTAATCTAATTATTCAACTTAAGTATAAATAGAATCTCAAATTTTCTACGAAATCTTCATCCGTCCAAGGATTTGTCAGATGAGCATGAGGAATGGACAAGACCATGAGCAAAACCGTCCCCCATTGGAATGGTAAAACAAATATAATGCCATGAGTCAGTGAGAAATGAGATTGAGATGTATGGCGTCATACACACATAGAAAATCATAAAAAAAAATAAAAAAAAACATTTTATAAACAAAAATTCAACATGTATATCTCCTTCGGTAATTGTGCGAATAGGACATCTAGCCAAAACTGATCCCAGTGTCCAATGTCCATTAATTTGGTCATACCACATGCATCCTCCTTTAATGGCGAGAGCATCCCACACCTTGAGCCTCACTGAGAATGGAGGGCCCATGGTTGTACTGACCCCTGCCCAAACAGGGTGAAGAAGGCTGCACCAAACAGGTTGATCCCAGCCGAGATGTAGAACACAAGTCTCCATTCCTCAATAGTGTTCTAGAATGAGAATGTGAGAAGCCAAAGAATTAAGGACAGGACAGGTTCTCAAGACAGGTTTATAACAGCTGAGAGGTAAAACGCATTTCATGAAAAAGTGTTGTAGAGTAAAAGTGTGAGAGGATCATTTTACCAAAATAAAATGATAAAGTTATGCCAGAATTACAATGACACAATGCTGAAAGCACAAACCATTGTCACATAAATAATTCAATAACAACCAAGGGAAAGTAAAGAGGTTGCATAATATACTAATCGAAGATTAATCACACTGTGAGTAAAATCGTTGACACTGCAGCTTGACGGCATTCTGTCTGGACTGAACCTCATCTAAAAGCAAAAAAAAAGTCATGGACTTACTCCTTTTGTCAGTGTTCTTGCTATGACTGGTCCAATCATCCCTGGGATGGTGGCAAAGGAGTTGGTGATTCCAAGTAAAATCCCTGCATAACTGTAGACAGAAGACAGAAAAGTCTGAATGAAATAATATTAAAATAAAAGAAAGCTTTCCATTCGACATACACGTGCATTTCAATCATGCCATTACCACCAAGTTTCATAATTCACCATTCATTTTCCCAAAGAAGACTGTTTATCAACTAATAGAAGACTGTTTAACATTATGAACCTCTTAAAAAAGTGCAATACCACATATAAATATTCTACGGGCATGTGTCAAATACGGCTTCCTATAAATCCTCCCAGTCCTTATAGTCCTACTTGAAATCCCCAGGGAAGAGAAGGTTGTGTTCACTTACGAGGGTGCGATGTCTAGGTGGCTGATATTGAACCCAGAGGCAGACAGGCCGCCCAGTGATGAGGAGATGGTGAGGAAGGCCACTGCAAGGACATAGTCACAGTCTGTGAAGCCGGCAGCAATCAGGAACACCGCCGGTCCTACCATCCCTGTGGAGACACACACACAGTACCCATTAACTTCATAGTCATTCAACTGGCACCAAACAAAGTAAATACTATTTAAAAGAATAACAAATAAAAAAAGCAGCAAGAAAATAATCTTGGAGATGTAACAGAAACCAAACAGTATTCCATATATTTGACTCATATTTAATTATGAATTGAATTATGAAATAATGAATTACTTTTCACTTAAAGCCGTAATAGTAGTATTTTTTTAATTCTTTAGCTGAAAACAGCTGACCCAAGAACTCAAATGTCTCCAGGACACCTTTCAACTATCTCAGAGGTCAACTTCAAGGTCTGTCAGTATTAACAAATCAGGAGTCCGAAGTCCAATGAAACGGGCATCCCTGCCCTCCAATTACTTTGCATGTGTATAGCACAGTGATGGGAGGTTAGCTATAATCCCTCCCAACTCCGCAGAACCTCAGTCAGTATGTGGTTGAGGACAGGAGCTGCAAGTTGTGTATGAGTGTTGGCTCATTAAAACATATTTTGTCTGGATGTAAAACTAGCATGACCCAGGATGGCTACACCTGAAGTCATAATGAGGTTTTAAATAATTTGTGAGTCTGAGAATAAATGAGTTGAGGTTAACTCGTTGCCGGTTAAAGACGGGGACAGTAGGATTTCTGTTGTGCGAGAGGGGCAGAAAAGTGGATACCTGGCAAGTACAGTACCAGTCAAAAGTTTGGACACACCTATCATTTTTTGGACTTTTATTATTTTCTACATTGTAGAATAATACTGAAGACATTTAAACTACGAAAGAACCCATCTGGAATGATGTACTAAACAAAAAAACTGTTATCTACCATGTAGGAAATACTAATTAAAGTAAAGAAATAACTTAAGAAGGTGTGTCCAAACTTTTGACTGGTACTGTATAAAATGGGGCAAAGTGCAGAACAGGAAATGACTGGCTGATGTCGGTTCTTCAAGTTCCACAGCCTATATTTTTGGGACTGCTACAAGACCAGACATGATGTATTGGGGATGTGAGCGCATCGTTTACTTTATTGAGTTAAAGAGGATGAGTTAAAGATGTGACTGAGGAAGCATTTGAGAGGAAGAAGTGTGAGGTATACGGAACTGGTAGTGGAAGTGAGACAACAAGGTTGACACACAAGACCAGTTTAGACAGGTATAAGAGGCTATGTAGTTCAGTCAATCAAAGGAGCTTTAAAGGCGATTTCAAAGCACGTGTTGCGGCGGTCAACAACCAGTTGTGCATTGTTGTTGCATTCAGCTGCTCAGGACCTGTGGCGGGCTGAGGGTTGGTTTTATACAGTACCAGTCAAAAGTTTGGACACACCTTCTAATTTTTTGAGAAGTTATTTCTTTACTTTAATTATTTTCTACATTGTAGATTACCTTTTTTTTTGTTTAGTACATGATTCCATATGTGTTCTTTCGTAGTTTAAATGTCTTCAGTATTAATCTACAATGTAGAAAATAATAAAGTAAAGAAAAAACTTCTCAAAAAATGTGAAGGTGTGTCCAAACTTTTGACTGGTACTGTAGGTTAGGTTAGGTTGTTGGGTATGAGTACATTCATGAGACAGTGAGAAGATTGGCCACTGAGACATGTCCAAAACCAATAGCACAAGGAATTTAACGACTTGTGTATAATATATATATTTTTTAAACTACTAACATAACATTTCATACAGCACCTTTAAAACAACTCATGTTACAGTGAAAGAAGGAGCTACGAGTTTCCTTTAATGTAAATAGTGAGTCGTGATAGTCCTTACACAAGTGGATTGTGGGTAACCATAACTCTAGAACCATATGCTCACTGTGTAGGATAAACTTTCCCATTTCACATGTACTCTTGATTCTTGTCCAGTATGTGCCAGACACAAATAAATCATCTACGACCTACAGCCAAAGTCCATCACTATGTACACATTAAGAGATGTTAATGCTTTCCTTTGTTGATGTTGTTCTGTTTTGTTGTTCTTGCTTAAGATATGTCACACCACAGGCTAGAAGGCTACATTTTGACCTTGACTTGAATTGTCTAGGCCAGCACCACACTGCGCCAGCTGGTCGATATCAGCTGACCTTCCACTGCTGACAGAGCGAATCAGACTCAGACTTCCCGTATTCACGGTCTTTCTGCTGGCTGGCTGCTTTGCCTCCACACTCCCTCTCTGCTCCCCCTGTCTTTCTCCTGAAGGTCTGTGTGGCTGGCTACTGATTTGACTTTTGCAAAACATAGCAACCAACACAACCAAACATTTTGTTTTATGTAATGTACGCTGCACTATGTTGTCTATTTATTTTATCTATTTATTTTATCTCTTTTTCAAATTTGTATTTGTATGTTTATGGATATACTTGAATCCTATTCCTACTACCTTGCTGCTTTGACAATTGAATTTCCCCTCACGGGATTAATAAAAGTTTATTTATCCATCCACGATGACACAGCAAATGCGAGCGACTTCCTGACCCAGGCTAAAGTGCCAATGACTCGAAATCAGCAAACAGATCAGTTTCGCGTGACTCACATTAGTTCCTTCTCTGTATCAAATTGGCTATGTCATGGATGAAAAGGGTGACCAGTGGTTGTTCACGGGCCAAACAACATCAAATTGAACTCCTCCACAGAAGCTAGTGATGTGTGTTAAATGTCAGGGTAAAATAAGTCACAAGCGCGCCCCTGCCACCAGCACAGTGTCCTCTTCAGCACACTTGTTGTGACAGATATTTTGAACTCATAAAACCACCAACTCCAAATTCCCCACTCATGTAAGAACAATACAGACCTCACTTTAAACTTTAAAGCAAGTCATCACCGGACTCACAACAACAGGCACTGCTGCTGAGGGAGCATCCAAAATGATTATTGGATCATAAAGTATGTAACATTAGAGGTGGATGTAACCAGAAGATTCAAATCTGTGTGGGATGATATTTTAAAAGATCAAAACTAGAAATGATTAGGGGGGGTGGGGAGAGATTAGACTTTCCACGGCCCATGTGACGACATTTCCCGTCAGGTAATACTGAGGGTAAGCCAAGGTTATGTCTGCTGACAGAATAGCTGAAGTAGCAGAATAAACAACATACGTTTTTTTTTTTTTTAAATATCCACAAAGCTACACACGTGGGCCTTGACGAGTAGCTGACGAGGTACAGAGGAGAAGAGTCAGAGGTTGTGTTCCTCACTCACCGATCAGAGTAAAGGCCTTGCGTACGGCCACAGTGCGGAACTGACAGGTCTCTCTCAGGTAGTCAGCCAGCTGACCCCCCAGCAGTGCCAGTATCCAGCAGCCTAGGTACGGTAAGGCTGACAGCATCCCATTCTGAGACAGGTCAAAAGGTCAAGGGTGAAAAAGAGAAGAATGCACAGAGATATTACATAGAAGAAAAAGGAAACAGCACCATGGACCTGCTCTGTTCTCTGTGCACTTTAACAGCAAAATAAAACTGAATTGTTGTACAATATATACAGTATGTGCATATGCAATCAGTTGGATAATGACAATAATAACATCAATATCAATTCAAAATAAAAACACATTCTTAAAAATGCTTTTATTGTGCTACTGCATTAGATCTGTAATATTAACTTTCTTACCTGTTGGATACTGAAGCCAAGTATGTCGTTCATGTAAGTCGGAAGCAGGGTCAACAGGGTGTAGAATGTCCAGTTGTAAGAGAAATGGGCGACCACTATTGCCCACAATGGCATGGATGTCAAAATGGACCCCCAGGGTATGTAATCCGAGGTTGGAGACAGCTACGAGAAGATTACACTGTATTGTTATATTTTATTATACACACATGAGGTAGACTGTTTTATTGCTGTTTGCTTTTTTGTGTTTCATATGTTCTGGCATTCATGTAAATAAAGCCTCTGCAGAAAACAACACAGAATTAGTGGTGTTATCTTAGCGGCTACCTAGAGTATGGCTTTCACTGAGAGTTAACATTATATTATAAACATACAAAACATCTCACAGACATCGGATGGCATCTTGTGGAAACACAAAAGCACAGTCTCTCTGAAGGCTACCTCATGTCTGAGTGAGGAGGCGATGTAGAGCCTCTCTCGTTCTGATATTCTGGGATGTGTGCTGGGTGTGTTGGACACGAGTGCAGTCCAGAGAATGAACCAGACCAACCCAATGGCTCCTGCAGACACACACACACACACACACACACACACACACACACACACACAGACACAGACACAGACACACCAACAGAGTTCAAGGTCACACTTTTGACAAACATGCCTTAGTAATTCAATTAAGCATGCTTTAAGGTAAAACCCACGGTGTGACCAGTACAGCCCGTGACTAAGCAAGAGGAAGTGAAGTTTAAAGGTGCAGATATTGTAAAAAAAACACAAGGTTCCCCTTTCTTATTCTTCCTGAGGGGAAAATACCAAGGGAAAAAACGTACAAATATCTTACTCATGAATATAGCATTACTTATTAAAAGACCAGAGCAGCTAGGCAGGCATAAGCTAGTCATGTGTTGGCCATAAACATGACCATGCAATTCTATGGCAATTCTAGATATGACGCACCTTACAGCAAGACACTGTAACTGCAGGCACAAACTTTCCCTGAATTTGAATTTGTTTGAACAAAATAAAATGTCAAATGAAGAGGGAAATCACTGGCAACACAAAGACAAAAAGCTCACCAAACACATAGAAGACGTATGTCCAGTCTAGGTAGAAACAAATCACGCCCGACAACGGCAGGGCAACCACAGTCCCCAACTGAGCACCTAAACAAAACAGACGGTTAATGACCGAGGCAAAGGATTTTTCACACAAACCACACATATATCAAAGAAGTTACTGCCAAATTCAAACACATCAAATTTTCCATCCACAGTTTGCATCCTTCCAGGGCTGGACTGGGACAAAAAATCGGCCCGGGCATTTTGAACCAGACCGGCCCACTTAATTCGATAACACACCCTTTGGTCTCTCGAATGTCTACACACCAACCAGGCTTTTAGCTAGCAGGGCGTCTGCCCTATCGTCTACAAAAAAATAAGAAGAAATGGGACGCCCTACTTTTAGGCAGGACGGCCTAAAGACGCCCTATTTTTCTCCCGTTTTACCTGTTAACTTTCGCTGAATGTGATCAAAATTCACCGTTTCAGTCGCTTCAGCGAAGTCTAGAATCATATGCCCTGCCAATTAGAAAATAGCATTGCTGTATTCCCGCTACAACAACGTTACATCATGATTCCAACGAAACATTGATTCATGGGCTCGCAGAAGCTACAGAAGACAGCTGTCTCACCGCACGTCACTGAACCTACTACTTTATGAGTTCAACAAGAGTTTGTGTGTTAAGGTGGTGGTCTTAATTAATCTAAATTCAATACAATACAATACAATATACATCATACACTTTAAAGCTTTGTTCAGAATACGGAGGTTTAAGATCGGTCGATATTTTCCGTCCTTTTTTGGAACCAGAAAATAGCGACTGAAGAACCCCCTGTTCTCGTCTACGAGAGGTACAGACTGTATTGCTCCCTTTCCTAGAAGGGAGTCTATTTCCTCCTGTAGGAAACGCGCTTGATGAGGTGGCACTAACGTTTGTACCACGCCCCTGAACTTCGGGGGGCAAACTGGAGCGTATAACGGGCTATCATAATTCGCTATCTGGACAAATTGGCATATTTTCATAGGGTTTGGGAATACTGGGCTTTCGGAACATTGACATGGCACCGCGCACCAATAGGCTAAGGGGCTTGCCCACCACTCAAACACACAACATAGAGTGTAGGCTAACGGCTGGCTGTTTCAGAGTAGAGTAGGCTGAGGGCTAGCAACAGCTACAGACTTGTCTTGTATTTACAATGCAAACGAACTTGGCCATAGAACATAGGTCCTAAGTCAAACATATTTTAGAGACGTTTGAATTCATGATCAGTAAGCTTACCGTAGGTCGTTGTATCGTATCTCCCTGGCTGTTGCCACCAGTAGGCCTATCACTTTCATCCACGGTACCTGATGATGGCCCTGCCGTGGCAAACATTTCCGATATTTTGGCACATTTGGCAGTGTAGGCTTGAAAAGCAAGCCTCTTCTTATCTCGCAGTTTCTCCGCACCCTCTTTTCGCTTTCTCTCCATTTTGGACTGGAGGATTCTAACGAAACGTGCGTTTCTGTGCACCGCCCAAGCCAAAGGTAGAAGGTGTTTGGTGATATGATTGGACGAGCCCCTTGTCACTAAAGAAGACAGCCAATGGGCCGCAGACTAGCATGCGCTTGTCAAGCATGTCAAGGCCATGGGCCATGCTGAGTTTGTTTCCCGTCCTAATGCATTATGTAGGCAGGTCCAAACCGAAAGGGGTTGGTGTTGGGTCAGCCCAGGGGATGTGATTGGGCCAGCCCAGTGTCAATACGGCCGCTCATGAACTACTTTCGTGGGCCATCCGGTCAGACCATTATATGGGGAAAAAAAAAATTCTAAAAAAAAAAAAAAAAAAAAATGTTTTTTTTTTTTTTTTAAATAATAAATTCGGGACTCTCGGCCCATATTGCACCTCGGCCCACCGGGAAAACGCCCGGTATGCCAGATTGCCAGTCCAGCCCTGCATCCTTCTGTCATCAGTGTATTATCTCACCGGTGTTCATTGCACCTGAATCACTACATTTGGCTTCATCTTTATAGAAATCTCAACAATTCTGGAAACAATTGCTTCTGACATTTCAAAGTAAAGGGTGTGGATAACAGACATTGCAGACATTGCAATTTATTTTTTGCCACAATGACTCATTTGCTGAGACTAAATTCCTTACAATCAATGCTTTGGACAAGATCTACAGCCAATGGATTGAGTTCCTACTAGTTACCTGAGTAAGACATGGTGAGCAGACGGCTAGTTACCTGAGTAGGACATGGTGAGCAGACGGCTAGTTACCTGAGTAGGACATGGTGAGCAGATGGCTAGTTACCTGAGTAGGACATGGTGAGCAGATGGCTAGTTACCTGAGTAGGACATGGTGAGGAGACGGCTAATTACCTGAGTGCTAGTTACCTGAGTGGGACATGGTGAGCAGACGGCTAGTTACCTGAGTAGGACATGGGTAGCAGACGGCTAGTTACCTGAGTAGGACACGGTGAGCAGATGGCTAGTTACCTGAGTAGGACATGGTGAGCAGACGCGGCTAGTTACCTGAGTAGGACATGGTGAGCAGACGCGGCTAGTTACCTGAGTAGGACATGGTGAGCAGACGCGGCTAGTTACCTGAGTAGGACATGGTGAGCAGACGGCTGCGTTCCAGTGGAGGTGCCCAGGATGCCCACATGGCATGCATGGCAGGAAATGACACCCCCTGGCAAGAGTGGAACATACAGTACCAGTCAAAATATGTACACACCTTCTAATTTTTGGAGAAGTTTTTTCTTTACTTTTATTATTTTCTACATGGTAGATAACACTTTTATTTGTTTAGTACATGATTCCATACGTGTTATTTCATAGTTTAAATGTCTTCAGTATTAATCTACAATGTAGAAAATAATAAAAGTAAAGAAAAAACTTCTCAAAAAATGTGAAGGTGTGTCCAAACTTTTGACTGGTACTGTACTCTTAGAATAACAGTGTAATATCTGTGCAATTTTGTTGTCACCCATTATTTCCATAGTTAAAGATCAAATCATTCAGAGAGTTCTAAATGTACAATCTGACCATATTTGATGGTCAGTGCAATGGTGGCACCAGTTTGCACAACCAAGGTTGGGGATCCATACAAAACCACCTTCCTGGTCATTGTTGTTGATCATGTATGCTGGTATGTATGATTCAAGCTGTATGTGTGTATACTAATGTGTCTCTTAAGACGAAGAGACTCCTGTATGTCTGCGTGTGACTCTCCCTATAAGCATGTAAACACACCTCCAACTTGAAGAGAAATAGGAAAGACAGTCTAACCCTGGTCTATTATTTCCATGAGTGTGCACTGTGCACCAATGCACCATTACAGGCAGAGCTTACCTCCCCAACGCCCTCCAGCACTCGAACAGCAATGAGGTAGCCCGCCCCCAGGTCTGCTGCCAGCGGCGTGAGCAGGGTAAAAATCACGGTGCACAAGATGCCGATGCCCAGAAGCCACTTGGCGCCATACTTGCGTGCCAGGTACCCCCCCGGTACCTGCGTCACTATGTACCCGTAGAAGAATGATCCCAGGATCCAACCCTGTGTCTCAGAATCCCAATCGTAGACACTAGCCTGTGGGAGCATTTCAAAAGACATTTAGTCAAGCTCTACTTCAAATCGAATGTTCCGGTTTTGTCTTCTATTTAAAAAAAATGACAGTCACACCATCCCTAACATGCACAACCCAGCCCATTCACTAACCACAGGTCAAGCACATGCTTGGACTTGCTTGGCTATTTGTTGACTCAGGGCAGTTGAAACAGCATTTTATTTGCAGTGCAAGCATACAGTAGATGGTTTTTGGGACAGTACATCTGCAGGACTTCTTTTCTTCTTTTTTAAAAACTTGCAGATTTATTTGTAAAACAGGACCTAGATCTAATCTTCCCTTCTCAGTTAGAAAAATCTGACAGGGGAGCTGTCCAAGGTCCACAAGTTGTCACTGAAATGTATCACAAGACAACCATATGACCTTTGACCTTTCAAATTGATCTAAAGAAGACAGCTTCACCTGTTTATCGGTCACACTGAAAGAAAGAAGACAACCTCTCAACCAATCCCACTGGAACAAAACACACTTAACTTCTTTTCAACTAGACCATTACAAGCGCATTATTGACCTATCAATTCTGATATAGCATGAAACAATATAGGAAGTCAATTACACCACTTGCATAGCAATTCACATTCCCAATCAATCATCAAACATCAACACATTAAACACGCACTCAAAGCATCTGTTTAGCAAATACACAAATACACACTGTACACTTTTTTTCTCTGGGTTATGCTAGGGAGCCTAGGGGAGAAGAAAAGCTGACTTAACAGTATGGTTGTGTTTGGGTCTCTCTGGGCTGCTGTGCCTAGGACAGACTGACTTGCTGGCATTGCTTGAGCTGGTGGTGTTGAGCATGTCTACCATGGCCACGCTGAGGTTGACACGCAGGGCATACGCCACAAAGAAGCCATAGCAGGCCAACAAGGACAGCCCGTAGCGAGCTGATCCGCAGGCGGGAGCTGATCGAGAGACGGCAAAAGAAACAAAAAACAATCAGTAAACTATATCAATTTATTTGGTCATAATCCATTAGGGCATCTTGGTTTGAGGCTTGTTTTCTTAAGGTGTTTTTTTTTCTTACAAAGCTTACAAGTTCACAATATTGCAACATAAACTCCGATTTCAGGTCAAGTAATATCATGTTATTCATATGGCAATTTCTCCACTACATAGTTCAATTTGGGTGACGCCCTTTTCCTGCCACCTGGTTTGTACGTTGAAATCCCGTGACTAGCCGGAGCAATTTAAAGTTATTCTAGCATATGTTTTTTTTCTTAACACAGAGCTGCGACAATCACACACAAAGAAAATTAATTAAATCCCAACCAGTTTGCGTAAAATGTTGGCCTGTGCGCACAATACAATGCAATCAACTGTGTTAGAGAATCAACAAAGACTTGTAAACAAATACTCAAATTGGACAGCGATGCTCAATTAATGACACAGCATATCAATATTTGGAAAATATGCGGATGCAAAATCTAGGGGCTCACAGACATCTGGTATGCTGCGAAATTGGCATCAATAATTTAAAACACAACTTTATGACATTGCACAACACAAAACGATAACCACATGTGCCTTGTATTTGTAAATATATTGGCAATTCAATACTTTCGCTAAAACAACATTGTTAAAGTTTCGAAGGATGACATTAACGTTGAATAAATACAGCTAGCCAGCTAGCGATATCTAGCTATTTTGCTTGCTAGTGTAACTATAGCCAGGAAACTTTTCACCTTTCTCTGCATTTTCTTCTTTGCGATGCAACAAAGGCTGCTCGTAGTCATCGGTCTCTGTGTCTGATGCAGAATGATCCATCTTGCAACAGACGTCCGAGATGTAAGTTCATTTAACAGACGGCACTGTGACGACTTCTTCAGCCTCTGGTTGTCTGCTCATTTCTCTGCGGGATCTGTTGTGTTTCTGCGGCAGACTGACCTGATTTCTTCTCTTTACATTACGGGGGGTTTATTGACGACTATTTTGGATGTAGCCCTCTACTGGTCTGGAAGAAAATAAAATTATATTGTAATGCCATACAATTTCCATACTCACATTCCTTTTTTTCCACACAGCAAAGGTAGAAAGCAATAATGGAAATGCATACAAATACACAGATGGCCTTTTTTATTTAAGGACACCATTTATTTTTAAAGACAACATTCACACCTTTTTCACCAACCCAGATGAATATACCCAAAAAATGTTTCTTCAGTGGTAACAATTTTCATTTGAAGTCAGGCCTTTTTTTAACATACACACTGTGGTGTGGTTGTGGTGCCGCACAGGAACGGCACCCACGCACAAATATGCACAAACAACAGATAACTCGAAGTTCAACAAAGTAGGCTAGGACACCAATCTTGGTTACTACCATTTATTCGAGTGAATGAGTTGGTGCAGAAAACTCAGTTTCATTTGAAGGATAAATGGATTACCGACAGGTTGGGTGTTCGAGTCCTCAGCTAGTTGGTCGGTCCGACGCAAGAAGCGCAGGCTGAAAACACTAAACATTTATCTGATTCCCAGTTTAATTGGACTTTAATTGTCTCAGGTTCTGTCTTGTCATCTGTTTTTTGTTTTTTTGTGTGTTAACCCCCTTTCTTTAGAAATGGTGCTGGCCACCTCTTAATAATTTTTTATTGTTCTGACTAGGAGAAGGCTAGTTTTGTCAGGTGTGTGCATCTATGTGACCTTTGAACTGCTGGTTATGGTCCTCTGCTCATATAGAGGCTAAGCAGGTTTTGTTTATTTCCTGAACTGCTAATTGTTGTCCTCTGCATATTGAGAGGCTTAGCAGGTAACCAGGATATTTTTAAGTCATTAAACATTATAACTTAAACACACTTATTCTGTCTCTGAGCTTTTTGGCCAAACCCACATTTTGAAAGCAACCCGAGGCCCGGCCCGTCTCACACACACACACACACACACACACCTATCAAAATCCCCAAAATTACAAAACATTATCCAGTTTGTATAAAACAAACACAAGCAAATATGAAGGGTTTGGAACATCACTGACCACGTGGTAAACACATGGTGTGTTTATTTGCAAAATATATTCCAAAATTTGTCACACTTCCTCAGAATCGAAGCGTTGCCAACATATTCTCAACAGAATGTCAATGATTACATTGTAAAACACTGACAACGGATATTCCTGGTAACCCACAAGAAAAAATTCTACCGCACCATTACTTTTTTTTTTAACTGCCAGATTTGTTGTTGTTGATACGGTGAGATTCTGGTGTTTTAGGTCATTGTCATTGGCTGCTGTTGCCATCTCCATGCTATGGGTTGATCAAAAACACTTGGCTTTTAGTGCAGTCACCAAACTAGGATATCGTTTCTTGCTGAAGAATATCCCAACTTAATGGAAAGGGGGAAAAAAACTAAAAACACTTCTATAGTAACATCTAGGGGGACTTCAGCTAAGTCTTCCCCTTCGCCTTCGCCTTTTCCTTTAGTTTCTTTTCCTTCTTCTTCTTCTTCTTCTTATCTTTCTTCTTGTCCTTCTTGTCCTTCTTCTTCTTCTTCTTACTGCTGTCACCTTGGGCAGAATCGTCCGAGTCATCTGAACTTTCTTTATCGCTGTCCTCTACCAAGGGGGTCCTCTCCCTGGCTTCTGGTTCCAGTTTCACCTTGACAGGGGCCGCGGGCCCAAAGACGCCCTTCTCATCCCTGCGATCGCTCTCCTCTCGGGCCCTCTTTTTGGACCAGTGTCCCGGGCTCAGTTCACGCTCATCTCTGCGCGCTCCCTTGCGGTCTTCCACAGGCCGTTTCTTCTCCTCGTGGCCAGGGCCTGTGGAGTGCTGTGAGAAGTGGCCAGGGCCTGTGGAGTGCTGTGAGATATGGCCAGAGCCTTTGCTTGTGTAGTTGTACAGCTTAGGTATGGGTCCCTGGAGTTAAGAAACAATTACAAGATATTCAGCCAGTACATCACAAAAACAGTTTAGGTAATTCAACAGCTGTGGTAAGCCCTAGTTGCAAAGAACTAGTAAAATAAATGCGGCCTATAATGTGTTGTATTGTATAATACTGCATGTAGTATATTACACACTGTATACGGTAAGGTGCTGTGCCAAATCCCTAACAGAGCAGACGCCTCACACACACCTTTTCTGACTCGCTGGGGCGTTTGTGGCAGCATTTATGCCCTTCGGCGCTGGCGAGGTCACCAAAGAACTCCTCACATTGCTGGCAGTAGAAGCCAATCACAGGAACCAAGCACCCTGATCCTGAAAAACAGCAGCATCAGTGAATAAATGATTTATGAAATGATGTCATTAAATGATTCATGAAAACCACACAAAGCCCCAGTGTCATATAGCTTTACCTT
Source organism: Sprattus sprattus (assembly GCF_963457725.1). Classification (NCBI taxonomy): domain Eukaryota; kingdom Metazoa; phylum Chordata; class Actinopteri; order Clupeiformes; family Clupeidae; genus Sprattus; species Sprattus sprattus. The sequence continues at coordinate 6,033,999 of NC_137910.1, read as the reverse complement.
CCTGTTTCAAAATGCTCTGCAGTTCTTTCACCAGGTGTTCTTTCCTCTTCGTTCCACTGCCATGTTTGTCACTCCCATCTCTTTCTCTCTCCTTGAAAACGATAAACAAAACAAACAATAATACATATTTTACTACCTTATGGTATTAAAAACAGATATCCTTAGTTCCTGAAGAATAACACATTCATGACATAACCAGCAGGATCTACTGGAAAGTGTACAGACCGGGGCTAATCCATGCAAAGTTAAGCACCTTCTCACAGTGACTGCCAGGCCTATCCCTGTGGGAATTCCCTCGGTCCTTCGAGCTAGATCTTCGAGCCCTGCTGTCCACGTTCTCTGTCTTCGACCCTGAAAGATGAATACTCATGACAGTCAGATGGCTCTACCAAAAACCACAGATGGATATGGCCTCACCTTCCAAGATTAGATGGATACACCTTAACATTTATAGTTCAGAATTTCACCATACATCCCGGCTCTTGATCAGCAAAATTACTTAAAATTGTAATTAAATTGTAAGAAGTATATTTCAAATTTAAACAAATTATCGAATACTATTCATCTCATTTGTCTCAACTCTGATGATGAGTGAAAAGGTACTGTTATGACTCTTAAATTACTTAATAGCAGAAGAGCTGTAATACTCTTTTACCTTTGGATGACGAATGCGAAGACTCGTGCGAGGACTTCGATGTTGTTAATTTCTGGTCCTTGAGTTTGGGCGAGTCACGCAACTTGACAGCGATCTTGTTGATTTCTGCCGTGCTCAGAGTCAACCCCATGTTCTTCAGGAGGCTCTTGACCCTCTCAAACTCCGGACCGCTCGGCGTCCCCTCTCTGTTCTGTTTGTCCAGGCTGCTAGCTCTGAGTCTGTGGGCCGGAGCCTCCGTTTTCGCCTCCGGTTTCACCTCCGGTGTGGCGCTGTGCTTCTCCTTGGCCCCTTGGTTCAGGACGGTCAGAGACAGCGCCGACTGGGCCTGCCTGAAGATGTGGCTCATGCCTGGATCTCCCAACAGCGCCTTGAACTGCTGAAGTGGGGTTGCCGGTGCAGAAGTCTGAGAGTCGGCCGCGGGTTTCACCGGGATGCTCTGAGGGCCGGGCTGGGTGGGACCGGTCCCTTCGTCTCCGTACAGGAACCTCTCCTCGTCGTCGATGTCTGGGACTTTGGCAGGGGGCGGTGGTTGTCGCTCCTCCGGGGTCTGTGGGCACGGCTCCCCCATCATGCTCAGGATGCGTGAGAAGCCGCTGCCGTCCTGCCGCACCCTCTCGTGAGGGAGGAGCGAGCTGTCCGACACCTCCAGTTTAGCCACAGGGGTTTCCACAGCCCTCGCATAGGCCTCAGCCAGATGTGGGGAGAGCGAGGCCTGAGCCCCCATTCGAGAGGGGCTGGCTGACGGAGCACTCTGTAGAAATGAAAATATGTAAACATTATCTTCATGGTTCAAATACAATTAGGATCCTATTAAGATACATTTCAAGGAAGAATTATTATGCTCATTCCTCATTTTATATGTAGGGTCGACTAGTATAGATTTATATGCTTTATTGTTCCAAAAACAAATTATTTTTGTCAGTGTACATCTCTATTCACCCTCTGTCTGAAACGCTTTGATAGAGCTCCTGTGTCTTTAAGCCCCCCCTTCCAATGACCCCATGAGACTCTGACTGGTCAGATAAGAGGGCATTAAGGATTGTGTTATGAGAATACGTCATCTAGTAAATAAGGTGTCAGGCAGCTGAGAAAATTGGTTTCTTTGGGAGAGAGTTACTCCCTCTAGCTTGTTCTTTGGGCTTCGATACTATGCAGACCATTTACATTCACAAAAAGCTATATAACATCCTAAAGGAAAGAACGGAAAAGCATAATAGGTCGTCTTTAACCGTTTTGTGCCCCGTGTCCTGCCACCTTCTATGTACATCAAGTGCCTTGGGTAATGCATTTAGTTTGTTTTGGTCATTCATTCAATTGGTTTTATTTTTTTCACTATACTTTACCTGTTGTGTGAGGAGGGCTCTCTTCACCACAGACAGGGAGTCCTCCAGGCCCTTGCTCTGCAAAAGCTGCTTGAGTTCATTGAAGAGGTCCACTTTCGAGGACAGACTGCTACTGCTCTGCCCACTGCCACCGCTTCCAAGGTCCCTGCTAAGCATATGCCCTGTGTCCCTGACCTGGCTCTTGCCTCGGCTCCTGGGACAACTTCTGCTCCGGCTCCGGCTCCGGCTCCTGCTCCTGGGCCGACTCTTACTCCGAGCCCTACTTCTGGCCCGACTCTTTCCCCTGCTGCGGCTGCGGCTTCTCACCCGGCTCTTGCTCCGTGCTCTGCTCTTGCTAGGGGCTCGGCTCTTGCTACGGGCTCTGCTCTTGCTACGGGCACGGCTCTTACTACGGGCCCGGCTCTTACTACGGGCCCGGCTCTTACTACGGGCCCGGCTTTTGCCGCGGCTGCGCGCCCTGCTCTTGCCCCTGCTGCGGCTGCGGCCTCTCTGGTTACGTGAAGGACTCTGGCTCCTGCTCTTCTCCCGTTCCGAAGTCTTCTTGTAGTGCCCCCTGGTCTCCTCTCCTTCTCTCCCGTCGGTCTTCAGTGGTTGGTCCTTGGCAGCCAAACTCCTGAGAAACGCCTCCCCTGCTTTCTCACTAGAAATTGTTAAAACATGCCAGTTAAACAAACATCAAAATAGTCGCAAAAAATGGCAAAATAGTCACAAAAAATGGCAAAATTCTATGCAAATTTAATGCATACTGTAAAGCTAGGATCTGAATGGAATGAAATGCAACACAGTAAGTAGCCATGCAAGTGATGCTTACCTCTCATCCCAGCTGCGGTTCAGGTTATGGTTTTGGACCGGCGTAATGTTGTGCTGACTACCAACAGTTATCACCATACTGTGGTCAACAGACATACCGCCGAAAGGCCGTGCCTAGAGGGAAAAAAGAGGGGGTGATTTGCTGCTTAATTACTGTTCTTTTTACTTGCAATCGTTTACTTAATGCGAAGTTTTTTTTTTCTGGTGCGCTGTATGCATCTCAGAGGCTTGTTTGCTAACGTTACTCACATCCATGAATGGAGGTCTAATGGGTGGATGTCCAATTGGGTGCCCAGGCGGAGCACCCCGGTAAGTGAGGCCCGGTTGGCCATGATAAGGTGGTTGGTACGGGGCTCCATATCCAGTATTAAAGCGAGGACCGTTTGGGGGACCGCTGGCAAACCCGGCTGGTCTCTGAATGTGTCCGGAGGAATAGTGTTCTTGATTGGACAAACCGCGAAACATGTCGCAGCTACAATGGCATTGTTTGGCAGTTTCTGTCCATATATTCTCTCAACGAAAGAATGTTTACCTGTGAAGTTAGAATAACTGTATCACCATCCACAGATGTGCAACCAAACACTGTTAACAAGAACCAAGCGCAGCAAGAACCCGAATAGAACCAAGAGCAGCAAGAACCCGATAATTTTTAGTAGCTAGTTGAATGAAGTTCTTCCTCCTACAGTTTACATCGAGGTTTGTGATGACATAGCATATAGTGCCACCTAGCGGCTGGTGGTGTAAATGGCAAATTGACATTTGGCTGAGTCAGTCTCGCAGCACATTATCAACGCCAAATGAGGTATTTATTCATATTATGTAGCCTGTTTTGTAAGAACCGTATATTCATAGTCCGCGTAGACCTATCTTGTATGAACTATTAGGCCTACTCTACAAATACCTGGATAACTTAATTAACTGTAGCCTAAAGGATTTTTAATGACATGAATCCACCAGGCAAACTGGCAAAGTTTTTCATGTTGGCAGTTTTACCCACAATAGGAATGACAACAGAGGGGTTGCATCTTAATGTGTAGGCTAATGGCATTGAGAACAGCGGAAACTGTAGCATGTCCCTCCACTGATAAAGAACAGCCATCGATGTCGAATTTAAATTAGATTGACTTTAGCTAATAGACGTATTTCACCCTTAAGCTATTTTCTCTAGTCTCACAAGCCAGGTCGTCTTTGCTCTTGTTTTAAATAATAATGTACATAACATTAGATAATAACTTGTGCAGACAAGATAACAAATATTTCCTCATGGGACTTAAGGGGCTCCAGTCTTAAATATTCTTTGTTTTGTTTGTCACTGTCACACGACCTCATCTCCAACCTCGGATTTCTTCCTGCATCTTTGAGTATTTTTTAACCATTTTAAGTTGTATTTGTTAAAGGTCAATTTTGTATCTGCAATTTTGAATTTATTAGAGCAATACATAGATGACTACCACCAATGACAATGGTTTTGTCTACTTGACTAATTGTGAATTTGAGTCTGATGCCTACTGTGAAACATTTTGTTTAAATAAAAGATTACAATGGGCATTGCATTAGCACACAATACAACCAAACTGACTTTTAATCATCATTAGCCTGATACATTTAGTAACATAAAAAAAGTCCTCAAACAAAAAGTCTACTCATTAGGCCTATGGAAACTCTTCACAATCTTCAGTACATTCATGAAGGACTGCTGTATTTAATTGATCTAACAGTCAAGTATAACATCTCTCCCATATATCTCAAAATATTCATCCTTTCCTTAGTCAAACTGTATGAAAGTTTAGGACGATGCTTTTTCATTTTACACACATTTTTTCTTTATTGCTCATCCTTTTTCATTCACACTTCCAAGCAGTCAATTCCATACTATGTACATAACAAAGCAGCATTGGGTGGCCTGTTTGAATAGCTTTCAATTGAAATAACAGAAACAGCAGTCAAGTTTGTCTGCAAACAATTAAGGAACATTCATATTTGAAATGGCCACACATCCATTTGAAACCAAACTCTCCTGTTTGAGGGGAAAATGTAAACTAGTGCTCAACAAAAAATGTCTTTCACCTTCGTTCAATGAAAATAGGATGACCGATGAGAACTTCTGTATATTTTAATCAAGTGTAACGTCATATGCAACAATGAAATGTCAAAACCCCCTTCAAAAGGTCTCCCCCTTCAAATAACCTTCGTAATAAGGCGCTGTCGTCATGGTCAACACAGCCTGGTTCACCCAGTGGGTTAGGCTCTGGCCACGCTGTTCAAGCTCAACCCAGCAAAACCTCTTAATATGGCACATTAATGGTTTGCAGTTCGCGCACACACACACACATAGCCTAAGTAGTCTGGTGGGCTATTAGACAGGAAAGGATTTTTTCCAATGGGCAACCAACAAGACAAAACAGGGCATCTGCAAACCAAAGCGACTACGATCTGCCTTCAAGCTCCCCATCATCTCGTCTCAAGGATGTTTACACAGCACCGAGCTTTAAAAGTGACCCCTGTATCCCTTCACGTTCCATCCTTGTGGCCTTTGATTGTGCTCGGTTCCAGCTTCCAGAGCCACTGATGTGTAAACCCCCCGCTGTGGTGACCTGCCTTGGGTGGTCTCAGCTCGTGTAGTAGCCTTGGCCGAAACCCGCCTGATTGTACTGTTGGCCTCCGTGCTGGAAGAACTGTTCGAACTGTCCACCTTGGTTGTAGTTCTGTCCTCCTCCTCTACCGCCCCAGCCTCCTCCCTGTACCTGTCCCTGTCCCTGTACCTGTCCCGCTCCGCCTCGGCCTCCTCTTCCTCGGCCTCCACGCCCGCCCCGCCCGCCTCTGTCCTGGCGGCCTCCATCATGGTGGTAGTTGTCGTGCTGCTGGTAGCCGCTACCTTGTTGTCCACCTCCGCCTCCACCTTGATAACCTCCCCCTACAGAATAGTTAGGACCTGCTTGGTATCCTCCTCCTCCTCCATAGCCCCCTCTACCCCCACCTCCCTGATGTCCACCTCCATCTTGGTGGTGACCATGATAACCACCACCTCCTCCTCCAGCACCTCCCCCTCCTCCACCATCTGACCAGCCTCCCTGAACCTTACCCCCTCTACCTCCTCCCCTTCCACCCCGCTCGTAGCCACCCCCTCCTCTCCCACCATGGGAATGCTGGTCGTAGCCACCCCTGCCACCACCGCCGCCACCCCCGCCTCTGCCACCACCTCCGTAATGCTGCCCACCACCAAAACCTCCAGACGGCCCATCCTGCCTCTTCTGCCAAGAGGGCATCTCTGGGGGTGGAGCTTCGATCTCGCAGGGTCTCCCGCCTCGGTCTGGCACACGGCCCATCAGAACCTAGTTTTAGAAGAAGACAAGACAATAAAAACCCTTAGACTCCACCAGCAAGGGTTTGATTATGGGTCTGTGACTGCATGATAAGCGTCTTTGAGTGTTAGAAAAGCGCTATATAAATATTAATTATTATTATTTATTATGAGTGTGTCCAGTCCCTCTGTCTCACATAATAGAGTAGCTTTCTACGTATTTGCTGTGGTCCTCTGATAGCATTATTATGAAATACAGGTGTGGTAATACCTTATTAATTGCACAAGCTGTCTTCTCCCTGTTTCTCCCACTGCTGGTGCGCAGAATTTTTGACAGGTCTGCTCGCGCTGCAAAGAGGTGAGCTACAGTCACTGCGGTCTTTGCATTCAGAGCCGCACGCAAAGGTGGATACACTTTATTCAATTTTTCAGAGTGTGTCTGTTGAAAGAAAAACATGTTTCATGAACATCGCAGGACAACACTAGTGTTACAACACTAATGTATAACAGCAGAATGTGGTCTAAGTGATTTAGGATAATAATGGGGAAGATAAGGGTCCCATTGAAAACCCTTTCAAAACACTGTTTTTAGTTGAATGGAGAGTGTTTGTTACAAATGTCTTATATGGCACAGAGAAATAAATTATTTGACAGAACATTTACTGAAAATAGTTTGTGTGCTTGATAGCTTCTGCCACTTTCCATGAGAGCTGCAAAATTAACATTACAACCAACACCAATTGCCAGTGGTGATGTGGTATGAAACATCTTAACTCAATCAGAATGTTATGTTACACAAAGCTTTGCAACATTTAGGCACTCAATACTGTTTTATCTCTTAAGTGTTCAGGTGTACTGCTCATGTTTTACCTTAGCCCGATCTGACCACCCAAATGACTGCACCGTCACATCCAGACGCTTTAGCAACATCTTCCTCCTAACGTCATATTCATTCACAAGTGCTTGGTTGATTGCCTCAATTTTCTCCTAAAGACAGAACCCAGAAAGAAATGTTTTTCTTAGAGGCTCACATTCCCGCATTCAAAATAGCTAACAGCCCCAAAGAAAGGATTACAGGCAAAAGTTACCTTTTTTTTTTTTCAAAACACCTTTTTTGCTCATACACTGACACTCACAGTCCTTTATCAAAGAGCTTTTGGTCAGGTTATTCTTCCACTCCATCACTTAATAAAAAAAGGCTAATTTAAAGTAACACTATGCAACAATGACACTTTTTGAGGTATGGTTTTATAGGCAACTAGTTTTGGTACCATCCTCAAATTGATTTTGATGGCATATGGTCACGTGAAGGACAGATAAACTCCTGTGTCTTCCCCACTAGCAAATTCAAGATATGCACTATGTAGTTCTGTGGAACGGGCTGGAACACCCTGCAATAAAATGTATGAGCTGTCCCTTCTGTTCCATTATAACCTCCCCAAAGAACAATGCAAACTTACCCAATGGAATGGCCCCAGTGGTTTCGCTAACAGAGGAGCTCCTACATGGTTAGGGGGCACTTTAGCCAACGCTTCTTTCAGCTGTCAACACAAGAGCACACATGAAGTAGGATGCCCTTTACTAATACAAATATTACTTTATACAGACCAGCAACAAGTCTGGATATAGGGGGCCAAACCTTTTTCTCTATCCCGGTGAAGAACTGGAACATGGTGATATTTGGAGGGGGCTTGGACATGCCAAGACCAACACAGATGCCCTTCAGCTCCTGGAAGAGGTCACTGCCACCTGACTCCTCTGCCTTCTTCTGCGGCTGATTCACAAGGGTCATCCTGGCGGATTCCAGCTCTGAGATCAGGAAAGCTGACGCCAGCAAAGCGAGCGAGTTAAGACATGCAGGTGAAATAAAACATTTTGATGACAGGTATGCCATAATGTACAAATACATTACATATCAAGAAATATATATATATATTTTAAAACAGAAAACAAACTCAACAGTGATCACTATATGAAATGTCTGACATTTTCAATCGTAGGCAAAGAGGGTCCCGCTTACTTAAGAGTAGTAAGCAGTTGGACTTGTTGAGGAGCCTCTGTGTGGCGTCTCCTGAGGTAAGGATACTGTATGGACACACCAGCTCTGCCAGGAGCCCGCTCACCTCCAGCTGAAAGCCCTCTGCTTCATTGGGACCTAGAGAGGAAGCCATACATACACAGACACACACACACAACACACACACACACACACACACACACACACACACACACACACACACACACACACACACACAAATATGATTAACCACTTCAGCAAATACCCCACCTGTTTGTTTGCTTTCTATTGTGAGAGGACTTGGAATAACGCGTTAATGAAATTAATCTAAATGCTCTCCCACAGCCAAAATCAACAACAGATACACATGAGGAACTCCCCATTTGGTTGGGGTGAGCCTTCCAGAATCCTGTTTCCTCTACTCTGCGTCCCTCTATGGCAGGAAGCCAGCACTCACAGTTGGTGGCATGCACATTCTCCTCCAGGTTGCAGTAGAGCTTGAGTTCGGACACGATCCAGGCACAGAGCTTAGTGTACTCTGGGGATTCAGCTCCTCCACTCACCGCTGTGTCCAGACATCCATCCTCCAACAGGGGCCCCTGATAACTACAATATGGCCACATTTGACTTATAAGCCCAGATGCAAAACACTGGCAATGCCATCACAGAAAACGTATGCATGGACACACTGTAGAAATCAGAGATTGTTTAAAATGACAGATCGCAGAGGATATTTTGAGGCATACGGACAATGCTACAGGGGACGGGGACAATTCCCTCAGACTACCCCATAAGTAAAGTCTTGTGAAGACTACATTTGGTAAAAATGGTCTTTCACTGCCAGCAGTTGCTTTGCCCAGACAAACATTTGCCGTAAGATACCATGTTTTTATCACTCAACAAGCATCTTATCAGAATAACCTACCCTTTGTGCTACTGCGTTCTGGAACTACAGACATGGTGGTGCTAAATATAGATCAGAATAGGCTATTCAAAAAGGTCCTGGCTAGTGAGCCACCCAATCTCCATCTTGGGCTGCATTACTTCATTTGAACTAACGTAAGACTCCGTTACCCTGAATGCCGGTTCGAAATAAATGATGATGCCCCAAAGCATACAGAAAGGATTCATGTAATCTGCAAATACTGTAATGGTAACGTTGGACGATTATGACATAAAACGCATAGTTAAATGGCCCAATGCCAGTAGATAAGGAGGCAGCTGCATGGTAGCTAGCTAACGTTATCGTTTCTGTGATTCATGACCAGAGAGAGATAACGTGGCTTTGGCAATATGTCAACGATTTAATTTGTTTCATCTCATTAAAGTTGTAGGTGTACTCTTAGTTTACAAGATGACTGAGCTGACATTTTATGTTTCATTTCACCTTATTGCCTAGAGACTGACTGACTGACATGAGAGATAGGCACACATCTCACTGTTCATTGACATGTCACGCTAGCAAGCTACCTAACTAGCTTATACAGTGCACTGCACCCGGCAACTTCCCTCAGTTCACATTTTTTTTCAAATACCTGAACAGGAGAAAATGTAGGTGATCACCTACCCCAAATCTTCAAGAGAATCCAGAATATCGGTTTCCATTTGGCCAACAGAATCACAAACTTCTAATACAAATCTAATGTCAAAGCGGTCTGATGCTAGCAGTGCTGTGTTGGCATACCGTTGATCTCGCGAACTCCTGTTGTAGGCCGTCTCTGGATATGCCTGAGTAAAATATTTTAGGACTGCTGCCGGTGTGGTACCATAGACATAAATAAATATGTATATGTGCGGTACATGTATGCGGTACACAACCAACGTACATGGTACTTCAGAAATATTACTCGTACAGCAGCCCTTTACCGTAACAGCGAAATATTAACCTTCGTAGAACCCTGAATCACAAAAATAAAAGTTACAGCAAGCAAATATGATTAGGGATCGAACACTCATGTGGCAGGCACAAAGCAGGGGGGGTCATCAGAGTTTAGTGATAAAACATGCTATTTATGAGATACCGTTCTGTCATGTGATTGCATTGTTAGTTTGTTTTGTATGCTGTTATGAATGCAGTGATATTTTTAAACATTTTGACCTGAGAAGGAACCCCGTTATTTATAACTAAACAAATTACTGATCTCAGACTTAACTCTCTATGTCCACTAGGAGGCAACCGTGGTCCGGTATATCGTTTTGTCAAGGTACCCCTGAACTGTACACTTGCATTGTCAGGAGGGTGCTATTGTGGGCTATGAGTTCAGATTATGTAAGGCAACCGATTTGGAAAAGTTTTTATTTTATTTTATTATTTGTTTGGTGTCCCTGATTGCAGAGGTCCACGGACTACATAATGAAAAGGAAAACTCTTAATTTAAAAAAAATAATATGGAAAATGGATCAAGAGTTACAGAGATAGGACTAACCGTCTACTGCTTAGCGAAATTTGCATATATGTTTGTATCAAAGGTCTGTATCATGCAACACATCATTTTATAAGCAAACATAGTCGTTATGGTTATGAGAGGCAGATGATTTATTTGAAATGGCAAAAGTCATAACAAAAAACAGTGAATTGTGTTACAGAGATAAAAATCAAACAAACATACCATATATGTGGTATCCCTTTCGTATAGAGCAGGACAGACAGAACCAAGAAGACACTAATGAATCAACATATAACAGAGAACACCGTGCCAGGCAGTTGATAATGTACACGATCTGAGTAAATATGAAGCTGGACAAAGAAAACTTTTGAGATATGGGTTCTACAGCAGCAGGTATGACACTAACAGGGATGTACAATCATGTCCTCAGCTGCTTGCTCCAGATCACCCCTTCAGAAACATGTTGGCTGAAAACATGACTCAGGAAACTCAGTTCCCACCCGCCAAACTTCCCCCAGTCCCATTTCACCTTTTTCTAAACTTCTATAGATATTTAGTAGCCTATAATCTAATATAAATACTTCATAAAAAACAAATCTACAAAAATACATTTTTATCTCATTTTAAAAGTTCTCAACTTTAACTGACTCATTTCCACATTTGCAGTTACTGCAAAATTTCCAAAAAGCCCAGTCCAATATACCAACAAAACCATCAAAACTGGTAAAGGCATGGTTGCTCATGGACATTATTTTGCAGGTGATATAAATGTACAAGAGAACGAGAGGGCCTAAGTGTGGTTTCATGTGGACAACTACAGAACTTCACATGCTTAACCCTAGATGCCCCTTGATGCTGTTGCTTTGATATTACGAGTCAAACATTTACAGAACCCTAAGGCGAAATAAGCTCCTGAATATGTAAGAGTTACATCACTCAGAGGAGCACTAGTGCGCAGTATTTTGGGCTGAAATAAGGCCTGTGAGGCATCTCTCTCTCTCTCTCTCTGTCTTTCTCTCTCTCTTTCCTAGCATGGAGAACAGCATTTGATTATTTTATTGAATCGGGTCCTTGGTCAAAGAAAAATCCCTCCAATAAAAATGTTTCTGTTGTTTAACTATCCAACTGCAATTACCTGAATACTGTTTCGCCCGTTTACCAGTTTTTAAGGGCTCTTAAAAGATTTTCCATGTGAAATTTGAGACCTTGTCCTCCATATGACTGGCAAAAAAATATTTATTTTTACCTCTAATACACATAATAATGTAATGAAAAAGACGTCACTAAAAGTTGGCCTGATTAAATAGAAAACTCTCACAATAATAATAAAATAAAGAATGCTACACAAGACCAATTATGAGTATAAAAATAACATTTGACCTGCAATAATGTTAAATAAAATAAAATTAAATAAGAATATACATACTCAAGTAGACCAGTTTAACATAATGAAAGTAATGTGGATTGTTGTATCCATGTGAAAAGCAGTAATATGTTGCACACAGGAATGTTCACAGAGAAGCCTTAACATTCCCCTACTGACAAGAAAGTCACTTTGCTTCAGTTTGTATCCCTTATTCTGTAGGCAGTTCCACTGGGTGCTGCACATATGAACATTCATTTTGGGGATGGAACATAAACAGGTAGCAACTTATGATCACTTACACAGTCTCTGCTCTTAACTGAAGACAGAGAAAACCATTGCTTCAAGGTTAGACACATGAAATAAATAGGATCACACCCACACACATACTGCTCGCAAGTACTAACGGGATCAATTCAACGCACATACATTCTGCCTGTTAGCCCAAACAATGCTGTCATTCGTATGCTTCTATAAAAGCATGCTTGTTAATGCTACATCAAAGGGGGATCCTGAAGACATGGCTAGCCCAAGTTAGCCAGGTGCTTCATAGCGTAGCACAGGTAAAGTGTCTTTGGGTTTGTCCACCCTTTATTTTCATATGCTCTCTCATGTGTGCCTCTTCTCCTCAAACAACTTAGCGGCACAGTCACAGAGAGATTTCTTTTTGTGTAACATTTGAATGTAAAGTTAGTTTAAATATAAGTGTAGTACGGATACCAGCACATTTGCCTCCCAAAAATAGTACTGCAGTCTTTTGACCTTTATTCACAAATATGTTCGGACATTTCTGTGTGGACTCATAAACACAATTTTGTTCTTGTTCACTGCTGACTAATAAAACAATAAATGACCATCAATCAATATCATTTTCCTTCACTGTTTGATATTTGTAATAGATGTAATAACTTATTTCTCAGTGGTAAAAAAAAAAAAAAAGATTTAATCACACTGAATGTTTGGCATTTTTTTCTGGCTTGAAATTTTCCCACTTTCTGTGCATTTAATGGGTTATTTTACTGTCACCTCTATCTCCCCTGCAGTGCAAGACAGAAGCTCAGTCCCAACTGTCTGCTATCTTCTACATGTCATCTCCACCTGCACCTGTCCTCCTTAAGCAAGAGCTTGGGGCTGTGGTGTCTGTCTCTGATCACTGTACAGATGGACAGAGCCTCCTGGTCTTCTCTTTACGCACTTCCCTGGATCTCCATGGTGATGGAGGCACTGTCTGGCTCATTCGTCCGACGCCTGGCAACGGTAAGCAAACACGCACCTGGCCCCCCCGCACCTGGCTACCAGGTGAGAGAGTCGGCGCTGGCTCAGCCGCCACTCAGCCCAACGTGGCCGGGCTCTGAGAAAATGCCTGCGTAGCCCTGTGTTGCTTCTGTAGATCGAGACGTAATGTGATATTCAGTCCTGAGAAAGATATAGGTCAAGGGTCCCTGTTTAAAGACCTTGAGTTTTGGAGTCTTTGTCAATCCAAACAGTAGAAAATGCGATGTGATATTGTCCAAAATTCACACTAAGATTCCATTTATCTAAATCAAAATCCATTTATGATGTAGATGATGGGAACAGTGTTGACCAACAACACTGACCAGATTTTCATGTGGTAAAAAAAAAACACATTTCCATCACTGTGTTGTTCATGAATTCTTGTCAATAAAGAAAGTACCATATTCCTGGGATCCGAAGTTTGACAACAAAACTGGCAGAAACAAAATATTATTATCAACACTCAATCTGGCAAAATGGCTTTCAGCATCCATCCACACTAAAAAAAACAACATACTTTGTACCTGCTGATTTTTCCACCCCCTTGAGCCTTATCTATTCCTTGGCACAATATCCTTCTAGCACATCCTATTTTACTTCAACTATTACTTCTTCCTTCTCATCACTCAGCACATCTTCAACATTCAAAGTGTCCTCTACTTGCTGTTCAACCAGTGATAGTGCACTGCTGTGCTTAACTTTACCAGTGTTAGTGCACTGCTGTACTTAACTTTACCAGTGTTAGTGCACTGCTGTACTTAACTTTACCAGTGTCTTCTCAGTAGTCTACGCAGTTGCCCTTTATGACTTAACAGATGGTACACATTTCTCATATGTGTACTTAATATACTTCCAAACGCACACTCACGCGCCCAATCACAAACACATGTTAGTGTTTGGCCAACTAAGTCCTTCTATGCAGTGGGATCCAGATTTCTGTTGTCATTGTCTCCCAACCAGGTCTGAAAGTAACCATAGTATCAGCCTGCTGGGGCACATAGACGCCAGGAGAGTACAGGGTGTAAGCTGACTGTGAATCAGTTCCACCTAAACAGACAGCTCTTCAATATAATGAATTGCCATCCATATCTGTCTATACATCCATCTATCAGCCTATTAGTCCATACATCCATCTGTCCCTCCGTCCATCTGTCCATTGGAGAACAGCCTCTGGGCATCGTCCAATGTGTCTTTCTCCCCAGCAGCGGTAGGGAAGGCAGAGAGTGCCCTAATCCTGGTCACCAAACGGGAGTCTCAGGCACCCTAAGACGTCCCCCAGCGATGAGAGCCTCCTTGGGCGGGAGGCTGAGGGCCGGCGGGGGGTCCGACACTGGCCCTCAGAGTGGATAAGTCAGCTGTCCTGTAGATAGATAGATAGATAGATAGATGAAAGATAGATAGATAGATAGATAGATAGATAGATAGATAGATAGATAGATAGATAGATAGATAGATAGATAGATAGATAGATAGATAGATAGATAGATAGATGGATACTTTATTGATCCCGAGGGAAATTAAGGTCATCCAGTAGCTTATACACTTAACATGAATCACAATAAAAACAATAAAAACAATACACATAGGGAGAACATGTACACGGGGAGGACAGGACAGGGAAGGACAGGACAGGGTAGTCATAAGCAACACATACAGATCAAAACAAAATTGTGGTAACAGCAGTCCAGGAGAGAAGTATAAAATTTAGAAAATCGATCAGAGACATTTCTATTCAAAAGTGGAGCATAAATAAATTGTCCCATTGGTTTAAAGATGTGTATTTCTGTGCATTTCAAATATGTATTACTTCAGATGTAACAGTTCATTTGTAAAAGAGCACAAGTTCACTGGATACTGTGGGTCAACAGGCAGATAAGAGACAATGAAAACAGGTTAGAGGAAAGGAACAGAGATAACCCCAAGCGGGATTTAGAACGTCACTGGAAAAACAAAACATAACAGGTAGGGCGCATACACACACAAACACACACACACTCACACCCACACACCCACACACACACACACACACACACACACACACACACATACACACACATACACTCACACACAAACTTACATCAGGCTATTATTTTAACCTACATCTTTGTAGGGACTACTGGTCTGATCATCAAGGACACCATATGGACAAAATGAACACTCTGAGACAGATGCTTGCAAGTGAGACACACACACACACACACACACACACACACACACCCACTCGCTCAGTCACACAAACCAGGGCTCACACGTCATAAATGACATAACTGGCGGAGGCCAATCCCCTATAAACAGCCACTGGGGTACAAACACTTTGTCGGTAATGCACAATTACATATCCCCCATGGCTTTTTATGGAAAGTGTTTCCACACCAAAGTCCTAGATTGTTCCGTTTCTGAACCCCCTGGCGACACTGTTGGTCTTAATATAGTCCCCTAAAGCTGGACGGCTGAGGGGAATAAAAACGGGGGGGAAACCTCCCTACACTACATTAAACACTATCAGTGTGAGTGCCGGTTTGCCCTCTACGCTCCCTTTATCTCGATAATCTCCTGTTGGATGAGAGTGAAACACTCCCTGTGGCAGACAGGCACTGAATCTCTTTGTTACCACGGCGATGGTAACAAGCGAGGCTTTCATAATGAGATGTTCCAGAACCTTGAGTCGGAGGGGTGGCACGGCAACCGACAGAAAACACACTCCTCTGCGCGGCTAACCTAGATAGCGCCGTCGGGTATTAAAGCCGTCCCATTCCCGAGTGTTGGGTGTCTGTGTGGATTTGCAAATGCTACCCTGACATCATACAGAATTAGGAGAGAAGGGATTTGAAGGTAAATGGTGTCTCCATTACACCTTGTATGAAAAGTCAAAGACTGAAAGCTAGTACATATTAAACAGCCTAAAACAAACAAACATTTTAAGGTAAAGGGCAGTATTACGTACTGTACTGCTAACCTACATTTGCAGTGTATCTGTTGATGTGTCCTTGTGGTTCATATTACATTTACATTTACTCAATTGGCAGACGCTTTTATCCAAAGCGACAAGTACGGAATATTACGCAGGGAAAACAAAATGACTAAACTAGAATTTAACATAAATTTGCAATTAACAGAAAAGGTGAAAGGTCATCAGTTGCCAGACATTTAAATGCTGCAGGCCAGGATGCCGACTCATTTACGTTAATGGGCCTGGAGATTGTTTATCTGTCTCCAAGAGGTGGAGATCATGAGAATCACATGATCATATGAACCACAAGGACACATCAACAGATGTACTGTACGTCATTCTGCCTTTTACCTTAAAATATTAGTTTGTTTTAGGCTGTTCAATATGTACTAGCTTTCAGTCTTTGACTTTTCATACAAGGTGTAATGGAGACGGCGGTCAGGTATATCTTTACTCTAAATACAGTGACGCCTAATGGTATGAATAAGGACCTGTCCCTTACCTGTGTTATATAAATCCAGCCTATTGCTTGTCCATATGATGATGTTTGATATTTATATCTCTGTTTATGTTTGTTATGTTCCTTTGGGTGGAGATATTCATTGCCTTGAATGACACATGATTTGTGAATTGCCATTGCTTGGGCTTGAAGGACTGTCTGTGCGTGTGGGTATTTAGGCTTTGAAAGAAGTCTTTGTAAATAGCACACTGAAGAAGGCACTACACTGAGACGACTCTGTGCCGATATGTTCTGACACCTTTTCCTGGTTTACTGACGCACAAATACACAGACAATACCCACCTCCATTACCCCTGGGACATCTGTTTTCTGTCTGTGTGTGGTTACGCCATTGTGCGCCACCACCTCCGTCGGCCCCTCCGTCTGCTCCTGGGAGTCCCTGCGGCTGCGAGGCTGACCGGCCGCCCCCGTCGTCTCGTTCTCCCAGCGGGCGAAGCCCTTGCTCTTGGAGGCCTGTGGGGCGACATCGATACAGGAGGTAGAGAACTCGTTTAGTAATCAGAAGGTTGCTAGTTCGATTCCCTGTCGAAGCAACCTTGAGCAAGACACTGAACCCCTAATTGCTTCTGATGTGCAGTGTGCCATCAGTGTAAAAATGTCAAATGTGTATACATCCTTGTAAGTCGCTTTGGATAAAACGTCTGCTAAATGACTAAATGTGAATGAATGTAATGCCTTGCCTTGCGGTGCGGCCGGTATCTCATCTTGGGGAAGGTGTGGGAGCCCCCGTCCCCTGCAGCCCAGCCATGGTCGCCCCACAGCGGCTCGGTCTGCGTGGCCTGGCTGGTGGTGGCCCGCTGGAGCCGGACCGAGATCCTCTGGGCCGAACCGGTCATCAGCGTGATGGACTGCTGACCCTCCAGATCAGAGCCCGCGGGGGTCACGTTGGGGAACTCAAAGACCTCATCATCATCTGGGAAGGGAGCGAGAGAGAGAGATAGATAGATAAACTTTTATTAATCCTGTGAGGAAAATTCAATTGTCAAAGCAGCAAGGTAGTAGGAATAGGATTCAAGTATATACATAAACATTAAAAAAAATTAAATAATACAAATTTGAAAAATAAATAAAATAAATAGATAAAATAAATAGACAACATAGTGCAGCTCCACCGGCTTAAATTACATACAACTAAATTTGAGGTGTCACAGTGCGTACAATAGCATTGCATGTTTACAATGAATATGGTATAGATGGAGAAGACTAAAGTCCATTGTGAAGATGCAGGGGTATGCAGGTGTGAAAGAGTTAAAGTTAGCATTAGACCAGATGACCCATTCGTAGGCCATTTATGTACAGGGGCATGGGGTATTGTTTAAGGTGCGGTAGGGTAAGATGGAGTGGAATGGGAAGAAAACCTGACCATTGAGGTGGGACAGATCTGTGGAGTTGGTGGGGGTGCAATGAACAGGATGTGGTAGTGTTGATGGTTGAGAAGGTGGAAGGCGGTGGAATGTTGGTGCTGATACAGGGTGGACTAAAGAGGACAGGGAGTGATTGGCAGGGCCGTCTAGGGGCCAATGGGGGATTGGCAGCCGTGGCCTACTGGTTAGGGTTTCGGGCTGGTAACCAGAGGGTGGCCGGTTCAATCCCCGACCAGTAGGAAAAATGTGGGCGGGAGAAGTGGTAGAGCACTGCTCTCCGCGCGCTCAAAAGCAGCTCACTGCTCCGGGTTAGTGTGCTTCACTGTGTGTATCACTACCCTGGATGGGTAAAATGCAGAGATCGAATTCAGAGTGTGTGTGTGTGTGTGTGTGTGTGTGTGTGTGTCACTATATCTGCCATAACATAGTCACTAGTCACTAGGGCTCATTTCATTTCCAAAGGTGGATGAGGGGGTTAGACAGAAACAGATGCACCATCCAGACAACTGCTGTTTCCAAAAGCAGAAATCCGTCCCTCTTGAGTTGATGTGAAAATAAAGTGTGAAATACTGTTGCTGCTGTCAGTGGCCGTCCTGCTGTACAACGCTGTGCTGCTTCGTTTTACAGCTGTGGCCTCTGCTCAGTAAATGGGGAATCTCCCCTGAACCCATTTTCTTTCGGCTTTTTCTCACACATTTGTGATTAAGTGGGCCTCAGGCATGAGTGGACGAGGAGTTTGGGTCTCTGGTGGCAGGGCTAACCTCGACATGTTTGAACACATCCTCAAATGTTTCGTCCTTTATTACACAACCCTCTTCCACCCTTCTCATGAAAAAAGAAATCCAATGCTGATGTGGAGCACTGAGCACTGGGCAGGCATGTGTTGGTGCAGTGGCAAATCATACAATAGCCTGCCAGCTCTCTTCCCATGCTGAACTTATGAAAGTCATTCATATGTTTAGTAATATAACTTCAGTTCTTCAAACTATATACAAAAACGACTTATGGGTTTCATGGTACGTGATGTATTTTCACCAATAACTTTTTTTTAAGTATTTGTCATAGTGATAAATGTCATAAAACTATAATTTTTGTATTATTTGTTTCTGTGTTTCCCCTTTAAAATGTGAGATGTTTTGTAACATATATGAGTAAACTCTATGTATGGAATTACATCTTTGAAACAAATAAAAAACTTAAATGACAAAAAGTATTTGTCATAGGCCCATAAGCAGGCCTAACCCCAGCCCCACCCCCTCCACCCCCTCACCTTTGCAGGTGGCTAAGGCTGGGCTGCTGGGCAGAGAGCTGTGCGTCAGCGGCCCGTGCGACACGCTGCCATGGGAGCGAGAGCGTGGAAGTTTCCGGCAAGCCAACACCAGCATCTCCCGACACTGTTTGTGGCAGTTGACCCCGCAGTCTGACAAAAGAACACACAGATCTGAACATGAACCCAAACAAGAAAAGTTGAACAATAATGTCTAGTGTAGTTCAATATTGTGTCACAATAATGTCTTGTATAGTTCAATGCTGTGTCACAAAAATGTCTAGTGTAGTTCAATATTGTGTCACAATAATGTCTTGTATAGTTCAATGCTGTGTCACAAAAATGTCTAGTGTAGTTCAATATTGTGTCACAATAATGTCTTGTATAGTTCAATGCTGTGTCACAAAAATGTCTAGTGTAGTTCAATATTGTGTCACAATAATGTCTTGTATAGTTCAATGCTGTGTCACAATAATGTCTAGTGTAGTTCAATATTGTGTCCACTGCTGAATTCCATTCAGTGGTAGCTTACCTTTGCATTTGTATCCTTGTTTGATAATCCCCCACAGCTGTTGGCGACACATGAGCACAGACAGGGGAGACAGAGAGAAAGAGAAGGGGGTAGAACTAGGTTAGGCTGAAGATTAACACTGAGTGTGTGTGTGTGAGAGGCTGCACCTGAGAACGATCACAGCAGATTCAGACCCATGGACGTAAGGGGAAAGGAGGCAGGGCCACAACTGTGCCATAAACAGGATACAATTCCTCTCAACACCCTTCCTGCACACTGAATGTGTGTGTGTGTGTGTGTGTGTGTGTGTGTGTGTGTGTGTGTGTGTGTGTGTGTGTGTGTGTGTGTGTGTGTGTGTGTGTGTGTGTGTGTGTGTGTGTGTGTGTGTGTTGTGTGTGACTGTGTGTTTCAGATAGAGGGTACTGTTTTGCACTACTTTTTACTCAGTATTTAATGTATCTGAGAAGACCATTCACGGTAACCTCTTAAAACAATGAAATACAAAATACATGGCAGTGTTAGTCAGCTGAAAAGGACATTCTACCTTGTAAATGGAAACACCCTGGGCAAACGGGGCAAAGGAAACATAAAAAAAAAGAGCAAAACGGAAAATATACTCTTCTTGTTCCTAAGAACAACCTGCTATTGTCATCCCCCCCTCTGCATTACCAACATTCAAATGTGGATTTTATCGTAAAAAAAATAATGAATTCTTTACAATCATGCTGTCTGAATGAATCAGTGTTGTTTTGATAAAGTTCACCAATATAGCCCTCAGTCACGGCAGCTCTCTGTCCACGTATGCTGCCCCTCTCGTTGAGTGGTGAGTAAACTGGGTTCCAGTAGGTCATGGGTGACCTAGGGGGCTTAACTCAGCCTTGGTGAGTAACCATGATTCCTCCCTGGCTACCACTGTTGGTCTGTGCTTGGGGGGTGTACTGTGTTTAAATTAACTGCATGTAGAATTTTCCAGCAACATTAAAAAAAAAAACTATTCTCCTCAGCTATGGAGTGCAACAAAATCAATTGCTTTGTATATACATGCATATAGTGTATGCTAATATTAAATACAATTTCATTATACATCCAATCTATGCATTCAATATACTACATTGTGTAGAATGTAAAGAAGATGTCCTGCAAGTAGGCACTCTGAGATTCTTTTGAATGAAAAAAATGAATAATTATTATTATTATTATTATTATTATTATTATCATTATTATTAAGTACTCACAAATCCAGCACAGTGTTCGCAGAAGGTGGGCTTCAGGTACGTCATCTCCTGAAAGCTGTGGATGAAGCCAGGCCCCATCTTACACTGCAGCAGAGGATTGGCCCGCAGGAAGTAGGCTATCATCTCGTCCTTGCTGATCAATCCATCCCTGAGGGAAACAAAAAACAAAAAATCCGACTGAAAACACTGCAAGAAAGAAGAGGGGTTAAGGGAGGTGAGGATGACGTGGGTAGAGGTATTCAGCCCGGAACCCTCGGTGTAATACTGCTTGTAAACTCTCGGGACCACAGGGCACTTTAGGTGCTGACTAGGGGGCCTTCTGTGTGTGTTCTTCTCCGTCTCCCCTGACGGACTGCAATAAAACTAGACTCCCCTTTCCACCCGCAATGACAGAAAGGCAAAGGCCAAGAGTGACTGTCCAAGAGTGGTTGTGACGTTCGTAAAATCAAAGCAACATTCATTGGCCCTGCGTGACATTGTTTTGACATTTAAGGCATGACTGTAAGGCTGGTTCTGGTTTTACCCCATGATGATCTCGTAAAGACCAGATAAAGATTTATTTGCTGGTCATGATGTTAATAGCGCTATAAAATTAACTGCACTTATACAGCGTCTCTCTCTCTCTCTCGCACACACACTACAATACACTCAACAACTTAACAGTGTCCCTGTTTGCTTCACCATGTCTTGCCTTGACCTCTCTAAGTCATCAATGTATTGCTTTAGCTATACCACTTTACAAACAAAGCTCAGGTTCACACACAGATTCTGCTCTATCTCTGATCTCTATTTGTGTGCGTGTGTGTGTGTGCGTGTGTGTGTGGTGTGTGTGTGTGTGTGTGTGTGTGTGTGTGTGTGTGTGTGTCTGTGTTTGTGTGTGTGTCTGTGTGTGTCTGTGTGTGTGTGTGTGTGTGTGTGTGTGTGTGTGTGTCTGTGTGTGTGTGTGTGTGTGTGTGTGTGTGTGTGTGTGTCTCTCTCTCTCTCTATCTGTCTGTGTTTTGTATAGGCTTGTGGCTGTAAAGGGGTTTAGAGAAGCTAGCATTGAAGAAGTAGTTGAGTAGAGATATTCATGAATATAAGGAGGAAGACATGAGATGGGATGAGGTGTGTATGAGAAATATGGAAAGGGAATGAGAGTCTCATCAGAGGCATGCAAGTGTGAACTCACTGGTCTTTGTCTAAAACACAGAAAGAATCCAGGAAAGGGAAGTTGGCAGCAATGCTCTCAAAGTCCTCCTGCGATATGTAGCCATCATGGTCATGGTCGTAATTTCTAAACACAGACTTTCAGGGAGAAGAGAGGGAGGGTTACAATAACTCTTACTGGCAGCATGAATGATTAAATCAGGACTGACATTGTTAAAATTGCCATGACACATTTGTTACCCTTTGTTCACCCAATACTAAAGACATCTTAAACTTTTCCATTAACACTCACTCTCTCCACAAATAAGCAGCGTGACACCGCATATATAACAGTTCCAGTTCATACAAAAATAAACTCACAAGTTACTGTTGATTGGAACATCACAATCTAGTATTGACAAAGTTCCCAAAACATTGGAAGAAAAAATACTTCATAATATATCACCTCTATGTATAATATGTATCTATGTATATCTATGTATATATATAATATATCACCTCTATGCATAGGCACTTACATCCACAACCTTTCGGATGTGCTTGTTCACCACTGATGGGTCTGGTTTGGTCTTCACCCCAGAGGCCCAGTCCAGAGGAGCCAGGGGCTTGTTGGGAGTTGTGGGAGAGGTGGGCTGAGGGGAGACATGGAGGGGGGAGGAGAGAGACAGACCAAGCACCAACAAAATGGCTGTGTCAATCACAAAGCCTCACAAATGTACACAGAACTTCCCATTGAATGTCATGACCAGGGACGTGCACAGGAGTGGGCTAAGG
Source organism: Sprattus sprattus (assembly GCF_963457725.1). Lineage (NCBI taxonomy): Eukaryota > Metazoa > Chordata > Actinopteri > Clupeiformes > Clupeidae > Sprattus > Sprattus sprattus. The sequence goes on along the minus strand of NC_137910.1, from coordinate 6,011,081 downwards.
TTGCTCGGGCAAATGCCCGTTTGCCCTCCTCGACTGAAGTTGCCCCTCAGAAGGAAATATATATAATTGCGATCAGGGGACGGGGGCGTGGCAGCAACGGTTAGTGAGAGTTTAAAATGATATTGGCAAAATTTGCGATCAGGGGACGGGGGCGTGGCAGCGGCGGTGACAAAAATGTACATGTTGCCCCTTTTTTCCAGGGCAGAGCAACTGCCCTTCAAAATTCCTGTGCACGTCCCTGTTGAACAGTATTATGAGAGTGGTGTGTTACCACAGGAAGTGAAGAGGACACTTACTAGTGATTTGGGATTGCGTGGCTCTCTCACCAGCGAGAGTTCATAAATCTCATCCTCGGTGTAGTATATATCCAAAGATAGCTGGAAGACAGTCGGACAGTGGGTTAGCAACAGGGACACCTTGATGCATGAAGGTGCATGTGTTTGTGTACGTAGAGCATGTTGGGTCAGTCTGTGGTAAAGTGGATGGGCTGAGAACATGTTATCGGACAGTGTCAACGATCGGCCATTCTGTTAAACAATCAAAGTTTAATAATGATGAACAATCTATAACTTCAGTTTAATAACGGATTCACATAACAACGCGAACGTTTGCCGATAACACACGTTGTCCGATAATTAACGATAGAGTTTGTGTCTCCTGTCTGTGTGTGTAGAGTCTTTTGTGTGTGTGTCTGTGGCTGTGCTAGGCTTGCTGCCACACCAATCGCACATAACGTAACGTGTAAAACTCTCATACGTCAGTGCGTCTGTGCGCAGCCCCCTCACCGTGAGTAAGTGGATGAGGTCCATGTTGGGCTCCACCTGGGCCTGAGCCGTCTGCAGCGCCACTAGCTCACTAAAGGTCATGTACAGCTGCTGCATCTTCACCAGGTTCACCTTCCTGTGCTCCACCCAGTCCGGGAAGACCACGTGCACCGCAATCAGGTCCTTCAGATGCACCCCGAGGATGGGGATCTTGAAGCCCTCACATTCGTTGAAGGCCTTGCGGTAAGAGCAGTAGTTCCCGTTCGAGGAGACGAGCTCTGTCATCTCATTCCAAATCTAGAGGGAGAGAGAGTGACACAGAGGTCACCATGGACTGCACACTTAACACTCTACCCTGCATCTATTGATGCACCTCAATGTATAGATATATTGCGTCAGAGATATTTATTAATCTATTTATTAATTCTTGTTTATTATTATTTAGCTGTGGAAGATAATGTTCACAGCATCCTAAGATGTCTAACTGTCTGTTGCTGCCTTTACTGTCTCGTTGTCTTTGTGACAATGACAATAAAGTACTTTGATATATATTGATATATAAACTATATTAGTAAATATATTAGTTCTATACAGGAAAAGATGTTATATTCCTTGTGCTATAGGTTGGGTACTTCCCACAGTGGCCAATCCTCTCACTGTTACATGCAAGGACTCATACCCAACAACCTCACCTAAACAATGTAACTAACAGCAACCATAGATCCTGAGCAGCAGGATACAATAACAACACACAACCGGCTGGTGACAGCTGCAACACACAACACATGTTGTACCAGGGATCCATAAAGAGATATATGGACAGGAGAGGATGAGACAAAAGAAGAAGAACAAGTGCAGTAACACTTTGCCTCATGCAGGAGTATTATAGATGCTAGCCACTAGATGCTAGGATATTCATTAAATACTTTTTTAATAGTAGGTTCATTCATTGCCAAATAGACCCCTTCAACTTTTCATTGACAACCATATGAACGCATCTTTGAAATCTGAAATGGTTTCTTCTATAAACAAGAGAAGGCCTGTTTCAATGCACAAATTAAAACAAGTCCACATCACTCTCAATTTTGCGTCTACCAGGCAAGTAGGCCCTGGGGCCTGATGTATCAGTCATCTCAGCTGTACTGAAGCACTTCCCCCCATGAGCCCCAGGACCCCTGGAGGGTGCCGTACCTTGGTGACATCTGGAGAAAGGTGGGAGTGGGTCTCTTTCAGGCGACAGATGGAGCTGTGGCTTAGGCCTCCGACCACGGCCATCAGAGTGTTGAAGTTTTGCAGCTGAAGAAGTTTCTGAGGGAGAAAGAGACAGCAACAAAGAGGTATTCCAGAGGAGGAGAGAAGAGAGAAAGATGGGAGACAGATGAATGAGAATCATAGAATCAAAGATAATCCTAGAAATAAACAGAAATTAGCAAAAATTAGCGTGAGATAAACAGCAAGAAAAAAAACAAAGGGACCATGGAGAGCCAACACACAATAATGCACATTGGTTTCATCTCAGCAAAAAATTTCAATAAAAAACAGATGTTGAACCACAAAAACCAGACATCTCCTCTTCTGCCCTCTAAGACCCTCACAGAGATCTTACATCTGTCTGCACAATGCGAATGAAAGCTGAAGGGACCCATCCACATCAATAAGCGATCACTTGACCACCAAAATAAATCCACCATGGAACATCTATTGTACATTAAGGTCTATTCCCCGTGCAAACTCCGAGCGCACACAAAAGACAACAGTAAGATGCTTACCCACTTCCAACAGCCAATACAGGTTTTACACACAGCTATTTCAGTTTTGGACATCATCTCGAGGGGAAGATGGAAGTGCATCAGCACTCGAGCACCGACCCATACCCCAACCCCAGTCCCCTCCACACACACACACACACACACACACACACATATTCAACGTATGTTCTTTTTGTCCCTCCAGTGGCTGCTTTTTGAAACATCTGCACTCTCGTTGGGCCGTGTAATGGCCGACCACCCCAGCCAAGTAAGAACTCAGGGCATTGTCTCCGCTCTGCCCATCACCATATCAAAGCCCTGAGAATGTCATGAAGCATTTAAGCCCTTGTTGTTCTCCGAGAGTGATGAAAGGAACGATGGACTGGAGCTGTTTAAGTAATCTAAGTGCTGTCTGCTTGTTTGCATAATCAGGGATATACTTGAAAAAATTAAATCCTAATGTACAAGGAGCTATCCATTCCATAAGTGAGTGTATTGTTTTCAAATAATGTGTCACTCCATGTGGTGGTCATTTCAAGTAATTTCCTGTTATATGAAGTGTGTGGCTTTTTGCATACTTATAAAACACATATTCTAGGCTTTCAAGGAGGTCAGTGGAGTGCAATGGGGGAAAAGAATGTATGAGTTAGGAGTTTTGGTTCATATGCAGAACTACTTTCATACAGAAAATATCTCTTTACCCTTATCTGGGACAAAGACATCCAAAGAAGTGACTCCCTAACTTCTTCCCTCTGACCCAGTTCCTAAGCAAACTTGGGTTCCATTTTGCCATTTAGCAGCCAATGTGTAGCACAGATGACACAGATGAGAAACACCACAGCATTGCCTATGTTGAACTTCAATTCAATACTTTGTCAGTGCTGCATGCCCCTTGTGCAGTTTAAGTATGTGCGTAGTATATATACAGTACCAGTCAAAAGTTTGGACACACCTTCTCATTTTTTGAGAAGTTTTTTCTTTACTTTTATTATTTTTTACATGGTAGATAACACTTTGGTTTAGTACATCATTCCATATGTGTTATTTCGTAGTTGAAATGTCTTCATTATTAATATACAATGTAGAAAATAATAAAAGTAAAGAAAACACTTCTCCAAAAAATTAAAGGTGTGTCCAAACTTGACTGGTACTGTCCATTATATAGACTGCTCATATAAAATATTCTTATCCTCATGTAACCTCCCCTACTTCCACAATGAAGAAGGAACATTTTCATTGCGTATATTTTCTGTGGGGATACCTGTGCCACGTTGATGTATTTGGTGATGACCTCAGCCCGTAACTGGGGTGTTAGCTTGCTGAGCACCATCAGTTGGACCC
>NC_137910.1:5997228-6002228 GCF_963457725.1 Sprattus sprattus | reverse complement strand
AGCGGGGAGAAGCATGGATGGTACTGCCTTTAAAGAAGCACGTGCTGTACTCTGCTATGCAGCATAGAGAGAGAGAGATGGACTCACCTCACCTGAACTCACCCCTACAAATGAGTCCATCCAAACATGCACACAAATATACGATATACTCTAATCATCCAAACAAGCCTCTCCTTGTCTTTAGGGAATTCTGTTACTTTGGGCTTATAATGACTTCTACTACGCTGAGGATGAACTAACACGAGTGAAACAGCGTGAAACTCCAAATCCAGGGCTGTTTCAAAGAGCACTTATCAAGCACTACGGTAAAGTCTATGGGCTGATGGGGTGCAGACCTTCTTTTACAATCAATTCACTAGTTAAGGCACAATGTGGGATGCCCACCATATAAATCTCATCTCTTTACCATTCATTGTTGAGTCAAGCTCCTTTACTGAATCAGTTCAACCTCGTCGATGACTGTATCACCAATGCGCTCAATGCTAATAATATGGCTAAGATAACAGTTGATGTTACACTGTATCTATAAATACATTGAATGTACATATCTCATATAAAAGAACGTGTTCAAGGATTCATTCAGGTATCTGATTTAGGAGCTGTTTGCATGGGGCAAGCCCATGCTTAGTGCTTGGGTGGGTTGTTTTTGGACCAAATTTGCCTCCAAGCAATACAGAGTCAAAACAGAGTGGACCATAAAGAATAGGATGTCAGCCTGCGCAGTTTTTTCACTATTATTCTCAGTTAAAGAAAGCAAGCGCACAAGAAGAGTCCATCTCCATCTAGCAGTGCTCACATTCACCACACTGATCTGACTGCTACTAACCCTAACCCTAGAGTTTGATATGCTTCTCTGAGCCAGGAAGGATATAGAATCAGCAACTTCCCCGCCAGTTCTGTGGAGGTGGCATACCAGCGATGCATCAGCAGGACAGTCCGAGGGAACAGGTTCCCCTGGAGCTCCCCGTTGTCATCTGTGAGTACACACACACACACACGTACACACACACACACACACACACACACACACACACACACACATGTACACATGAACACACGCACACAAAACACAGATAAACAATGTTTAACCTCAGGTAACGGTATACTTTGAGTCTGAAGGTATCTTAAAAGAGAACATGGGTTTGAAGAACTTTGAAAGAACCTGTCAGTCTCTCACCGAAAGCATGGATGCAGGCCTCCAGCAGCTGGTTGAGGGTGGCTGCCTTGCCCAGCGTCGAGGATCCCATGGTCGCCTGAGGCGGGTCCCTCATACAGCACTCACTCCCTCACTCACTCAGAACCATCGGGGCGGACAGAGCGGCACCCGCCCCAAAACACACACAGACGCGTGTGCACACACACACTCCTGTAGACTGATGGTGGTCAACGGTCAAAACACCGCTCAAATGCTGCCTCTGCAAAGACAAAACAACATGGCCCCACTTTCTAGTAGATGTCATGAAGAACTGAGTTGATCCTTGATTCATTGAAATAAACAGTGTACAGTTTACATTTGCAGCCTGTATAATTTAAGTACTGTACTGTACTTTGGAGGTTTAGGATTAGGTTTAGGCATAATAAAATGGGATAATATTGTAATATAATAGTATAACATAAGAAATACTTATGAGGTGGAACTGAAAAATGGCCGTAATGTGCAAAAGCGGTTCAGAGCTTTGGAAACAAGAAGAGTGAGCAACGGTCTGGTTACAAAGAAGCTTAATTAGGTTTCATTCAATTAGTGTTCCCTCCCTCCCAACAGAGCCCTTTGCGTCTGGTGAGATGGGAGCTTAAGGTAATGGTGGAGAGGAATTTCCCCCAGGAGCAACACTGGAAAACCTGACAGCACAACCGTGCAGATAAGAAACCCATTAACTGCCTCACAGGTGATGTAAGTTCACACACATCCAGGGTCCCAGCTATACTACCAGTGCCTCTCTGTGTGTGTGTGTGTGTGTGTGTGTGTGTGTGTTTGGTCACGCAAGACCAGATTTGAAGCTTCTTTGAGTACATTGTCCTTGGCAGGGTGTGCAACCAGGTGGTTCACTGACTCCACAGGGAGAGCCTCTGATGTATTAGATAATCATGTTCCCCCCCTCACTGTCCATCCCCCCCCCCCCCTCACTGTCCATTCCCTCTCTCTCTCTCTTGCTCTGTTTTCTTTCTGCCACTGTCGCTTTCTCCCTGTTTCTCCATCACTCTCTGTTTCTTTCTGTGTCTCTCTATCCTTCCCTTCCCTTTTCATCTCTCTGGTCTCTGTCACATTATCTTTTTCGCCTCATTTGCCGCTCTTTCTCACGTGTCTCAGACTGTTGCACGGAATGAGCTTTTTCCTTGGAATCCCCCCCTCCACGATAGACATCCATTTTTAATGACTTTCAGATTGTTTTGCTCATTGCATGCTCAGCACGCCATGCAAATTGTATAGCATTGTTTTGGTCCAGTGAGCCAGACATGGAATGCTTGTCCACAGGGAGGCTGTGCTGATGGTTGCCCCCTTTATGTAACAGCGCGGATGCACAAGACCATCTCCATCTCCCCTGATACCCGAAAGTCACTGAACGCTTTTAGGGAACGTTTAAACACACCATACCTGTTTACCGTAGAATTTCATGACTGACGGCTTATTTTTTTAACTTGTTTTTTTTTTTATACTCATCCTTATACTGGTGCTTTTATGGCTATTCTAAACCGTTGTGCTTCCTTCAGAGTGAGATTGTCCACATGGCAGCAATGGTCACGACGTAATCCATTTCATATGACAGCAGTAATAGCTGCTTCTGGTGGCGAATGGATGAGAAATGTATCTGGTCCAGCAGAACAGCTGAGCAGCAGTGAGTACTGAACCAGCCGCACTGAAGGGGCTGAAGAAGCAGGTGTGTGTGTGTATGTGTGTGTGTGTGTGTGTGTGTGTGTGTGTGTGTGTGTGTGGAGGAGCTGAAGAAGCAGGTGTAAGGCAGTGGGAGTGTGTGTGTGTGTGTGAGTGTGAGTGTGAGTGTGAGTGTGAGTGTGAGTGTGAGTGTGAGTGTGTGTGTGTGTGTGTGTGTGTGTGTGTGTGTGTGTGTGTGTGTGTGTGTGTGTGTGTGTATGTGTGTGTGTGTGTGTGTGTGTGTGTGTGTGTGTGTGTGTGTGTGTGTGTGTGTGTGTGTGTGTGTGTGTGTGTGTGTGTGTGTGAGTGTGAGTGTGAGTGTGAGTGTGTGTGTGTGTGTGTGTGTGTGTGTGTGTGTGTGTGTGTGTGTGTGTGTGTGAGGCAGTGGGAGAAGAGCTCTACTGTGGCGAGGAGACTATTGATTTAAAGGCTCCACTCAATGACTGTGTGACACCAGTGGCGCTTTGATTGAATCCGGTTGATTGGGTCAACTTCAAGATGCAGACCGCAATTGTTGTTGATATTTGAGCTCGACAGCCAATCAAATTACACATCTCCCTTTTCGGTGCTCCTGAAGCACTGTGTTGATTGGCTAGGATTGATTATGGCTTATGATCCGAGCTGTTGTTTTTGTTTCCCGTTGACAGAGCCAGGGCTATGTATGAACAGAGGAGTTTTTAGAGCACACAGACTGATTGCTAGAGAAAGCTAGAAATACAATGAGGAGCAATTTGTTAAATTTGACAAGAAGTGTACGGGATTAGAATCACATACTACACCTTTAGAGGCTGCAGTACCACAGGAAATTTGGTTGGTCTTTGTGTATATCTGTGTCTGTTTGTGTGTGTGCCTGTTTTATGTAAGTGTATGTGTTTCTCTCTCTCTCTCTCTCTCTCTCTCTCTCTCTCTGTCCCTCTGTGTGTGTGTGAGTGTGTGTGTGTCATCTTGTGTATGTGTACCCTTGCTTCTGTTTTTTTTAACAGCTGTTTATAAGGAGATTAGCGCGTCCTGCATCTCCAGAATTAGTCAGTTTGACAGATAAGATCTCAAAACAGGACACTGGGCTGATGTCATTCCCATAACGAATCTGTGTCAAGCACCGCGTCCAGCCTCAGAGCAGCTCGGGCCTGAGCGAGATCGCATGAAACAGCACGGTGCCACATCGGCGGAGCGCTTAGCGGGTGTTCTGCAGCTAAACACTTCGCATTTTTATCCCCTCAGACGCAAAACAAATCGCTTTGCTGCTCGCCAGAGGATGCCAAACACACAGCAACCGAATTAAAAATGCATCTGATACATGCAAACCCATCCGAACGCATTACTCTTTTAACGAGCCTGCCTGCATCCTTAGGCAGGGAGGGGGTGGGAAGGGGGAGGGGGGAGGGGGGAGGGGGGGTCGCGCAGGGCAGGTCTGGCTGGATTGGAGTGGAGTGGAGTGGAGTTGAGTGGAGTGGAGGAGGGAGGCTTTGATTAGCATATTCCTTTAGCAGGAGTCCCTGGTGATTCTCACTGCTGCTGATGACGATCAGCTGATGCCACAGGCTGATGATAATACAGTGGGCAACATTTTGGGAAAAAACCGCCATAAACAGCCGTCAGGGTCAGACAAAGGGCACTTAAAAGCCCTACATGTTATACTGGTGTTCTGGCAAATACCAATAGCCATTTGGAGAATGAGATCTGCTCAGACAATGTCCTTTAATAATGTTGCCCGTGTATGTCACTTTTAAAGTTGCCCAGTGTGTGATCAGCATCAGGCAGCGGCCAGCCCGAACACATTACATCCGATATATTGTCCAAAAATGATGCCATAAGTGATTATACCATTTCACAAGAATATAGACTTACACTCTGATTTATGACTATATTTCAAACAAAAGTATTAATGCATTGCATTAACCTACAACGCATGTCATATATATATATGCATAGTGCATATACGTGTGCACAAATACACCATATACCGACAGAGCTGTGCATTATCATCATGGAACAGAACCACTGTTTGTCTAAGGTATCTATCAGGGTTGCAAACAGTCCTGGGCATATCTCATTTCTCTCAGTTTAATTCATTCAGTTATGTAAGGCTCTGTCTGTTACTCCAGGAGGAACCATTGGTCACATTTTTAAG
>NC_137910.1:5984728-5992228 GCF_963457725.1 Sprattus sprattus | reverse complement strand
ACTTTTCCGGTCTTACACCAGGTAATTCCGCCATCACAATAACAAGCCGCTATGGACTATGCGCTCCTCGCTCTTAAAGGGAATGTGAAATGACGCTCGGATTGGTTTATTGCATATTACGCCCAAACCACACCTATGGCTGAGTAACCTCCTTTGGACCAACCCTTTTGACACTTGCGCTGGACGCAAGTGTGTTTTTTCCGCCGTTAAAATAGCAACTGCGCCATAGAGCCGCCCACACAGCTACTTGCGCTTGGCGCCGTCCTACTTGCGTTTCTGATCGGCAAGATAGGGCCCATAGAGTCTGCCACAGCATTAGAGGCGGCTTGTGTGCTAGCCCACTGCAGAGCTTTCAGCACAGGGTTATTCCAAGTGGCGTTGCTGTATCACCTTGCTTTCGTGTGATATTTTAAGCAGCAAGCTACGCTAACTGGTTGCCAATGACTCCAGCAGCTTTTTTTGACATCACCTTTCGGGGGAGCCCCTTCAACGGCGTCCAGCAGTGGGCACCGTCATGTTTTTCTTGAACGTTACAACCATGCTAGACGGGACAGAGTCGACCCTCAGCAGTAGGGCCTCTATTTGGGTTGGACCGGAGGTTCAAGTCATCCATGTGTGCTTTTGTTTTTCTTACACATGCCAGGGTAGGAGATGCAATGTAGACGTGTGTGTGAGTGTGTGTGCGTGCGTGTGTGTGTGTGTGTGTGTGTGTGTGTGTGTGTGTGTGTGTGTGTGTGTGGTAGGAGATGCAATGTAGACAGATAAAACATTTTTGGAAAGACCAACATCAGCAGGAGCCGGAGGAGTGTGTTTCCTGCTCAGACAAGGGTTCAGTCCATCCTATTTTTAACGAGACAATTATTTGCGTTATTGACGTAGTTGACGTAGACGTAGGATTACTCCCTTTCCTGGTATTACCGCTCCTCTAATTCTCTAAGAACAGATAGCACGTGCTGAAATAATCATGAAATTGCAATTGCAATCACTTGCCTGGTAATCAGAAAATCAGAGCATAAAACATCCCAAGGCGTGACTTCATCTGAAATATCCCTTGCACATAATATCAGGAAAATGTGAAGTTGTGGTGTAACGATTCTGATTAGACAGTGTGGTTAAAGACTCTGTTGTTATTAAAGGCAGCCATATACATTCAATGTCAAGGCATCTGAATAAAGCCAAGCTGTAACTCATGAAGTAGAGTCAGACACATGTATCATAGCTCATCCATGCCAGTAGATAAACTGATTGCTTGAAGGCATTAAATAACTGTCAAAGACATATTTTATCACTGACAAAGACGTGCCTTCATTAGAGAAATACATAGCCTGTTTATGTAAGTGATTAAAATATTACCCTTCATGTGTGTGTGCGTGCTAAACAGTATATGCTAATTTTTGTAGATAGCATTTCAGCCCAAGTACTTTTGAAAGTGTGTGTGTGTGTGTCTGTGTGTGAGTGTATGTGTGTGTGTGTGTGTAGGTGGATGGGTTAAATGGAAAAGGGAATGCTGAGTGTGTGTATGTGTGTGTGTGTGTGTGTGTGTGTGTGTGTGTGTGTGTGTGTGTGTGTGTGCTAAAATGCACCTCTCACATGTGAATAAATCAGCCTTTGCTGGAGAGAAGAGGCATCTCTTCTCCCTAAATCTGTCTCTTTCTCTCTCTCTATCCCTCTCTCACAGGTATATGAAGGTTGAGAGTAGCAGATGGATGGAATTTCAATGAAGCAAGCTAGCCTCCTCTTATCTCATGACAGCTTCACCCCTACTACACACACACACACACACCCACACACACACACAAACACACACACACACACACACACAAACACACCCACACGCACACACACTCACACACACACACACACACACACACACACACCATGCCCCCCCTCGATATGAGGCAGTAGGCTACACTCATACTGCGTCCTGTTCTCACAGCCTGCAGTCATAGCCCATAGCTGTTGACTGACTGATGCTAACTGATGCAGACCCACTCAGACAGACTGCTGCCCACACACACACACACACACACACACACACCTCTACACACACACACACACACACCCCCACACACACACACCACACACACACCATAGCTGTTGACTGACTGATCCTAACTGATGCTAACTGATGCAGACCCACTCAGACAGAGTGCTGCCCAGGCCGCTCTGGTCATTCAGACATAAATGAAGTGTAAAACAAGACAGAAAAAGACCTCTAAAAAACCCGTAGTTACTTACTTTTGACAGAGGTGTTCTACGCTCCCATAAAGTAGGCAGGCACGGGAAGAACTGATTTCTCTTTTTCAATCCTCAAACCCTGTTGTTCTGAAAGAGGAAACCCCAGACATCGTGCGGCATAGTTCAGTTCTGCAAACGAGAGGAACCACAAGTGAGCTTCTCTTTTCAGTAACGGTGACCGGGTGCCTTTTAGTTCCTCCTCCGTGAAACACTGCAGGTGACTTATCCAGGTGCACCGCGCATAAAGATAGCTTTCTGCAAACTTCAGCCAAACGCATTGGTCTCCACCGCCAGCTGTCACTGACTGAGTCCCCAGTGCACCTACCTCAGGGTTGGAACTCTTGTCTTGGGGCGTCCTCCTGCACCCCCTAACTCAGCACCCCACTCTCCCAGCGAACACCTCAGCCTCAGGGGGGGGGAGAGGATGGAAAGAACGGACGGCGTCCGCTTGGGTCCAACTCCTCTCTCTGTCTACCTTCACAGAGAAACCTCTCTCTCTCTCTCTCTGTGTCTGTCTCTCGTTCCTTCTCTCTCTCTCTCTCTCTCTCTGTGTCTGTCTCTCGTTCCTTCTCTCTCTCTCTCTCTCTCTGTGTCTGTCTCTCGTTCCTTCTCTCTCTCTCTCTCTCTCTCTCTCTCTCTCTCTGTGTCTGTCTCTCGTTCCTTCTCTCTCTCTCTCTCTCTCTCTCTGTGTCTGTCTCTCGTTCCTTCTCTCTCTCTCTCTCTGTGTCTGTCTCTCGTTCCTTCTCTCTCTCTCTCTCTCTCTCTCTGTGTCTGTCTCTCGTTCCTTCTCTCTCTCTCTCTCTGTGTCTGTCTCTCGTTCCTTCTCTCTCTCTCTCTCTCTCTCTCTGTGTCTGTCTCTCGTTCCTTCTCTCTCTCTCTCTCTGTGTCTGTCTCTCGTTCCTTCTCTCTCTCTCTCTCTCTCTCTCTCTCTCTCTCTCTCTCTCTCTCTCTCTCTCTCTCTCACCCTGTACCTGGGTGACACACACCACGCAGCACACAGAGTGCACTCACACAGACTGCTCCGCGCTCAAACGACAAAAAAACAAAAAAATAGAGATACAAAATCCCAGCCTCTCATTCAGGCCAGCCTGTGCCGTGGATGACCCACTTCCATTGTCCCGGTCTCACTGGCTGCCTCTCCGTGTGTGTAGTTACTCACTGACAATCACAACTCACAAGCCCAGCCCAGCCCAGCTCAGCTCAACCCAGCCCAGCCCACAGCACAGCCAGGCCCAGTACAGCACCTCTCTCCGGCCAGAGAGGGGGATTGTTTGTCTAAATGGCAAGGAGACTTCCTCCCATTCTTTCCCAACTTAGTTTTCCTGCCCCCGTCGGACCATTTCCCTCTGGGCGGCTAAATTTAGGGCCCTGCGCAAGGTAAACTGAAAAAGAGTTAACAGGAAACGTATCACAATAAGTTGTATGTGTGTGAGTGTGTGTGTGTGTGTGTGTGTGTGTGTGTGTGTGTGTGTGTGTGTGTGTGTGTGTGTGCCCATGTGTGTGGAGTGCTAAAGTATGTGTGTTTGTGTAAGGGGGGGCAGTGTTTTGTCCTGGTGTGTGTGTGTATGTGTGTGTGTGTGTGTGTGTGTGTGTGTGTGTGTGTGTGTGTGTGTGTGTGTGTGTGTGTGTGTGTGTGTGTGTGTGTGTGTGTGTGTGTGTGTATGTGTGTGTGTGTGTGTGTGTGATCCCAGCAAACATAACTATGTGTGTCTCCCTTAATCCTTCCTCCCACTACTGTCTCTCACACACATATTCTTTCTCTCTCTTTCTCTCTTTCTTTCTCTCTCTCTCTCACTCTTATCTCTTCAAAAAACAAGTTGACAGATAGAGCCAGTGAGAGAGAGAGAGAAAGAGAGAGAGAGAGAGAGAGAGAGAGAGAGAGAGAGCGAGAGAGAAAGAGAGAGAGAGAGAGAGAGAGAGAGAGAGCAAGAGAGAGAGAGCTAGAGAGAGAGAGAGAGAAAGAGAGAGAGAGACCATGGGCAACCCAGTGTTTTGTCAAATCCCTGCCTTTGTTATGAAGCTCTCTGAGTGCATCACATCTCACAAGTCACTTTGACAGAGAGAGAAAGAAAAAGGGAGAGAGAGAGACAGAGAGAAAAAGAAAAAGGGAGAGAGAGAGCGCTGAAACAGTGAAAACCAGTGATTCCCCACACGTCTCTTCTCTCTAAGACGAAACCTTGAGCACAATAGCAGGCGGACAAACAAGGCAAAAGTGATGTGCCGAGCTCAATAATGTCTCAGAATCAGCCACAATTGCTACCTTTCAGCCTCACATACATCCCAGGGGCCAGTCACTAAACGTGAGGACATTACATAGAGTTATACTGCACTATGTATCTACAGACCAGCGTTATGGAAACATATACTGCACCGTTAAAGCCTTTTTGAGAAGTGAAAAACAAGAAATGAGGCTTTGTGTTAGTATGGAATGACACTGATTCTGGTGGGGGGAGTTTTTTGGACAAACAACAGCAGTCCCCATGTCATTATGTCTCTGCAGTGATTGATTGTCAACATGGCTGGAAGCCCAACAGGAGCATTAATTACGGAAGGCACCGGAAACTTGGAGAGAAATCAGCAGAGCCAAACAAAAACATGGCCTGGGTGACGTCGGTCCTCCATCCTCAGAGGGAGATAGCTGCGTCCAGTGGCAACGGGCGCCCAATCAGTTCGCTGCCCCCCCCCCAGCCAGACTGTACTCGGTGACAATAAGGACGGCAGTGACCTCACAGTTGCCCAGTGGAGGCCATCCGCACTCCATTTTGCACCAATTGATTGTGAGTCTGTGACACACCCACACACACACACTCACTCTCATACACACATACACACACACACACACACAGTGACTCGCTCTCATATACACACACACACACACACACAAGGACACGGAAACATGCACCACAGACGCACATAAAAACACACACACACAAACACACTACACACTCTCACACACACACATACTACACACACACACACAGGCACCACAAGCACACGCAGACTCACTCACACCGGTGTGATGTGGCACATTGTTTTGTCTCATAAAGAGACTAAAAAAAATCCTCCAAAGAAAAACAATGACTGCACATCCTGCAGTGTGTGAAGTAGCGTAAGAAAGTAAAGGAAGCCAACAATGGCTTTCAGAGCCGAAGGACAGAGGCGCTAACGCTAACGCCCCACTGCTCCTCACAATTGTCTTCATAGTCTCCCCCGGACTCCAGTCATACGCTCCAACCAGAGGGATGCTTGAAGAATAAAGTTCCCTAGAATTAAGTGAGGTCCAGTCAGTGGAAGTTCCCCCCCCCCCCCCTCATATCTAAATATCCCCTCTCAAAGTCCTTAAAATTCTGAGCAAGTAACAGAATAACTCAATAAAAAATTGAGTTCTTTATGCAGAACAGATATAAACTGATAAGTAGAAGTGCACGTCCACCACTCCCAGAAGAAGTGGAATTTCAGTATAATAATTACTAGCAATTTATATCTCTGTTTGCTTGTTAAACAATGACAGTTTTTCCTTCCTTGGACATTCCAACATTCCTTATACTGCGGCTACAGGCAGCCGTCGGACGAATAGCGCTTTTCTCCAGAACCTCGTTCAATGGGTTCACTTACACAATGTTCCTGGAAGATATGATGACTTTTATTTCCAGCTCATACTGGAGGAAAAGACTTAGACAACCGGACAGCTTGTGTTCCACACCACATGTAGGACACGTCTTTTCTTTTTAAAATCCACCTTTTTAAAATAAAACTGATTTAAAAATTTTAAAAAGTACATTTGTTAAATACGGTCTTGTACATCTGTAACCCTCCCCTGTATATGTAACACTTTCCTGTTTTAAACTGATATTACATTTCAAGACTTGTTGGAACCCTTCCTTGATGTTGAATGGAAGCTTTCCCCTTTAAATGCACAATATGAACAACTGCTTCTGTGTGCTTCTTCTGTTCTTCAGAACTCAGAACTGTTTATTTGACAGCACCAATACTAGTACAATTGTAAGGATGGAATAACATACAATAAATTAGATACATGAAATAAACAATGAAATGAGATGAGTGTATAGAAAAGTATTTGATGCTGTCGGGAGAATCCTATAAGGCTACATATTGTGCCGCTGTAGGATCCACCCAGAATAGTTAATTGCTAGAATTTATTGCAAAGTTAGGTTAACATAATGGGAGTTAGGTAGGGTTTACAACAACAGATATGATCAAGTTAGTACGTAACATACGTCTTCTTCTGCTGCCTCTGTTTTTGTCTGAGGCTTCAGCGTGCGCTGTCAGCCTTGAGTGCCCACTCACACCTGCTCCCGCCTTTGCAAAGCGAAATAAAGAAGAGCTGTGTGTGTGTGTGTGTGTGTGTGTGTGTGTGTGTGTGTGTGTGTGAGAGATAAAGAGCCGGCATACTGTCCTTTCATCATATCACCTAGAGGCCACTTTCCTCCATAGTTGCTGTCGCTTCATAGTTAGCTCTCCTGTCCTTTACAGATACATTGACTAGAAAACTTTTTAAATACTGAAACCTCTAAAAGGATTTTCCAGTGGTGGCTTATCTAATGTGATACAACCCCCCTGCCCCCTATTACCAAATGACACAGAATTTCTTGTGATTTTTTCTAAAAAGTGAATGCTGTTGTGAGACATCAGCGTAAAGCAGTGAGGTCCAAAGGTAGACTCTCTGTCTGCATGTAAACAGGTTTACTGCCATAGAGAAGATGATATGAAATCACACTAGCATTATGAAAAGCACATTTTTTGCTCGCAGTAATACAACAGCAGTGAAATGGCAAAGACTTTGTTGAACAGACTCTTCAGGAAACTCTACTCAGCATTTACCAGAGCGAGAACAGGTGCATCTGTCTGGCAGGGCGAGAGAGCAAAAGAGAGAGAGAGAGCCACATACCTGAACTTTAGATAAAAGCCAAGTCCAGCCAAGACTGTCCACGAGTAGCCGGCGAAACACAGACGCACACACCCCCAACCCCCCCCTCCCCCTCCTCCCCAAGCTCAGAGTGGCTGATCCATAGGTGTGTGCACACTCATATACACACACACACACACACACACAGACGCTACACACACTCACTCGACACACACACACACACACACACACTCACACATTGCGCTATAAATAGGAGGGAGAGTTTACTGGAAACAGGAGCTCCAGCGCACAACCGCTCTGCAAATAACAATCTGTGTCACGGTGCTGGACAGAAGCAGGGAGAGTGAGAGCGAGAGAGAGAGGGAGGGAGGGAG
>NC_137910.1:5977454-5984528 GCF_963457725.1 Sprattus sprattus | reverse complement strand
TGTGTGTGTGTGTGTGTGTGTGTGTGTGTGTGTGTGTGTGTGTGTGTGTGTGAAACAAAGAGTAGCTGAGCTAGGTCACGTCTCTCTTTCCAGTCAGTGAGCAGGAGGAATCTCCAGCAGCGCACCGAGTTCCGTAGCGCTTTTGTTGCGCTGAGCACTCGCGCCGGACGCCTAGCGGAGGTGCTAAGCTGAGCCTAATGCCAGATAAGAAACTGGCTAGCTGTGTGGGGTAACAACATGAGAGAGATAATGTCAGAGGGAGAGAGACATAAAGAGAGAGAGAGACAGAGGCAGAAGGATGGGAAAGTGAGACAGAGGGATGAAAAGAGAGAAAGAGACAGAGATACAGCATGGGAGAAACAGTATCACTATGAAGGAAACAAGGCCTGGGGGACTATCAGACCCTGCAGTGCCACATCCCAAAGACTAGTGTATAATACTCTCAGTGGGGACTATCAAACCCTGCAGTGCCACATCCCAAAGACTAGTGTATAATGCGCTCACTGGCAAGCTGTTCAGGAACAAGCAGCAGCAAATATAATGTAATTCTGACACAGAGGAAGAGGCAAACAGTCACTGATAGGTTTAAATACTCAGCTTTAAGGATGCAAAGTAGAAACTGAAGACTAAGGTAGAAACTGGTCAGATCTATTGGTTAGTGAGTGCAATTCTTTAAGTGAATTTGTTCAACCACAGCTACAAACTGACGCTGTATACAGGTGTGAAACTGACAGTGAGTGGACCCCTGTGGATGAGTAGTGTTGTATATTGAGCATAAGGGCTATTTATGTCTGGATGGTTAACAGGGAGGTTGACAGAAGGTATAGATCACTCTCCCAACAGCGTCCCAGGCACTACTGCCTGCCATGTGTCTGATCTCTCTCTCTCTCCCTCTCACTCACTTACTCACTCTCTCTCTCTCTCTCCCTCTCACTCTCTCCCTCTCTCTCCATTTTATCTCTCTCTCTCACTCTCTCTCTCCTTTCTATCTCTCTTTCACTCACTCACTCACTCACTCACTCACTCACTCACTCACTCACTCACTCTCTCTCTCTCTCTCTCTCCCTCTCACTCACTCCCTCTCTTTCTCCTTTTTTCTCTCTCTCTCCCTCTCACTCACTCCTCACATCTCTCTCCATTTTATCTCTCTCTCTCTCCTTTCTATCTCTCTTTCACTCACTCACTCACTCACTCACTCTCTCTCTCTCTCTCTCTCTCTCTGTCTCTCTCTGTCTCTCTCTCTCTCTCTCTCTCTCTCTCCATGTGTCAGATAACAATATATGTGGCGGGATAGGTGGATGGATGGTCTGATGGATGGATGATCATTCTGACCTCTGCATGCTCAGCATGTCTGAACTATGACCTTAGCCAGGGCAGGCAGGGTCCTTGAACATATCACTGTCCTCATCTGCCCTCTCTCCTGAACTCACTGAGTGATTACACGTGGACAGTTAAGAGAACAAGCTGACCTCGGCTGCCTGAAATTGGCCAGGTGAACACATGATTCAGTCAGGTAGTGGCTTTCAGACGCCATTAGCCTACCTGAGACCTGCAATCTGATCCTCATTTCTAGATCCACCTCTAGACATTTAAAAGTTAATGGTACACCACCAGTACTGGCAAAGAAGACTATTAACAATTCAATATCCTATTTCAAAACCAGAACCCATACTTAAAAACATCCGTTTATCGAAAAATGTAGTGTAATAATAAGGTGAGTATGCAATACATATAGACTACTAAACCAATACAGAAAGGGAAAGGTTTCCTGATCAGAACACACGGGTAGACAGGTACAAAATAGAATTCTACCATTTCATTGTATACGTAACTCTGACAACCATACACTGAAAACATTTTGATCATTATAAAAGAGGTTCTTAAATGGCATTATCCATTTTGGATGTGTATTATGTGCAACTCTGGCAGATTGTTACTGTAAAAACTATCAGACAAGCTAGTCAGTATAAATATCACAATTTGTGATTTATTAGAAGAGGTTTAATATACATAATACGGATATTCCATACAAGAGCTATTCATTCATGTACAAATTAAAAATACATAAATTGGTTTTTATCAACTCTTCTGTTTAAATGTACAAAATTTACTCCCACGGCTATCCCAGAGCAGCTTTGCAACCTGGCAAGACGTTTAGACATTGCAGTGAAAATGCTGAGAACGTTTTTTTTTAAGTATGAAAAAATATAAAGAAACACTTCATTTCATGATTTTCTTTCTTTTCTCCACATGATAAAAACAATAATTCTAAGAAATAAAAACTAAAGTGTACAGAACACAACTGCTCCACAGGGCAGACAAGCAAGAGAGAGGCAGAGACAGACAGAGAGAGAGAGAGAGAGAGAGAGAGAGAGAGAGAGAGAGAGAGAGAGAGAGAGAGAGGCAAAGACAGACAGAGAGAGAGAGAGAGAGTGAGGGAGAGAGAGAGAGAGAGAGAGGGAGAGAGAGACAGAGAGAGAGAGAGAGGGAGAGAAAGAGAGAGAGTGACCAACAGAGAGAGACACAGAGGGAGACAGAGACAGAAAAAGAGAGAGAGAGAGAGACAGACAGAGAGAGAGACAGAGACAGACAGAGAGAGAGAGAGAGAGAGAGAGTGAGAGAGGATAGAGAGTGAGGAGGGAACATTTAAAAAAATAAAAAAGCAATTGTCCAATGTCCCAGACAAAGAGAAGTAGTTTTCATGTTTGCATTGATCATCATACAAAACTGCCAAGAAAAGAAAAGAGAGCTTATTTTCAAGGAATTTACATTAATAACACAATACAGTGTTGTGCATTCTGTATGCGATTGTGACACCATGGAGTAAGCGACCTTTCACCTTTCCTACCTGCCAGCCAGACTACTAAGGCCACCACAGAGAAGAAAGAGGAAAGAGAGATAGAGAGAGACGGAGAGAAAAGAGAGAGATAGAGAGTGATGGATGGAAGAGCGATAGAGAGAGATGTGAGAAGGGTGAAATGAGGAAACAATTGGCTGGCCTCTTTGCTCTGTAAAGTAACCACACGCAAGGTGTTTTGGACTGGGTAAATAAAACACAAACATCATCCCCCAGCAACAGTTCATAGGGTTTGTCGGTGCACCAGGAGACCCATCGTCCCACTCGTGCTTCAAAAGCTCCTTCTTATTCAAGAAAACCTTACAAAATAAAAAAAGACAAAAAAAAACAAAATAAAACAAACAAAAAAAAACATTTTATACAATTCTGCTCTCTCCTCTCCCCACAGAAACCACATAGCATTTTGTTATCAGGTGTTCATCTCAAGTATGATTGAATTCTTATTTTTTTTTGTTCTTTTTCTCATTTTCTGTTTTAGTTTTGTTTTATACAGTGCAGAATATATGGGCTTGGATTAAATAAGTGTTTTAGTGTTTGTGGCGCCCTCTGCTGGGCACTTAGGGTCACTCCCTCGAGTCTCTGTCAGGAGCTGGCGCCTGCTCCTTAGGCACGCAGTAGTTGGGCCGCTCCGAATGGACGAAGCCCGGCAGACACTGGCATTTGTAGGAGCCCTGCGTGTTGATGCACTTGGCGTTCTTGCACAGGGACATTCGGCTGTTGAGCTCGGAGCATTCATTCACGTCTGTGAGGAAGACAAGAATGACCGAAAGAAATAAAGTATGTAGGGAAGGAGGAATTGACAGGAGGAGAGAAAGGGATGGGAAGACAGACAGGTGGAGAAATATGCTTTATTAAGGTCTTAAATTTGCTCATGTAAAGGCCATTGTGAAAAGTGATTTCACTCAAATCAAAGCTTTTGTGTCTAAATCAAGCACCCTGGGGCTAGCTCTGATGATGTCCCACAGTTTCGACTGACATTCTCAATCTCTTTTCAATTGGAGTTATTTTTACGTCGAATGTAGGCTACTAAACCTGTGGTTGATCGCGAATCAACGCACGCCACCGCCCTCTAACCGTAATTTGCGTTCAATCATGAAACCACCGACCGACATGGCAAATTATCAAAAGTTTAGTGATCAGGTAATAGATACATTCTAATATATGTCATCAAAAAGAGAGATAATACAGAATAGTAAATCTACACCACTTTAAAAAAAAAAAAAGTACATTGCATTCGTTACAAAACTCAATAGTGTAGTAGGAATCTACACTAGGAAAGAAGACATAAAAGGGCAAACAAAAGTAAAAGTTGTGTAAAACTGGTGCTCTGAATACTGTTTCCAATGTTTCTGGAAGCTTCTCATATCCAACGATGCGATGTGCCTTACATCTGCTTTTAAAGGGCGGACAATGTTCACAGCCAAACAGACGTGCATGGTCCTCAGTTTGTTTCACACATACTACAACGGAATACGTACTCACTTCTGACTCTTCTCCCATCATTTTGTTAAAAACTTGTTCAACACGCCTGCATCTTGCAGAATGGGGTTTGTGGTTCGTAAACGCACACTGCCATGAAATTGCGCCAAAATCGGATTCTGACGTGTTAGTACATCTGCCCCTATGTGTCCTTTCCTTCTCTCTAGTGACAGTCTAATTATGTTTCTCATCTGACACGAGCCCTCATGAGCATTACTCCTCCGCATCATAAAACTGCTGCAGCTGAATTTAAATACACTGTTCACTCTCCTCTCCCCGAATACAAAAAACTCCTTTCATGATTTGACGGGGCTGATCCATCTCTATCTAATGATTCGTTTCCTCCAGTCACTCTGGGCGCAACTTGGTTTCGAATCCTGCAAATTATTATCTCGACTTCTGAGAGCTCGAAGGGCCTAATGAACCGCGACAACGAGCGTCGTGCGTTCTGACGCGCGGCTTCAAAATGATCCTGCTGCACCGCGACGGGCCCTCTTCATCACCGCCGATGCCGTTCATTCCGGCACGATTAAAACGTCGAGGTTCCCATCCGAAGGCGGAATGATACAAATGCGAGGTGATTAGCGCTTTAGCATTTAAGTGGCCATTACTCCCTAAACTGCCGGGGATTCAGACAAACAGAGACGTCAGTCTGCTGATCTGTCTGTCTCCGGTTCACCTTGTCAGTCTCCCTGCCGACACAGAAGCCCATTAGAGCAGCCCACTGGGAGAGGCATGGGGAGTCTGTGGAAGAGGAATCGTCCTTTAACGACTGCAAATGAACTGGCAGATAAAGGAGTTCGTGTTTGTTTAGTGTTGGTGACAAAGAGTCGCAGGCAGCCAAAATAGGGTGTGTGTGCTGTGTGCTCTGTCCACTGCCCGACTACACAGAGGATAATATGTGGTGTGTGTGTAGTACGACTTCTCTGCAGTATTTACAGAATATGTACTGAAACAGTTTCAGTACATATTCTGTAAATACTGCAGAGAAGTCGTATTACACACACACCACATATGATCCTCTGCTTTGTCAGGATCAAAACTCACCATGACTGTTAGATGATAATATATGATAATTATGAGCAGTGGTGCCTGCAGTGTACCTTCTGTAACGCGAGAAGAAAAAAAAAGAGAGAGAGTCTGAAATCATGCGCTGAGCCTGGCAAAAGTGCACAAGGCACAAACAAACGAATAGTGATTAAAGCACCAACAAACGCTTACAAAAGTTATCTGACACACGCTGGTCCCAGCACGACGCAAGCATTACCACTGTAATCAAATATTATGAACGCATATTACAAAAGGGAAACTGCAGACATAGGGCCGTGCAAAAATTGCGGTACTACGAACTCCCTGTCCAAATGAATGGAGTAATTTGACTTTATGATCAGCGATATTCAGGGTTTGCTTCAGTATCTTACGCCCTTCGTCCTTATCCGACAATGTATGCAGGAAATAAAATCGGAGTAGGCTACGGCCAACTAATGCCCGTTGAGGATGCAAATACAGAGCTCTGTGCGTACCTCACAATTTTTGGTAACACTTTCTATGAAGCCCAGCGTTATAAGGCCCTATAAGGGCATTATAAGGGCCTTAATAATGACTTATAATGAAGATATAAGTAATTGTAGCAATCGCTATAACTACTTATAATGTCTTCATGATGACTCATAACCACCTTTATGATACATTATATCAGTTCATTATAAATGGTTATAATTAAAGACAGAATAATGCATTATAAAAATGTGATTGTCAGTCTATCTGTAGGCTATCACTTTCTATGAAGACTGCCTTTATAAGGTCCTATAAGGACATTAATGATGACGTTAAATAGTAGCTATAAGTCATTGTAGCACTCTTTATAACTATGTATAGCATCTCCACAATGACTCAAAACCACCGCTCTGATACATTATGTCAGTTAATTATAAATGGTTATAATCCAAGATAGAATGATGCATTATAAATATGTGATCATAAGTTTATGTGTGTCCAGGTTGCTGCACTTACCGACACAGGCCATGCGGGACATGTCGAGGGTGTAACCGTCGAAGCAGTCGCAGGTGTAGCCCTCTTGCACGCGCACGCAGCGCCCGTTCTCACAGCCGTTCAGGATGCCGCACTCCTCCGCCCGAAGGCCCTCAAAGGCGTCGTACGGAGCTAGAGTGGACGAGAAGAGAGGTCAGTCGAATTGGGACGGTCCATCCTTCTCTTATTTTAAGAGAGGAAGGTAGTAAGACAGCATTTTAAGACTATTGAGACGCAGCATCAGTCTTAGAAGTCAGAAGCAGGTGAAGAGCACTTGTTTGGAAAAGAATGAAAATCTGATCCTTTGTTTTACAATGCTAATGGATGAATGACTGTAGTGTTGCTGTGTGATTGTGCATTTTTATTTACAGTTTGATAGCATACCATTAAGTATAAGGTTTTTAGTTTTACAAAACACATTTAATTTAACTCACTTCAGACCGTGTTACCATGCAAAGCATAGCCCACAAGATACAGCCTTCACAAGGTCCATTAGCTCATACTGTGGTTAGTAATTGCTGGACTGCGTGTCCTTTCATTTACATCACCACTAGATGGCAGTATAAGAAAGGGGAACTGAGTCATTTCTCCTGCACTATCCACTGGGATCTTCAGCTCTCTACACCTGTTTTCTTCAGCTTAGTTACCAGCACTGATTTAAATGTTTCTGGATGGTTGAAAGACTCAAAGGCCCCCTGTTTTCCTTC
>NC_137910.1:5957454-5969954 GCF_963457725.1 Sprattus sprattus | reverse complement strand
CTCTGTGAGGTTCAGTAGTGCTGATTAAACTCGATGCGCATGGAGAAGATACAAAAATATATAATAATTATTCATGTGATTCATAGAGTTAGAAACATATGTGCATTATACTTGGTTGGTTGTAAATGTGATGAAGGAAATGTCTTCAAGGGCTTTTAACTGTTTGAGTCTAGAGATAGTACACAATGAAATAATTATATTTTGTAGAAAATGGAGAAAATAGATGTGGCCATGTGTGCGTATATTGCTGATGGCCCAAGAAGTCAAACACCTGAAGAGAAATATTAGATTTCTGTTCTTAAGATGTATTACTAACAAAGCTGATCCAACAAATCTTTGTCTTTGTTTTGGCCACTTTGTCAAAAGGACAACAAAAAACATTGTCGAGTGCCTCCTTGCTCATTCCCAACCAGGCTTGGGGAGTAACGGAATACATGTAACGGCGTAACGTAATAGGATTAGGTTACTGATTACAATTTTTAACAGGTAATCTGTAATTGTATCGGATTACTTTTTTTAAGTAATCCTCCCAACCCTGTTCCCAACGTACCCACACACTCCAGCTTGGCCTCGTCGTAGAACAGTCCGGCCTTGCAGTAGCACTCGTACGTCCCGGGCTGGTTGAGGCAGAAGCCCCCTTTGCAGATCTCGGTGCCGAAGAGGGCACACTCATCCGCATCTACAGCAGAGGGGAACACATCAGTCAACAGCACGTCTCGGCACATACACTCAGTTCACCAGTACATGTTTTGGCCAAAGCTTCTCTTCTTCTGTGTGTGTGTGTGTGTGTGTGTGTGTGTGTGTGTGTGTGTGTGTGTGTATGTGTGTGTGTGTGTGTGTCTGTGTTGTGGGTATAATAGCTTTCTGGAACAAACACACAAATACACTCAGTACACCAGTACATGTTTTGGCCAAAGCTTCTTATATCACTGTCAATGTAAATGCGGCAACAATGCTAACATGTCTTGCTATGGCAATGCAATAAAGTCTTTATTCATTGGTAATGGAACTGTAGTCACTTAACCAGTACATGTGCTGGCTAAGAATAAAACACCCTTGATGTTCTGGTATTGCACCGTACTCTACTACGTAGTTACCTCCGCCAGGAGGTTATGTTTTCACCCTTGTTTGTTTGTCTGTCTGTTTGTTTGTTTGTCAGCAGGATTACGCAGAAACGCATGGACCGATTTCCATCAAACTTTGTGGGGAGATTGGGTAATATAATGGCAATAATTGATGAGATTTTCAGATGTCAAGGTCAAAGGTCAAGGTCACAAGGCGGAGGTTTGCATTCTCTGAATGCTCCCATTCTTGTTTCTCTATGAGATAGGCAACAGGACCACCAAACACTGTAGAAGACTATCATAAGTGATTGTCACATCTGGTGAGATGTCACTGTCAGCCATAATCAACACTATACTAATAGCACATTCCTTTTCACTTACGGAGAGAGGACAACCCATCAAGATGTGCAAGTGAAGTGCTGTTGAGGAGACAGTGACATCTGATAGAAAGATGTCCTGCCTGAGGGCCTTCACATGTGTGTGTGTGTGTGTGTGTGTGTGTGTGTGTGTGTGTGTGTCTGTGTGTGTGTATCATCCTGTGAGCACGACCGTCCAAATTTACAACTGAAAATGCAATCAGCTTTGCAAACAGACTTGCTAATTGAAGACATATTCTTGCTGATGCTCAGGAAATGTTCTTGGAAGCTTGCCTTTAGTGTCTGTCGGTCTAACTTTCTATCTCTCTCTCTCTCTCTCTCTCTCTCTCTCTCTCTCTCTTCTTCCCTTATTATACCATGGCCACCTTTCTCCTTCTCTCTTTCACTACTTCACTCTCTCTTCCCCTGCTTCCACAACAGTCTCCTCTCTTTTCTCCCCCCCTCTCTCTCTCGCTTCTCCCCCTCTATTTCTCTCTCTCTTCTCCCCCCTCTCTCTCTTCTCCCCGTCTATTTCTCTCTCTCTCTTCTCCCCCTCTATTTCTCTCTCTCTTCTCCCCCTCTATTTCTCTCTCGCTCTGCTCCCTCTCTATTTCTCTCTCTCTCTGCTCTCTGTCTCTCTCTCTTTCTCTCTATCTCTCCCTCACTCTCTCTCTCTCTCTCTGCTCCCTCTCTCTCTCTCTCTCCCTCTGCTCCATCTCTCTCTCTCTCTCTGATCCCTCTCTCTCTCTCTCCTTGTCTCTCTCTGCTCCCTCTCTCTCTCTCTCCCTCTGCTCCATCTCTCTCTCTCTCTCTCTCTCTCTCTGATCCCTCTCTCTCTCCTTGTCTCTCTCTGCTCTCTCTCTGCTCCCTCTCTCTCTCTCTCTCTCCTTGTCTCCTTGCAGCTACACCACACTCACCCAGTTCTGTGCCAGTCTGACCTCAACCAGACTCTTATTGCCTCCATAAATTAAATCATTGAATTAGCCGGGCCCAGAGAAGGGCTTTCCGTGAGAGAGGGGGAACAGGCAGGGTTTGTGGGAGGCTGATTGTGGCAGCAGTGCAGACGAAACATGTGGAGGTCATATGCTTCCCAACACACACACACACGCTTCCCAACACACACACACACACACACACACACACACATATGCTTCTAAACACACGCACATGCACTCAAACGTCAGTCACAGACACAGACACACATACGTACTGTAGGTGCAGTCCCATGTGTTTGTACAAACAGGAACATACAATATTTAACATTCACTGTTAAACTCAAGCACAAACAAACACACGTACACATACAGGCATGAGTACACAAACACACTCACCAATGCACACTCGTGCATAATAAACACACACACACACACATACTGCCACTCACTCTGACACATGCACAAACAAAGGCCAGCATGCACGCTAACAAACCCATGCCCACTCATCTGGAGACTGTCATTTCTGTATTGTGGCTGAGAGACAACAGGGCACACACACACAGAGACACACACACACTGACAGCGTGGCAAGGAGGTGCTGGGCTGATAGAGTTGTGCTAGGGGAGCACAGGAGCAGAGGAGGAGCACGCTGCATACGAAGAGGCCTCTCCAGCCTCACTCTCTCTAAGCCTCAGCCTGTGTGTGTATGTGTGTGTGTGTGTGTGTGTGTGTGTGTGTGTGTGTGTGTGTGTGTGTGTGTGTGTGTGTGCGCGCGTGCATGTGTGTGTGTGTGTGTGCACGCGTGTGTGTGTGTGTGTGTGTGTGTGTGCGCACGCGTGTGTGTACGCGTGTGTGTGTGTGTGTGTGTGTGTGTGTGCACGCGTATGTGTGTGAGTGTGCACGCGCGCGTGTGTGTGTGTGTATGTGTGTGTGTGTGTGTGTGTGTGTGTGTGTGTGTGTGTGTGTGTGTGTGAAGAGGCCACTCCAGCCTCACTCTCTCTAAGCCTGGGCCTGGTTGCCATCTGTGGGCTTTATCCAGCACTGGCGGTGAGGGAGCAGGGGTATGTACGGGAATGAGTGTCTGCGGTTATGGCTCTATTTATGTGAATGAGGAAATGTGTGTGTGTGTGTGTGTGTCTGTGTCTGCGCTGTGGGTATAATAGCTTTCTGGAACAAACACACACACATACATACACTGATGCGCATATGCCCATACGTACACGCATGGACACATACACACACAGTCTCTCTGTCATACACACTCGTGCGCACACACACACACACACACACGCACACACGCACACAAGCATGCAAAAAAGCACACACACACACAAAGACATCTGTGCGCACACACACACACACACACACAGTCTCTCTGATATACCCAGCGCACGCAAACACACACACACAAAGACATCTGTGCGCACACACACACACACACACACACACACAGAGACACACACCTTTGTAAGAATCCACTGAGGCCACTCCAAACACATCGTCTCCACTGGGAATGCTGCCCTTGCCTGCTGGACACATCTGGGCAAACTGATCTGAAAAGGACAGAACATCAACTTAACAGACGGAAGACCTCTCTTGGAACAGCGTCAACACATAAACAACATCTTCTTAAACAAACTGCCTTAGAAGTACTGGAGGCTCAAGAGGTAAATAATTAGGCTGCCTTGTACGGTGCCTTATTAGACACAATCAGACTAGTAGGGTGGCATATTGGACACAAGCAGACTTGCACAATGTCATATTAGACACTAGCAGACTAGTAAAGGTGCAATATTGGACACTAGCAGACCAGTAAAGGTGCAATATTGGACACAAGCAGACTGGTAGGGTGCCGTATTGGACACAAGCAGACTAGTAAAGGGGGCATATTGGACACAAGCAGACTGGTAGGGTGCCATATTGGACACAAGCAGACTGGTAAAGGTGCCATATTGGACACAAGCAGACTGGTAGGGTGCCGTATTGGACACAAGCAGACTAGTAGGTTGCCATATTGGACACAAGCAGACTAGTTCGGGGGCATATTGGACAAAAGCAGACTAGTAGGGGGGCATATTGGACACTAGCAGACCAGTAAAGGTGGGATATTGGACACTAGCAGACTAGTAAAGGGGGCATATTGGACACTAGCAGACTAGTAAAGGTGCCATATTGGACACAAGCAGACTAGTAGGGTGCCATATTGGACACTAGCAGACTAGTAGGGTGGCGTATTGGATGCTATTGAGGGCGTGGTACTGACCTGTGCCTGGGACGGGACAGGGGTGGACCTCACAGTTGTCTCCCCAGCCGGCGCCCAGCGTGCAGCAGCACTCCTGGAGGGTCACGCTGCCG
Source organism: Sprattus sprattus (assembly GCF_963457725.1). Lineage (NCBI taxonomy): Eukaryota > Metazoa > Chordata > Actinopteri > Clupeiformes > Clupeidae > Sprattus > Sprattus sprattus. The sequence continues at coordinate 5,965,244 of NC_137910.1, read as the reverse complement.
GTCAGCACGTTGTCACACAGGTTCTCATCGTTCAGGTTGTAGTAACACTCCTTCCTCTCCACCGAAGGGGCTGGGAAGGGAGCAGAGAGGAAAACATATGTAGGGAATAAGTCTGAACGTTTATCTGAAGGATCAGTTTTTTGGCGACAGTACTCCTCACTCCATTGTAAATGCACCATTACAGGTAGTACAGCACCGTGAACCAGACTGAATAATGATCGAAGGGACAGAATGTTCATACTACCATCATATTTCTGCAATCTAGCGATAAGTGTAGGGATAGGTTGAAGGCTAGGGTACAGAGTACAGAGTATCAGTGTGGAATCAGGCACAGATGATGCTGTTACACGGCACAATTACAGTGTATATACAGCATAATTACAATCTAACAAGGAAACTGTAACGCAAGTCATTAAAAAAGGGACAACCTTGGAAGGAAACACATTTCACAGATTAAGTAATTAACTAATTAACCTAATTAAGCCGTTTCAGTTATTTCTGAAAGTCCACGAGAGCGGAAACAATTAGTACGTGAGGGTAAATAACCATAACCGCTAGATGCCCATAGAGCAGTAAACACTGCTAGGCCTGAGTGAGCCCTAGAATCTTCCGTCGGGATGCTGTTCTCTTGGGTGGCGTAATGAGAGAGCACAACCAGTGGTGTAGTGGTCCCTGGAGAAGTTGTTATACTCTTAATTTTGCAATATTTTTTTAAGCAGCCTATACAGCCCAGGATAAATGCCCTGTTTTGAGAAGTGGGTATACGCAATGCTGACTGAAAAATAAGTGGGTATACTCAGTATACCTGCGTATACCCTGGACTATACCACTGAGCACAACCATGGGGGAATGAGAGCTGAAGCCCATCTCTCCCAACTGCACTGACACAGGCGCTAGTAAAGAGGAGGCGCCACAGAGGATCTCCTTACTGCACCCTGGGCACAAACCCACCGCTGCTCGTGAGGAGGACACATGCACGCACGCATGCCGCACACACACACACAGTCTCTCTGTTATACACACATTCAGCAGACTGGTAATAATAATGAGAAACCTGGAGGGATGGGTCTCTAGTGTGATTCTCTCTCCTTCTCTCTCTTTCACTCACACACACACACACACACACACACACACACACACACACACACACACACACACACACACACACACACACACATAGTCTCTCTGTTATACACAAGCACACACACAAACACACACACATACACACAAACACACACACACACAGTCTCTCTGTTATACACACACTCTCACACACAAACACACACACTCTCACTCTCTCCCTTGCTTCCTCCACCTCTCTTTACTTTAATGGGAGATTTCCCATGCATGGTTTTAACAAGGAGACAATTAAAGCCTTCTAGATGGATGGGTCGTGATGATGGATGCCTTCGTTCGGCAGGCTGAGAGCACATCTGTTGCAGAGGAGCATAATGATATACCTAGAGAACACAAGAACAACAAACACAAAAACACACACACACACACACACACACACACACACACACACACACACACACACTCACCTAAACAAGCTCTCCACCCACTGGGTGTTCCCATAAGCCCTTGACTCTGGATTAAAGTGGCCTGTCATTTTTCACCCCTGTGCACTCTTCAGGTGATTAACCCTCACACCCACACACTCACTTATACACACACACACACACACACACACACACACACACACACACACACACAAAACCCCACCACCTACTACACTCCCCCTCTCTCGCAGACCAAACAGCCCATTTTTATCGCAAACACATGGAAATGATTTCTCCCCTGCTTTCCCCTTCCTCTAAGTGGTTATGTAACGTAACGTCTGTAACCGAGCGTGACGCTTGTGCGCCGATACTCCGCCAGTGATCGCGGCTGAGCCCCTGTCTGAATACACCGAGGGTTTCAGAGGAACAGCGGGTCTCACACCAGCACAGGCTATTAACCTGTTTGACGTCAGCCCCAGGGTCCCTCACACCCACACACACACACACACACACACACACACACACACACACACAGGGTCTGCTCCGGCGCAGGAACAACCCCATGTTCAACTTTTTGCCCCCCCCCCCCCCGCATTTATATGACCCTATTTCTTGTTTGAGTGTACATGGGTATGTGTGTGTGTACATGTGTGTGCGTGCGCATGAGATTGTATGAATGTGTGTGTGTATGCTATAGTCAGACTGTGTATGTGTGTGTGTGTGTGTGTGTGTGTGTGCCGGTGTGTGTGTGAGAGAGTAAGAGAGAGTAAGAGTATGAGAATGAGAGAGAGTGAGTGTGTGTATATATGTCTGTATACACTCCATAGTACAGATGTCAGGGCTGTTTCCCATTAGCTGATTCTGTGCGCAGGTTGGCAGGCAGGCGGGCGGGCGGGCGGGCGGGCGGTGGTTTTCAGGGATAATGCGAGGGCCCCCAGGTCTGGCATATAGGAAAAGGGAAAACAGAAGGTGGAGGAGGAGGAGGATGGCGGCTGGGGAGAAGGGGGGCCCCAACCTCCCGGGCCCTCGGGGCCCCTGGTGTCAACCGCAGCCTCACCCTCATTTCCTTATTGCCACCTGGCATATGGGCCTCATTCATCATCACGGTGCCACTGCCTCGCCCGTCCCTCCTGCCGGAGATGCAGGGAGGCTCGTGGCAGTGCCTCACACATCCCTCCTCCCAGACCCCACTGTGCCATGGCCCTCATACACATTCACCAGCCACAGCACAGCACAGCACAGGACGGCATATGCCATTGCTCAGCAAAGAAACAGCCTGAGCTTCACAACAAATGCCCCCACACACACACACACACTCACGCCCAAACACTGTCATGGAAACACACACTCTCAAAAACTCTTATAGCACACACTCTCTTACTTTACTTACTTATGTCCGTACTGATCAAAACTGCTTTCGTACAGCACTGCGTGGAGTGTTTGAAACAGGGACGTGCGGTCAGAGGAGGCACGGGAGGCAGAGCCTCACCTGTCATTTTGAAAAGTAAAAAAAAAGTAACAAAAAAAAAATATATATATACCTATATATATATTATAAAATAAATATTTATATATCTCTACTAATTTGTGGTATGGGTGTAATTTCGTTATTTCGATCATTTCGAGCAATTTTATTATCAAAATCGCTGAATTTGCGCATTTCCGGTTCCAGAAAACAGGGACGTGCTGTCGATGCATTGGTGTCAATGGGCAAGTGAGGCAGTGCCTCCCCCTGGGATTGCGCAATACGCGTGCGCAAGTGTAGAACCTTTGAGTTGAGCTCAAAACGCATTGAAAAATATTGTTACTAAGAGTAAGGCCAGACTGAGCCGATTTTCATACTTTCCGGAACGTATTCGGGTTTAGTCAATCGCTGCCAGACAAAGCTGTGCTGCGCTGTTCTACGGCCACACACACCCATTGAAACTGGTGAATATGCTGTAGTACATATGCAAGGCCTGTTGGTGGCGCTGTGAAGGGTGCTACCGGAAATGGAGAAGAAGACTCGTAGAAGAAGACGACAAGTTACAACTAGTTAAATTGGTGACAGTTCAGTTTGTCGCCAAGTAGTTGACCATACTGTGCCTTATACATTTCCTATGCTTAAATCATCATTGTTCGACCTGTATGTGATGCATTATGTGCATACCTAATGAAAGTAAGGGTTTTCATGAAGTTGCTACTGTGATAGATCGTGTGTATTAAATACCACATTTTGGGCTACCTTCTAGTGCTATTAGTAGTGATTAGCACGCTAAGCGGAGATTTAGCTATGTTCTGTTCTTATGTTGATACGCTGTAATAAAGATGTGTTCAATCCTGCTAAGATTTCGACTGGATGAGATATGAATGAGATCCATGTTGCCTAGTGTAATGTCCACTATTATATGTATCTGGTAATATTAGTTGTGTAATTCAGTGCAGTGTAAATTAGTCCCCATAAAGAAGACTGCTTTGGTAACCCAGTGAATAAAACGTGCCCTTCTTAGATCGTTGTTTGCCAGCCATAAACAGAACAGAAGACTTACATTTTTTGTTTTTATTGCGATTGGGAAGATGTACGTGACTACTTGACAGCTTCCAGCGTTCACGTGGGATAATTACGTCATCAGATTCGCGGATTCAAACCCGATTTGCGGCCAGACAGGCCCTGATAGCAGGGTAGATTGCAACCTTCCCACTCTGGAGAGGGGATTCTAACCTTGACGGAAAGTAACGCTCCAAATGGCAGATTTATCTGGCCGGGAGGCCAGTTTGTCAAGTTATTTTCCGCAAAAGTATGAAAATCGGCTTAGTCTGGCCTGCCCTTAAGGCAGTCAGTACCTCAATGTTTTTTTCTAAACTGAATTCAAAACTGAGTCCGAGATGGGTAAAAGGTCATTTAATTAGCATCCCACCATCGTAGTTTAATTTTCCCTAGACTCATCATTGGTGGGAGGGCTACATATGCTAACTTGTTACTATTAATATCTTATTTGACAGGGTGTAAAAGTTAAATTAGCACACCGGTTGTTTAGCTGTTTAGCTGTAGGCCTATAGCCTCGTAAAAGTTAGGTTAACAAGTCAGTTGAGTATAACTTCTTATAATAAAAAAAAAACGATAGTTTAAAAGTAATGGTATTAGACATTAAAACATAATGTTTTTTCAGTTCTGGTCAAGTAACAATTTTTAAACCATAGGCATATAAACATGTATGATCATTTTTTTTTTAAACAACTAGAGACCGGAATGACGTAATCACTTCTGGTTTCTGTGCCTCACCAGCTAGGAACCTCACGGCACGTTACTGGTGTTAAAGGACAGCAGTCTGTGCTTCACAGCAAATACCCCACATAACGAGCCATAGAGATATGACCTCCGTGAAAAGAAAAGATGTCTTTTGTCTTGAGTTTGTGAAGGAATGGGCCGACGACCAGGCTGGAGTTTGTAGACTGTGTGTATGATCTGCTCGGACAGATGTTCTACTTGCATCCTAATGCTTATGCTCTTTCAATGAATGTGGACACAACTAAACCTGCATGCAGCACATGTATGAGTGTGTGTGCTGTATACCCGTAAGAGATAACCCTGTTTGCTTGCATGTGAGTGTGTTGTGTGTTGACAGGTGAGTGTTTGTGGATGTGTGAGTGTATGTGCATTGGTCAGTGAGCGTGTGTGTGTGCTGTCTCACCTGGGGGGATGGGGACACATTTGGCGGTCATCTGGTTGTACTCCTGGTTGTCGTCGGGACACACACACAGGAAAGAGCCCTCCACGTTCTCACAGGTGGCCTCGCCACACACACCGGCCAGCAGCTCACACTCGTTCACGTCTGCACACAGAGCACACAGCACAAGTCAGCTTCTTCATCATCGTCATCATCATCATCATAATAATCAATTCATCATAACTGTTATCATCACTATCATCATCATCATCATCGCTATCATCATCATCATCGCGATCATCATCATCATTGCTATCATTATCATAATCATCATTGTCATCATCATCATCATCGTCATCATCATCATCATAATAATCAATTCATCATAACTGTTATCATCACTATCATCATCATCATCATCGCTATCATCATCATCATCGCTATCATCATCATCATTGCTATCATTATCATAATCATCATTGTCATCATCATCATCGCTATCATCATCATCATTGTCATCATCATCATCATCATTGTCATCATCATCATCATCTTTGTCATCATTATCTTTGACGTCATCATCACATAATCATAACCGTTATATTTTTCATACATCATAATCATCATCATCACCATCATCATCATCGTCAGCACAGTGGCACCCAACGCCACATCTCTGGCCAGAACCACACACCTCTTCAAAGGCATTCCAGTGGAGGATTTATTGGTGATTCACACCCTGGGTCTTGAAAACTGTTTAAGTGCGGCTTTTGAGAAATGGGAGCTGGAAGTCAAAAATAAAGAGGCAGTGGAAACTCCCCCCTCAAAGTGCCGGTGAAATGTGTCATGGGCTGCGGAGGCTATGGGTGTGTGTGTGTGTGTGTGTGTGTGTGTGTGTGTGTGTGTGTGTGTGTGTGTGTGTGAAATTTGTCATGAGCTACGGAGGCTATGGGTGTGTGTGTGTGTGTGTGTGTGTGTGTGTGTGTGTGTGTGTGTGTGTGTGTGTGTGTGTGTGTGAAATGTGTCATGAGCTACGGAGGCTATGGGTGTGTGTGTGTGTGTGTGTGTGAAATGTGTCATGAGCTACGGAGGCTATGGGGGTTGCCGTCTCTGATTCATCGCCACTGACCCATGCCATGTTTTCTCAGCAGCTTCTTTGAGTGTGTGAGTGTGTGTGCGTGCGTGTGTGTGTGTGTGCGTGTGTGTGGGTGTGTGTGTGTGTAATGTGCGGCGCCTCGGAGCAGGGGCCGCGGAGACGGAGGAAAGACGCGGAGCTGAGTTTCCATCAGACTGAGGAGCCGCGGTGTTCTTACAGGGAGATGGGCTCAGCGGGGGCAGCTCCGAAACCACTGGAAAAGTGTGTGTGTGTGTGTGTGTGTGTGCGTGCGTGTGTGTGTGCGTGTGTGTGTGAGTGTGTGTTTGTGTGAGTGTGAGTGTGCGTGTGTGTGTGTGTGAGTGTGCGTGTGTGTGGTTGTGAGTGTGCGTGTGTGTGTGTGTGTGTGTGTGCGTGCGTGTGTGTGCGTGAGTGTGTGTTTGTGTGAGTGTGAGTGTGAGTGTGCGTGTGCGTGTGCGTGGTTGTGAGTGCGTGTGTGTGTGCGTGTGTGTGTGCGTGTGTGCGTGTGTGTGTGTGTGCATGTGTATGAAAAAGAGAGAGCGAGACAGAGAAAGGTAGGTAAAGAAGTAGAGAGTGTGTCCGAGAGAGATGGAGCCAGAGTGTGTTTCTGTATGTGTGTAGAAGAGAGAAAGTGTATCGGTGTCTGAAACAATCGCACTGCTAGGAAACACCCTCCCTGTTCTCCAGTCCAGCGCTTCCCTGTGAGACTAGGCCAGCTGGTCAATGAGGTAGAAAGTGTTAAAGAGAGACTTGGATGGGCGAGACAGGGTGTTCGGCAGCGAGGGAGCACTAAAACCAGGAAATGGCCAATCCAGAAATACAACGCAAAAGGCAGATACTGCCTCATAAGCCGGGGTATTATAAATATATATATTATAAACCCACTGACAGCCTTTGGCAGATCCCAGACTTTCGGGACGACTTTCAAGCGAGTTTTTTTGTTCCTTATGGTCGAGTGCGTATACACATAAGTGCGCTAACATGTGGCTTCGCTGCAAATGGGTGAAAATGTCCTTGAATCCTTTAAACGGAGATGTGAGATGCACAGTGAAACGGAGCCGGATTGAACCAGGCCCTCAATGAACTCCTCAGCTGAACACATTACCCTTTTTTTTGTTCTTTTGCACTGAGGCAGAGACGAATGATTCTTCTTTTATTGCGCACTAAACCTTATCGTCGTTAATTCGTTATATATAACCGAAACAGAAATAGAATTTAATAGAAGCCAGACAGATAGTATTGTTAATTTAGTGCGCAGATGGCGGGCTTATTTAGTTGCAATGGACACCGCGTATATCACTGTCACTGTGACTCAAACACGGCCGTAAAGTTCAGGTGCGTAGCGTTCGGCAGCGGCTCCAGACGAGGGGCGGATAAAAATACCCCACCCAGCCCTTCTCCCCCCCTGCCCTCCTCTCCCCTCCTCTCTGCCTGAGCCTCTGCCTGCGGATGATCTATTATTCATCTTTTGACATTAAATCCCAGCGCTGGCTTTGTTGTTGTTGTTTCGGTTGTTTTTCCATCACG
>NC_137910.1:5942454-5949954 GCF_963457725.1 Sprattus sprattus | reverse complement strand
TAACAGAGAGAATAAGGTAAAGGGAGAGAGATTTATGAGATGGAGATAGAGAGATGAACAGACAGATGAGAGAGAGAGAGATAGGGAGAAAGAGAGAGATATGGAGAGAGAGAGAGAGAGAGAGAGAGATTCCCTCTTTCTGCTGCCTTCTAGGTCGTCTAGCCTTCATAGCCTCTCACCAGTGCAGATCCTTCTACCACACCTCCTGACCTCACCTGTGAAAGCTATCTGGCTCGATGAAGACCACAAGCTGCTCTTTATAGACTCGTTCCATCAGCAGGACGGCCAAGGACACGCAGGCAGACAGACAGACAGACAGACAGACAGACAGACAGACAGACAGGCAGACAGACAGACAGACAGACAGACAGACAGACAGACAGACAGACAGACAGACAGACAGACAGACAGACAGACAGACAGACAGACAGACAGACAGACAGATAGACGGAGAAGAAGGCTTCTTCCTGAGTGTCTCCATTGTCCAAGAGTGTGACTGATGGGATATATGGGGAAGAAGCTTCCAGTGAGACTCACTGACCACCACAGGCTTTGAGAAAGTGAAGAAGCTGAAGATGAGATTATAAGCGTCAACATCAAAGCGTGCTCACACATATTCATAACATAAGCTCAAGATACGGATACACACACACACACACACACACACACACACACACACACACACACACACACACACACACAGATTTAGAGAGAGAGAGAGAGAGAGTTACACACACATGTGTAGAAAATAAATAGACACACATAGTCAACACAAATAAATAAAGCTCAAGCTGTGATCTGTCATCACATAAACTCAGATGACTGCATACATTAAACACACATCTATGTGACACATCACAAGCTTATGCGAAAGTAAAAATGCACACACACACACACACACACACACACACACACACACACACACACACACACACACACAGACACACACACAGAGACAAACACACACACACACACACACACGCACACACACACACACACACACACACACAGACAAACACACACACACACACACACACGCACACACACACACACACACACACACACACACACACACACACAGACAAACACACACACACACACACACACACACACACAGACAAACACACACACACACACACACACACACACACACACACACACACAGACAAACACACACACCCACACACACACACGCACAGACACACACACACACACACACACACACACACACACACAGACACACACACACACACACACAGAGACACACACAGGAGGCTTTGGCACTGCGCAAAGGACCTCACTGACGGGGGCCGAACTGCACGGCACTGTGCTGCAGAAAATATTCTCCTTCGTCTAGACAGCAAGCTCAAAGACTTCCTTCTTTCTCTCTATCCCTCTCTCTTTCTCTATCTCTCTCTCTCTCTCTCTGCATGCTTTTTTTTCTCCCTTTACTGCAGGAAAGGGCATTTAAAACAACTCTGGCACGAGGAAGGGCTGTTGGCGAGGCCCACTCTGGTGGAAAAATAGAAGCAGCATATGAGAAAGAAATTAAAGGCCCTCTTTTCCAGAAGCAACAAGTGAGCGGGGCCCCATCGCAGTGCGAGAAACATGCAGAACGAGTTAGGGGCCTTCGGACGAACGCTCAATTAACGCATTATCAACGACTGATAAACATCCAGGAAGGGGGAAGGAGGCCTTGGGAAATCTGGGACAAACTGCAGGAGACGTCTGGTCGCTGAAAATGGCTATTGGAGTGAAGGATGGTTTTCAAGAGTAATTAAAATCTAATAAAGAACTTTGCCCAAAATGTCTGCTCAAAGAGTTTTTCCGAATGTGGGTGTCGTGTGAGGGGTGTGGTAGCATGTGTGTTTGTGTGTTCCGTGCTCATTCTAAGCCAATCAATCAAGGAAACCTGCTTCATTATGTGTCTGTACGTATATATACCATAACCTCACTTTTTTTTTAGAAAACCTATGCTGCTGTACGTTTATCTGTATGTTCTACTTAGTGTTATGTAATGTCTTGTCTGTATGTTCTACTTAGTACTAACAAATGTCCTGTCTTATCTGTTGTGCCTTTGCACTTTATATGTTTCACCGTGGGAGAGTGGGAAACGTTCTATCGATTACTTTGTATGTCTTGACATGTGAAGTAATTGACAATAAAGCTACTTTGACTTTGACTTTGATGTATATGTATGTATGTATGTATCTACCCCCAACCATCAGCAATGCAATAACAATATTCAATTTTAATAATAAAACAGTAATCAAATTTACATTATACAGTAACTAAAATATCACTTTCATCTATACTGAATATTCAGCAATGGTACCAAATGGAACCATCAGTGGTACCGAAAGTGAATATTTCGGGCCATATCTACGCGAGTAGATCAGTGGTACCAAAAGTGAATATTTCGGGCCATATCTACGCGAGTAATGCATGCGTATAAACATGGTTAATGCCGTACCTTCACAGGTGTTTGTTCCTTCAGTTAAGGCGTAGCCGTTATCACATATACACTGGAAGGAGCCCTCCACGTTCAGACACTCCCCGTTGGCTCCACACAGGTCTGGGTCATCTATACACTCGTTCACATCTGGAGGGAGGAGAGCACAGTAGATGCATGTGAATGTACTGTGTGTGTGTGTGTGTGTGTGTGTGTGTGTGTGTGTGTGTGTGTATGTGTGTGTGTGGTTGTGTGTGTGTTTGTGTGTGTGTGTGTGTGTGTGTGTGTGCGTGTTGGTGTGTGTGTGTGTGTGTGTGCGTGCGTGTGTGTGTGTGTGTATGTGTGTGTGTCCCAAACAAGTATCATAGAATGATAGGCTTCTAGCCCGCCCTTGGAGGTGTAATGTGATGTGATAACACTTGTGCACTGAGGGTGAGTGTAGGGTGCAGGATAGACAGTTAGTATGCAGTAAGTGGAGTGGAACACGGCTTTAATTACAGCTCTCGTTTACAAAGCATTTACACAAACCATCACTGAGGAATGTCTGCGCTTTGAAGTGAAGAGATACTGTATGTGTGATGTACTGCGTAACTGTAAGGTTCACTCTACTTCCGTTCTCTCTCTTTTCTTCCGTTCTCTCTCCTTCTTTCTCTCTCTGTGTCTCTCTCTTCTCTCTCTACTGTATGTGTGATGTACTGCGTAACTGTAAGGTTCTCTCTTTTTCCGTTCTCTCTCTTTTCTTCCGTTCTCTCTCCTTCTTTCTCTCTCTGTGTCTCTCTCTACTGTATGTGTGATGTACTGCGTAACTGTCAGGTTCACTCTACTTCCGTTCTCTCTCTTTTCTTCCGCTCTCTCTCTCCCCCTTCTTTCTCTCTCTGTCTCTCTCTCTCTCTACCCCCCACAGGTAAAGGTCACAGACGTTGCAGGTCAGCGGAGGCCCCGTGACGTTGGGTGAGCAGATGTCCGCATTTAAAACAGGTGTGTGCTACGTGTTCACAGCATGTTCATGTGTGTGTTTCGCTGTTAAGCGAGTAAGAGTGTGATGTGTTTGCATTGCATCCATATGTGTGTCATTGAGTGTGTTGTGTTTCGTTACTGGCTGTGTGTCAGTAAGAGTGTGCTGTGTTTGAGTGTGTGTCAGTAAGAGTGTGCTGTGTTTGTGTGTGTATGGCTGTGTGTCCCTTCGTCAGTGAGAGTGTGTTGTGTTTGCATGCATCCATATGTGTGTCAGTGAGACTTTGTTGTGTTTGTCCGTGTATGTCTGTGTGTCAGTGAGAATGTGTTGTGTTTGCTCCCGTGTGTGTCTGTGTGGCAGTAAAGTTTGTTGTGTTTGTGTGTGTATAGCTGTGTGTCACTGAGAGTGTGTTGTGTTCTGTGTGTCAGTAAAGTGTGTTGTTTGCAAGTGTTTGCAAGAGCAGTGCTGGCCCCCTCACCCGCCACCCTGCCCCCCTCTCCCGCCACCCTGCCCCCCTCACCTTGGCAGCTGGTGCCGTTGACCTGCTGGTAGCCCTCGGAGCAGCTGCAGACGTAGGAGCCCATGTTGTTGACGCACACGCCGACGCCGTCACACGCCTCCAACAGCTCCTGGCACTCGTCCACATCTGCAACCACAGCCACAGCTTAGCTCCATGCCCCACGGGCACCCACCCAACCGACCCCACCCATGTGCCCCCTCCGTCCAGCCCCCCCCCCCCTCGCTCCGGACCACCCCTCCCTCTCTCCTCGGGCCCTGCAGCAGTCCTGCAGCTGGTAGAGAGGAGACGTGCTTGGTGTACTAGCCACAAGACCAACTCACCACTTTCATTGGGCTTTTTGGGGTTTGGTGGCTATCGTAAAGTGTGTTGTTTTTACACATATATTTATGGAGGGATGACATATGAGCAGTCTGCTGTGTGTGTGTGCGTGTGTGTGTGTGTGTGTGTGAGTGTGTGTGTGTGTGTGAGTGTAGTGTGTGTGTTTGTGTGTGAGTATGTGTGTGTTTGTGTGTGAGTATGTGTGTGTGTGTGTGTGTGAGAATGTGTGTGTGTGTGTGTGTGTGTGTGTGTGTGAGTGTAGTGTGTGTGTGTGTGGGTGTGTGTGTGTGTGTGTGAGTGTAGTGTGTGTGTATGAGCAGAACTGAGGATGAAGTGGGGAACATTAAGTGCATTCCTGCTGCACACACTGGGCTGTCCGAATGCCTCAGTAGGGTTGGGTCATAATTAAAAAACAGTTTAAAGTCATGGGACCATGGTGTGTGTGTGTGTTTGTGTGTGTGTGTGTGTGGTTTCTGATGTACTGCATCACTGCAGTCTATTTACATTTAGGGGTGGACCCTCGTTGTTACTGTTTTGGGATTCCAGTGTGCATTCATAAGGCACCAATTACAGTTACTGAGTCCATTGGCTGTCACTGATGAGGTGAGACTGGTGTGTGGTAGGGACTGGAGAGTGCATTTTGGTGTGTGTGTGTGTGTACATATGTGAGTGTTATAGTGAGAGAGAGTACGTATGTATGACAGAGTGAGTGAGTGTGTATGTGTGTGTGTGCGTGTGCGTGTGTACGTATGGTGTGAGTGTTTGTGTGTGCGCACATGTATGACAGAGTGAGTGAGTGAGTGAGAGGGTAAGTGTGTAAGTGTGTATGTGTATGTGTGTGTGTGTGTGTGTGTGTGTGTGTGTGTGTGTGTGTGTGTGTGTGTGTGTGTGTATATACCATCACACTGGTCCATAGCAGCAGACAACCTGAAGCCAGCCTCACAGATACACACGAATGAGCCCTCTGTGTTCTGGCAGTGGCCCCTAGTGCACACGTGGTCATCTTGACATTCATCCACATCTGTAACACACACACACACACACACACACACACACACACACACACACACACACACACACACACACACACACACACACACACACACACACACACACACACACACACACACACACACACACACACACACACACACACACACAAACATGAGATCAGTACACACTGCATACACAGATTCATTTCTGAGGACGCCACACACCTGAATGACAAGCATTTGAACTCTGCTAAAACTTGGGCAGACTAGTCAATATTTATGAGAAGTTATTACACATATTCTATTTCCTCTAGTCTGTATCTCAAAAAATTATGGGGACACTTTGGTTCAGGCCCAAGATCTGATCCTTCGGTTCCTGCCATGAATTCATTTCCCCAAAACACACTGATAATGATAAAATATACACCTTTCTTGTACTACAACTCTTTATGGATGAAGGCAACCACTGACTTCATATATTCATGGAAGATGAACGCATTCGACTGATGTTAAATGTTAGAACAAGACATACCACTCGCTACATCTGCACTGACAAACACAGAGCATATCACTTTTCGCATGCAAGCCCTCAATTTATAGCAAAAATATCCAGCATTTATTCAGCAGGCATCCCAGTGGTGTAAGGGCAATCATTGAGTGCAGCAAAAGTTCACGTCCGAGTATAACAGCTGAATGATTTATGACCTGGTGTAGTTCTGGGTCCATCTTAAGTGTGCCTTTACTCTGTCCAGCATACTAGTAAGTCTGGCAAAGTTCTCCACAAAGTTTACTCACACAGTGTGGGTTACAGGGAATAACAAACAGGCACGGCAAGAAAGGGATTATGAAGCACTGTTTTTTTTTATATATCTGGCAGTGTGATTGAGGACATTAACCTATCTATTACCTAATCTATTACCGGTGGCAAGGTTTATCTTATTATGCCAGAGACCATAAGGTGTGACGCCTCCATTGTAGTTTAAAAATGCACTTAAACATTCATTACACAAAAGTTAGCATGATGGCTTTGAATTATAAACGGATGATGAAATATGGACTGAAAGAACCTCTACCGGCTCTGTCTACTGCATGTTGTGAGCTGAATATTCTATTCTATTCTATTCTATTCTATTATTCTTTTCTATTCTATTATTCTATTCTATTCTATTCTTCTATTCTATTCTATTATTCTATTCTATTCTATTCTTCTATTCTATTCTATTATTCTATTCTATTCTATTCTATATTCTGAAGGACTGCGCTCACCCGTGCAGGATCTGCCATCAGGGCTCAGAGCATAGCCATCATCACACGAGCAGATGAAGTAGCCCTCGAAGTTGGAGCATCTGCCATTCGCACAGGCAGAGGGATCCAGGCATTCATCTACATCTGTAGAGAACAAGGGAAGAGAAAGACAGAAGTAGACAGAAAATGAGAGACAGAGACAGAGAGAGAGAGAAGAGAGAGAGAGAGAGAGAGAGAGAGAGAGAGAGAGAGAGAGAGAGAGAGAGAGAGAGCAAGAGAGAGAGAGAAGGAGAAAGAGGAGGGGAAATTGAGAGAGGAAGAGGGGGGGGAGAGAGATTAGATACATTTATGGCAATACACAGAACAACACAAAACAGTATGTCAGAGACTTTTTCGGATGTACCCTCCGGAAGGCGATAAAAACACTTCATCACACAGAATACAAAACATCCACACACCCGGCTGCACACCAAATGAGGAAACGATTAGGCCTGGATGGTGATGGAAAATCTCCAATCCCCCCCTGACACCAACCCCCACACCCCCACCCCCCCAGGAAGTCTCTCTTGGACCACAGGCCATCAACCCCATCAACCCTGACCCCACCCCATCAAACCCCCCACCCCGCCCCTCGTGTTATCTCCAGGGCCATCCATGCCAGGTTCATCCATGCCAGGCTCATCCGCAGCAGCTGGCTCTGAGTGCCCATTGGCCCCCGCCACCGGCCCCCGCCACTGGCACATGACCTCATGCTGCGCCCTGGCATACCCGGGATGGCAGCCCGACCTCTAACTGTTCAAACAGGAAACGGACCATTACACAAACAGGATCCATAGTCCATCCAAAGATTTTTGTTTAGCGTACCTGCTTTGATGTGGTCATTTTGTTATCTTGCTTCCAAAAAAACACATAAACATCCAGGAGAGATCTGATCAGATGTATAATAACCAGGATTTCTTCACACTCTATGAGTTCTCTGTGAGATAAAAGCCTCCTGATAAGAATATATGTTAAAGTA
>NC_137910.1:5917454-5929954 GCF_963457725.1 Sprattus sprattus | reverse complement strand
CTCGGCTCTCGAGGCTGCCTCTCATGCAGTGCCAGAGCATGCCTTATAACGACCTGCTGACAGACCCACTGAGGTGAGCGGTGAGAACGCAGGAGACTAGCGAGCCGGTGAGCGGTGAGAACGCAGGAGCGGCCCTGCTTGCGAGTGCTGCGGAGACTAGCGAGTCGGTGAGCTGGTGCAGAACTGCAGAGGAAGGTGCGAGTGAGCGAGAGCAGCGGTGGGACTGCGAGAGAGAGAGAGCGAGCGAGAGACAGTGAGGAAGCGAGACGTGACGAAGAGCCGATCCTCGAGACAGCCATAGACAGTCTGACGGCAGGAACAAATCTTAGTGCTATGAAAACCTTTACCAATTCAGGTGTTCCTGTTTTATATATTATATAATAAAAAAGGCTTCCAAAGAGTCAGCATTTCTGTACAGTGTGTATTTTTTAAAGTTATCCGCACAAAAGGGCCTGTGAAATTCTGCTCACAGAATGTTTGTGAGGAAGGACAATATGCCTGAAGGGCGTGCCTGTAATATCTCTTAAGACACTGTGGTTTTCCCTGTACCCCATTCATATCCAAGATGCTGACTCAACTCCCACAGAGAGAATCACGTCCAGGCTTCAGCAAGAAAAAAACTTTGTAAATAAACAATATCCCAAGCTCGCTAGCAAATCTCTTAGGGACAGTCACCAAACAGAGAGAACACAATTAGCTTTAAATCTGAAAGGCAATAACTAATGCGCTCAAAGGCCGAAAACACCTCCAGGGCTGCGATGTGAACGTAATTAAACTTATAAACAGATGGTGCAATTCGAAGAGATCTTTGTCACTTTGCAAGCAAGGGAGAAGTCATCAGTGGAAATGAATGAAATGCCTTTTAGTGGTGAAAGTTTAAAGAATTCAAATCAGCATTCATGATCTTATCTATCAATTTCACGTTCTCTCCTAAGCCAGGGCCAGCTAAATGAAACAAAGTGGATCTGCTTGTGCCTTCAGGGATTCGTTGTGACTGTCTCATTACTACACAAAGTATTCTCCTACGACTTCTTGCAAAGCCTAACACTAAATGAGAAGAAATGCGTTTAGGGCTTTTTTTTGGACCACACTCAAAGCTTTGAATGAAAATGGATGTGCACTCTGTGTGTGTGCTTAAGGCTCCACAGTAAAGGTTGTAGCAAAGAGAAAAGCTGAGGTTTCTATGACAGAAAGACCTTGAGCAGTACAGAGCTATCATTGGCATCAAAGCAGTGCTCCGACAGACAAAAGTGAAACTATATAGCAGGAATATGTTTGACGTATCGCTACATACAAATTTGTCTTATTTTTAGCCTACGAAACAAACACAGCTGAGGAGAAAATGGACGGTGTGAACAAGTAGACAAATAGCTTTTTTTAAACAAAAAAAAAGAACCCATTACATATCTCAATTCACAGGGTGGCAGCTGGGCATAAGCACAGCTCTTCGTTTAGCGTTTCTTTTTTCTTTTTCGGATGAGACGGAAAGAGCAGAGCGCAGATCATAGTCATGCAGTGCCGATTGCTGACCTCATGCAGAGCTGCCGTTTGCCGCGTGCCGGCAGGGTGAGCGCCAGTTTGGCCACAGAGGAGCGCCAGGCTGCGGCGGTAAGAGAGACACACTGCTGCATGCTGGGTAGGCTGTAATGGCCGTGAGTGACACACCTACCTGCTCCGGGGCCACTGTGACCACTGCTCGAAGTAAATAAAATAAATAAAAAACATAAACAAAACAAAGATGGTAAGACACACTTGAATGTGATGCACGCACATCGCATTTATATGCTTTAAGTACACTAGGGGACATGAGCATTTATATGCCTTAAGTACACTAGGGGACATGAGCATTTATATGCCTTAAGTACACTAGGGGACATGAGCATTTATATGCTTTAAGTACACTAGGGGACATGAGCATTTATATGCCTTAAGTACACTAGGGGACATGAGCATTTATATGCTTTAAGTACACTAGGGGACATGAGCATTTATATGCTTTAAGTACACTAGGGGACATGAGCATTTATATGCCTTAAGTACACTAGGGGACATGAGCATTTATATGCTTTAAGTACACTAGGGGACATGAGCATTTATATGCCTTAAGTACACTAGGGGACATGACTAGGGACCTTTCGGGCTTTATACCAAATTAATAACTGGACGTAATTAAAGCCCATCTTGCCCAGAGGGTTGCAGATGAAACAATCACGGACGCTGGAATTAGAAGGCTGTCACCTTCACTGGCTCCAAAGTCACTCTAGACACGGAAATATGATCTCACTCCAAGAGGACGGACAAATGTTAATTACACAGCAAGGGCACAGTGCTCAGGCTGTCTTCCTTTAACAGAGAGGAGGAGCAAGGGAGGGGGGAAATGGAATTGGCCAAACTCCATGTCGTATTTCAGGCCCATGTTATTTTACGGCTAGTTTTGCTGATAGGCTATAAAAGCTATATGGATGATATCTTTCACTCGGAGAGCTAAGTTAACTCCACCCACCCACACACACACACACACACACACACACACACACAAACACAAAAAGGTTTGGGGAGTAAGTGAATTAAGCTGTCACACACACACACCCACACACGACACAAAAATTGTCCTCACAGTCTCAGACACACTCACAATGTGTGAGGGGGGGGGGGGGGGGGGGGGGGGGGGGGTAGGGGTGGTATGGCAGGAGAAAAGAAGTTGTCCTTGCCTAAAATGAATTTGGCACTGAGGAGCTGATAGCTCTGGCTAAGACTGGGTGATGAAACACTATAAGCCCCTCGCTATCATTCGTCTGGAGGTGCCTAGGCATCATCTTTAGGCCTTAACTCTATTAGAGTTGCCTTAAATACTATGTCCATAATCCTTGAGTCATTGATAATTAGAATCAAGTACATTTCAGATGACACTCGGGTGATGGTCAGGATAAGGATAATATGTGAACAAATATAAAGTAGAGGATTCTTACCCACTCTTACTTCCTTACTAAGGTACATTGTGGGAAGCACACTTAGACTTGAGTAGACCTTTGGAGTTGTTGCATTGGGACCGGAGCCTGTCCTGTTATCCCTTCTGTCTGAATGCTTGGTAATATGGATGCATCTGCCTGTTCTCTGTGTGTGTGTGTGTGTGTGTGTGTGTGTGTGTGTGAGCAGTGCTTGGTAATATGGATGCATCTGCCTGTTCTGTGTGTGTGTGTGTGTGTGTGTGTGTGTGTGTGTGTGTGAGCAGTGCTTGGTAATTTGGATGAATCTGCCTGTTCTGACACTGCCAACTCTTCCCCTCTCCCCTGTCAGTGTCAGCAGATATGTCTTTTCACTGTTGGTCACGATAACCTGCTGATGAGGTACAAAGACACCCAATAGACACTGAGGAGCCAGACATTTATCTGTGAACAATCACAAACAACAGAAACTCCTCTATCCCAAGTATCCTGGCAAAGACTTCCTACTGGTCAGCTCGGCTGCAAACATTTAAGCCTAGAGGCTCTTTATGAAACCTGCTCTCTGAAGCTAGCATTCATTCGAGGTTTCCCCTAGATAGGTCTGGAGAACCAGGTTTGACCTCCTTAAAATGGCTGCTTGAGGGACTCATCTGGAGAACCAGGTTTGACCTCCTTAAAATGGCTGCTTGAGGGACTCATCTGGAGAACCAGGTTTGACGTCCTCAAAATGGCTGCTTGATGGACTCACCTGGTACATCAGGAAGTTGCCTCTCGGTCACGCTCAGTGCCTCCACGGGTTTATGTGCAGTGGGGAGGGGCAGCTGGGGCAGGACTGGCTCCTGATAGGGCGGCCTGGGCCTGGGCTGGGGCTGGGGCTGAGGCTGAGGCTGGGGCCTGGGCTGAGGCTGGGGCTGGGGCTGAGGCTGGGGCTGAGGCTGAGGCTGGGGCTTGGGCTTGATGTGGCCGGTGACGTGGTAGCCCATCCCACCGGGGCAGATCTCTTTGAACAGAGCTGAGGAAGGGCGACAGGAAGAATGAAAGAAAAAAAATTAGTTTTATGGGTTTAATCCAAAGCTTTAATATGTGTTGTCATAAAGCACTGGACCATTTGAAGCTGTGGTGGTGGAAAGTATTTCACAAATTATATGGACAACGCAAAGCAATGAGGAGTAATTGAAAGCACAATAAACTCATTAAAATAAAAGGGTGAAAATAATGGACGATGTGCCCAAAACAATAAAAACGCAATGGCTTTATGGTTTGTTTAATGATTCCCGTCGAGAATGAAGTGCGTGTTCCATACACACTGTGTGGGCTGCCGCCGATTTCTTCACGCCAGCATTAACGTGAGGAAAATCACGGCACGCCCTAAAAGCCTCCTCGATAATCAAAACCTCTCATCCCTCTGAAGCCAAAGACACACACACACACACACACACACACACACACACACACACACACACACACACACACACAGACATCTCCCTCTGAACCCAAAGACCCTGCTTTCCTGTCACGCGTCGGAAGAGTCACATACCTCTAATACTCGCCCTTGCACACTGATTACACGATGACAACAGAACTCTGTCCCTTTAGCACGAACAGCCATAACAATACAGACCTCCTGTCCCATGGCCATCTCGCTCCTCTGTGACAGATACAGGGACTACTCCCATTTAGGAAATAAAGAGAAACAGTGACTCTTCTTTTCATAGAGATAAGGAAAGCCACTCCCTGTAAGTGGCCTACTGTTTTAATACAATGAAATAACACAGCATCCTCAAATGTCAAGGCTTGGGGTCGGGAGAGGTCTGTGTGTGTGTGTGTGTGTGTGTGTGTGTGTGTGTGTGTGTGTGTGTGTGTGTGTGTGTGTGTGTGTGTGTGTGTGTGTGTTGATGTTACACAGTGTAGCTGGGTCCTTCCTTTTTCGGAGAACTTTCGGAGATCAGAAACGGCATCTCAGGGAGGAACACATGCTTAAGCCGAAGCGAGACTTTGTTTCCTGTCCTCACGGCCTGAGCCAGGGAGCGCTGTGTGTGTGTGTGTGTGTGTGTGTGTGTGTGTGTGTGTGTGTGTGTGTGTCAGGGAGCGCTGGGGAGATTTAGCAAAGAATGTACCAACAGACGGCCCACGTCTAGCGAGGACAGCAGAAACAGCTGTCCCGACGATGCGGAGCGCCAACGGAAACAAAGCGCTCGCCGTGAAAATCAATAATCAAAATAAACCATCCACGGGAGCTTCCGTTTGAAAATGTTCGGAGAACAGTCACGGTCTGAAACAAAGAGGAGGGGGGGAAAGAGTAAAAACAAGGAGTGGGAAAGCCCGTGACTTTAATCCCACCTGTCCGTCGACCACGAGCCTGCTCCCAGATTAGTAGAGCAGATGTTTCATAAACACGCTTTTAACAGCTTTTTAATCTAACCCCAAACGTCCAACACACATAGCCACCTGTGAGCAACTACCCAATATATTTTTTAAACCTTCAGAACCCCAGAATATGGGTGTTTTCAACTGTTAAAGACCGTGGAAAAGTGTTGATTTGCATTCTTTTCAACACATCTATGATTAAGTGTGTTGTCGAAGTGATGTGCTTTTGTTTCATTTTCAGCGTTTAGATGATTTGCACCAGAGTGCAGAGGACCCTGACAGCAACGCTGCATCGTATTAGTGCGTGGCAGCACAACAGTGATTAACGCTCTATCTCAACCCCGAAGGACATTGGAATAACTAAAACAACAACAACACTGAAAGTAAACAAAACAACAAACACACCAGATTAGGCAAACAAATGATCACACAGACACACACACACACACACACACACATCCACCTGAATACGGCCAAAGAGAAGAACGCTTTTGTGTGCCTGTGTGTACGTGTGTGTGTGTGTGTGTGTGTGAAGACACAGGGTGTGTGAACATTGTGATAGCGTGTTTGCTGGTAAAAACAGAAGGCTCTACATAGCTGCAGCGGAGGGAGACACACACATGCATAGACATGAAGTAGGAGACCACCCCTACGCCACGCCAAGACCCTGCACAGCCCACCAAGCAAGCTAGCAAGGCTGGGGTGCGATGGGTGGTGGGAGGTGGAGGTGGTGGTGGTGGTGGTGGTGGTGCTAGACAGGTGGAGGTGGTGGTGGTGGTGCTAGACAGGTGGTTGTGATGGTTGTGATGGTTTTGTCGGTGGTGGTGGTGGTGGTGGTAGAGCTGAGGCTTACCTGTTCCGGGTGGGGGGCACTTGTCACAGCGGGGCCCCCAGGCTTTACCCACGCTGCAACAGCACAGCTGCTTGCTCAGCTGAGTGGACACCGGGTGCAAGCACTGCTTCCCCGAGCCGACCAATCGGAAACAAGCGCCCTTCTCCTCCGGGGCGGCAGGAGTGTCGGCTGGAGCAGGAGGAGGAGGAGGAGCAGGAGGAGGAGGAGGAGGAAGGAGGGAGTGTGTGTGAAGGAGGGAAACAGGGGTGTGTGGAGTGTGCCAGTGTGTAAAACATACATGAAAGAAAGAGAGAGAGAGAGAGAAAGAGAGAGAAGAAAAGAGTAAAAGTGGTTTCCCGTCACCATTTAACAAAAAGCGAGAACAGATAAAAGTCCTAACTAGCTCGCCCGCTAACGGGCCACAAGAACTAGTGAACAAAAACTACAGGTAGCAGTTAAGGTCAAAAATGCCTTGAGACAGTGGTGAGAACCTCCCAAAAGGTATGTCGCCATAGTTACCAGTGAGAGGTTTCACCTTTTTCAGAGGGATTTTTGCATGGCAGAGCAGAGTAGACAGTGAACAGTAAATACTAAACTACATTACACTACAAAAACATACATGGAACACATACAGCAATAGAACCAAATGGAGAGGAGTGCAGTGTGGATGTGCAGAGCGGCGTTTTGTTAGAAGAGCTGAGAGAGGATCGTTGGGATCGAGTCCATACGGATTGTGAGATACTGTCGTAGCAAAAGGTTCTGATTAAACCCGGTTCTGCGAAAACACATTCAACCTCCACCCTTCTCCTCCAGATCCATCGTCTCCATGCAAGGCCAGGGAGGTATTGCGCAATCCCCGAACCAAGAGAAAACACAAGGGCTTGCGTGCACACGTGTGTGAGACAGAGAGAGAGAGAGAGAGAGAGAGAGAGAGAGGCAGAGAGGGAGAGAGAGAGAGACACACAGAGAGAGACAGAGAGAGAGAGAGAGAGAGACAGAGAGAGAGAGAGAGACACAGAGAGAGACAGAGAGAGAGAGAGAGACAGAGAGAGGGAGAGAGAGAGAGATTGTACTGAGGCCATGACTGAGGCTAGCCCAACAACAACGGCCTCACCATCATAAACCCAACGTGTGTTCTGTGAGACGGGATCAGGTTGGAGTGGTGTTGTTGTGAGTTCGTCCCCAGAGCCTGTGTGTAAGGGTGTCACTTTAATAAAGTCGGAAGGAATGCTACGCTCTACCGGACCGATGATTGCCAAGAAATCAAGGTAAGTAAAAATGAAGTGGGGAGGAAAAAAAATGGTGAAAAATAGCAACCTTTCCCTCAGCTTTTCTCTCAGGACGAAAGGCCACCACAGCGTGGTCCAAGTTTTTAATTTGGCAAACATTATTTCCCCCTCTGGATGCCGTGTCACATTAATACTCATCAATGTCAAAGCAGCACAGGCCCTGTGAATACTAGTCATTGCTGAAGTCTTGTGAGCGTGCGTGCGTGTGTGTTTGTGCGTGCGTGTGTGTGTGAGCATGCATGCTAACTGTGTGTGTGTGCGTGTGCGTGTGCGTGTGCGTGTGCGTGTGCGTGTGCGTGTGCGTGTGCGTGTGCGTGTGTGTGTGTGTGATCCTGCGTGCAGGTTGCGTGACTGTGTGTGTGTGTGTGTGTGTGTGTGTGTGTGTGTGAGCATGCGTGCGAGTTGTGTGACTGTGTGTGTGTGTGTGTGTGTGTGTGTGTGTGTGTGACTGTATGACTGTCTTGAGTGTGAGGGTGAGAATGGAGGGGTTGTCCCGCGTTAATTGTGACAGCGCCTGTCATTGCTGAACTCTTGTGTACGTGCGTGTGTGTGTGTGTGTGTATGTCTATGTGTGTGTGCGTGTGTGTGAGCATGCCTTCGGGTTACGTGACTGTGTGTGTGTGTGTGTGTGCGTGCGCGTGTGTGTGTGACTGCATGACTGTCTTGAGTGTGAGGGTGAAAAAAGGAGGGGTTAATTGTGACGGCGCCTGTGAGTCTCATGTCTCTCCGCTTTGACACACGAGGGAAATCGGCAATGGCAGGCAGCAATCACACCAGCCACAGGACCTCATCTATACCCCCCCTGCAACACACACACACACACACACACACACACACACACACACACACACACATACACCCCTTAACACCCCACCCCCACCCCCCCAAGACACACACACACACACACACACACACACACACACACACACACACACACATACATTCACCCCTGTGGCAGCCCTTCTAAACACCCCACCCCCACCCCCCCAAGACACAACCAACCATACATACACACTCAGTCCCTCTCTCTCTCTCTCTCTCTCTCTCTCACTCACTCTCCCTATCCACATGCAAACAGCACGAAGCCCGAGCCAAAACCACCGATTAACGTGAGTGACTCCTTCTCGGCGCAGAAGAGACGTTGTCCCAGAGCTGCACTCCGAGAGAGGAAAGCCCTTGTGGTCAGAGCAGCTCTCCCACATGAGCACTACACTCTGTGTGAGTCTGCACATCTTTACCTCAGCCTCGTGTGTTTCTACATGAGCAGTGCTCTCAGTGTGAGTCTGCACATCTTTACCTCAGCCTCGTGTGTTTCTACATGTGTATGAGGAGTGTATCCGTCTGTTTCTTTGTGGAGAGCAGAGAGAAAAAAAGAGAGAAAGGGAAAGAGAGAGAGAGTGAAGTGGAGAGGAGGAAGGTAGGAAGAGAGGGAGGAGAAGGTGCGGAGAGAAGAACTGATGAGAACAGAGGAGAGAAGAACAGGAGGAGAGAAGACAAGTAAAACAGGAGGACAGGAGACAGACAAAACAGCAGGAGAGAGAAGGAGAAGAACAGGAGGAGAGAGAAGGAGAAGAACAGGAGGAGAGAGAAGAAGAAGAACAGGAGGAGAGAGAAGGAGAAGAACAGGAGGAGAGAGAAGGAGAAGAACAGGAGGAGAGAGAAGAACAGGAGGAGAGAGAAGGAGAAGAACAGGAGGAGAGAGAAGGAGAAGAACAGGAGGAGAGAGAAGAACAGGAGGAGAGAGAAGGAGAAGAACAGGAGGAGAGAGAAGGAGAAGAACAGGAGGAGAGAGAAGGAGAAGAACAGGAGGAGAGAGAAGAACAGGAGGAGAGAGAAGGAGAAGAACAGGAGGAGAGAGAAGGAGAAGAGCAGGAGGAGAGAGAAGGAGAAGAACAGGAGGAGAGAGAAGGAGAAGAACAGGAGGAGAGAGAAGGAGAAGAACAGGAGGAGAGAGAAGGAGAAGAGCAGGAGGAGAGAGAAGGAGAAGAGCAGGAGGAGAGAGAAGAACAGGAGGAGAGAGAAGGAGAAGAACAGGAGGAGAGAGAAGAACAGCAGGAGAGAGAAGGAGAAGAACAGGAGGAGAGAGAAGAACAGCAGGAGAGAGAAGGAGAAGAACAGCAGGAGAGAGAAGGAGAAGAACAGGAGGAGAGAGAAGAACAGCAGGAGAGAGAAAGAGAAGAACAGGAGGAGAGAGAAGAACAGCAGGAGAGAGAAGGAGAAGAACAGCAGGAGAGAGAAGGAGAAGAGCAGGAGGAGAGAGAAGAACAGCAGGAGAGAGAAGGAGAAGAACAGGAGGAGAGAGAAGAACAGGAGGAGAGAGAAGGAGAAGAGCAGGAGGAGAGAGAAGAACAGGAGGAGAGAGAAGGAGAAGAACAGGAGGAGAGAGAAGAACAGCAGGAGAGAGAAGGAGAAGAACAGCAGGAGAGAGAAGGAGAAGAGCAGGAGGAGAGAGAAGGAGAAGAACAGGAGGAGATAGAAGAACAGGAGGAGAGAGAAGAACAGGAGGAGAGAGAAGAACAGGAGGAGAGAGAAGGAGAAGAACAGGAGGAGAGAGAAGAACAGGAGGAGAGAGAAGGAGAAGAACAGGAGGAGAGAGAAGGAGAAGAACAGGAGGAGAGAGAAGAACAGGAGGAGAGAGAAGGAGAAGAACAGGAGGAGAGAGAAGGAGAAGAACAGGAGGAGAGAGAAGAACAGGAGGAGAGAGAAGAACAGGAGGAGAGAGAAGGAGAAGAACAGGAGGAGAGAGAAGGAGAAGAACAGGAGGAGAGAGAAGGAGAAGAACAGGAGGAGAGAGAAGAACAGGAGGAGAGAGAAGAACAGGAGGAGAGAGAAGGAGAAGAACAGGAGGAGAGAGAAGGAGAAGAACAGGAGGAGAGAGAAGGAGAAGAACAGGAGGAGAGAGAAGAACAGGAGGAGAGAGAAGGAGAAGAACAGGAGGAGAGAGAAGGAGAAGAACAGGAGGAGAGAGAAGGAGAAGAGCAGGAGGAGAGAGAAGAACAGGAGGAGAGAGAAGAACAGGAGGAGAGAGAAGGAGAAGAACAGGAGGAGAGAGAAGGAGAAGAACAGGAAGAGAGAGAAGAACAGGAGGAGAGAGAAGAACAGGAGGAGAGAGAAGGAGAAGAACAGGAGGAGAGAGAAGAACAGGAGGAGAGAGAAGGAGAAGAACAGGAGGAGAGAGAAGGAGAAGAACAGGAGGAGAGAGAAGGAGAAGAACAGGAGGAGAGAGAAGAACAGGAGGAGAGAGAAGGAGAAGAACAGGAGGAGAGAGAAGGAGAAGAACAGGAGGAGAGAGAAGAACAGGAGGAGAGAGAAGAACAGGAGGAGAGAGAAGGAGAAGAACAGGAGGAGAGAGAAGGAGAAGAACAGGAGGAGAGAGAAGGAGAAGAACAGGAGGAGAGAGAAGAACAGGAGGAGAGAGAAGAACAGGAGGAGAGAGAAGGAGAAGAACAGGAGGAGAGAGAAGGAGAAGAACAGGAGGAGAGAGAAGGAGAAGAACAGGAGGAGAGAGAAGAACAGGAGGAGAGAGAAGGAGAAGAACAGGAGGAGAGAGAAGGAGAAGAACAGGAGGAGAGAGAAGGAGAAGAACAGGAGGAGAGAGAAGAACAGGAGGAGAGAGAAGAACAGGAGGAGAGAGAAGGAGAAGAACAGGAGGAGAGAGAAGGAGAAGAACAGGAGGAGAGAGAAGGAGAAGAACAGGAGGAGAGAGAAGAACAGGAGGAGAGAGAAGGAGAAGAACAGGAGGAGAGAGAAGGAGAAGAACAGGAGGAGAGAGAAGAACAGGAGGAGAGAGAAGGAGAAGAGCAGGAGGAGAGAGAAGAACAGGAGGAGAGAGAAGGAGAAGAACAGGAGGAGAGAGAAGAACAGGAGGAGAGAGAAGGAGAAGAACAGGAGGAGAGAGAAGAACAGCAGGAGAGAGAAGGAGAAGAACAGGAGGAGAGAGAAGGAGAAGAACAGGAGGAGAGAGAAGGAGAAGAACAGGAGGAGAGAGAAGAACAGGAGGAGAGAGAAGAACAGGAGGAGAGAGAAGGAGAAGAACAGGAGGAGAGAGAAGGAGAAGAACAGGAGGAGAGAGAAGGAGAAGAACAGGAGGAGAGAGAAGAACAGGAGGAGAGAGAAGAACAGGAGGAGAGAGAAGGAGAAGAACAGGAGGAGAGAGAAGAACAGGAGGAGAGAGAAGGAGAAGAACAGGAGGAGAGAGAAGAACAGGAGGAGAGAGAAGGAGAAGAGATTTTCCTCTTGTGGTGCTGAAGAACCGGACTCCTCTGCTTCTACAGACTATTGGATAGGATGTCTTTTGTATTTTCTTTTTTAAGATTTCTTTTTGGGCTTTTTGGCCTTTAATCGACAGTTGAAGTGAAGAGTAGGACAGGAAATGAGAGGGAGAAGAGGTGGGGAGTGGACAGGAGAAATGACATCAGGCCGGAATCGAACCTGTGTCCAACATAGGCATCAAGCTACTGTCGGGGCTACTGGTTGCGCCACATTCCCCCCCCAGTCTTTTGTATTTCTTATGCGGTATCCGTTAATCAAAGGCATTGCTCTGGACATTCAGACCGGTCTCTCAGGAGAGAGGAACCTAATCCTCGCTGGCTGGCCCATTCTGTGCGGCGAGTCCGTTACGGTTGGTTACGGCTGCAGTCATTCACATTATCGGACACGCATCACCACACGCATAATCACACAACAACAAGGGGGATGTGTGTGTGCATGGTGCGCCGTGGCCAATAAGCCACTCAGATGTGCAAACATGGATACAGCACGAGTAAACACACAGCAAAACAAACAAACAAAGCCATTCATATAGGTGGAGTCAGGCAACACATGCAGCTCATACAAGAGTAAAGCGAGGAGGAGTTCACAACCCTACCGTCATTAAAAAACGCACAAAACGTATAATTAAATCGTATTGTAACACCTACATTTCTCGAGTTTCAATGTCATTCAGGGTCATTTTTGATCATTTTTGTACTCATTTTAGATAACCTCATCCCATTATAGTAACTCATTACAACGACTCTACACCTTCACATTGCATTCAAGTATCGTCTTTAAAAAGGCATATCCTGA
>NC_137910.1:5894954-5902454 GCF_963457725.1 Sprattus sprattus | reverse complement strand
GGTGAGATGACAGGAAGAGGCTTACACGGCTTCTTGGGACACTTCTGGCATTTGTGGAATCCCCAGGACGTGCCTCCTGTCCCACAGCAGTCC
Organism: Sprattus sprattus; assembly: GCF_963457725.1. Classification (NCBI taxonomy): domain Eukaryota; kingdom Metazoa; phylum Chordata; class Actinopteri; order Clupeiformes; family Clupeidae; genus Sprattus; species Sprattus sprattus. Next base: position 5,902,361 of record NC_137910.1, on the reverse strand, counting down.
TCCTGCTTCACCAGCCCCGGGAAGGCTTTACCACACTGGAACACACAGAAGGAAGAAGTGAGAAAGGAGAGAGAGAGAGAGAGAGAGAGATAGAGAGAGAGAGATAGAGAGAGATAGAGAGAGAGAGAGAGACAATCTTTGTTACTTTCTATGACTTATTGTTTTTTTTTTAATTATTATTATTATTATTTATTTATATTAATTGTGGTTGTACATTTTACGTAAACATGCTTTGGCAACGTTGTATTGTATGCAGTTATGCCAATAAAGCCTTTTGAATTCGAATTTGAATTTGAGAGAGAGAGAGAGAGAGAGAGATAGAGAGAAAGAGAGAGAGAGAGAGAGAGACTGAGAAACAGTACATGTGTATAATACTTTTGAAACATGGGAGGACTTTAACAAAGGGGGGAGGGAAGAAAGAACTGAATGGATTGAAAGAGAGATGTAGGAATAAAAAGATGGTGAGGCAATAGAAGATGAAGAGGAACGCGTGGCAGGAGCGAGAGAGATTCAAATTTAGTTACAAGAGCCGGGGAATTTAGAAAGAACACCAGTCACACAAAAAAAACCTCACTGCATAATAATAAGCTACACCTCACACAAACTCCACTCCACACATTTCTGTTGGGTCCGTTTGCACATTGTGAGCTAACTACAGACCCGATCTGTTCCCGTGATCACAGTTCCATCACTGAAAGCCAGGATTCCATCTCAGATAGACACCGTGATCTAGCACCGTGCCGACTACCGCTGACCCTTATCACCATCCTGTAAATCTCGCTGCAAAATGGGAATCAAATTGCAAGGCAATCTAAAGCCGATAACAGGAAACAGTGGCAGACGTAGTGGAAGTCTAAATGAATGCGACTACTATTTTTTCCATCGGAAAGATAGTATCTTGACTCGTTTGACATAAACAAAGTCAGCATGTGGTTCCTAGACAGGCTCCGTTTGTCGGGGCCAACGCGTTAAAAGAGAGCAACGGCATCGTCGGTTTGTCGGATTGGAGAGGGGGAAAAAAGGGAGAAGGGGCGGAAAATCAATCTGACAAGACAGAAGCAGCACAAGAAGTCGCGCTGCCGTTTGGAGGAGATTCAATTTCAATTGGAGTTGGGACGAGCGCTGATTGAAAAAGCAGTCTTTCCAAAAGCCGCTCGCGCTCACTCTGGAGCCAGGCCGTGCTCCAGCCTCTGGACTGTAAGCCGAGCTCCTCGCTGGACCTGGGGATGGAGTTCATCAGCGCTGCCCACCCCAATCAGAGGGCTGATGAGAGGGGAGAGACAGGACGGGGGGGGGGGGGGGAATCTGCTGCCGCTGAAAAAAGCCCCCAACCCCTCAGTCCTAACTCACGCAGAAGTGGGGAAGGTGCCCCACAAACACACACACACACACACACACACACACACACACACACACATACTTGATACGCAGAGACACATACACAGACCAAGAGAGAGGCTAAGGAAAGCCATTGAAGGAAAATGATGGAATGATTACAGGAAGAGAGGACAAAGGAGAGGAAGTGGAGAGAGTTGTGATACTGCTTCATTAAAGAAGCTGTGGCTAGAACAATGCCAAAACGGTACAAATACACACAATAACACAATGCTTGCATAACCTGCTCATACACACTCAGAAACACACACACACACACACACACACACACACACACACACACCCTTACACACCCTTACACCCTCCTAACTCTCACACTCCTTCTTTTTCTCTCTCTCTCTCTCTCTCTCTCTCTCTCTCTCTCTCTCTCTCTCTCTCTCTCTCTCTTCTCTCTCTCTCTCTCTCTCTCTCTCTCTCTCTCTCACCTGGGCCCCTGTGGTTTCCTGGAAGCAGCGTCCCAGCTGGCTCTTGGAGGTTGGGGGGTGCTGGTAGTGGATGTAGGTCTGCTGGTGGATGTGTCCCTGCTGCTGGATCTTGCTGTGGCTGCTGTGGCTGCTGCTGCTCTCCGAGTGCTGGTAGGTGTGGTGGGTCTGGGACGACGACTGGGACTGGGAGCTCTTCACCTTCTGGCCGTTGGCGTCCAGCTGGGACACCTGGTGGATCTGGACGGAGGCCTCGGGCGGGTGCTTCACGTGGATGTTCACGAAGTTGGGGGGGAACGGTACTGTAAGTAAGTAAGTAAGTAAAATGTATTTATAAAGCACATTTAACACAGCTTTCACTGACCAAAGTGCTGTACATAAAAAAATAGTGATATAAATAAAATAAAGTAAAAATAAGTAAACAAATAATTACAATGAGACGAGCAACAGTAGACAGACAGAACAACATAAACTGTAGTGAGCAGCAAAGGGGGAGACGGGTGGTTGGTAAAGAAGGACAGCATCACAGAGGAGCTTTTTAAAAAGAAATTAGATATCTATGCATCGGCATATGTGGAAACATTATTTTCTTTCATTTCTCACAATTTTATATTTTCTATGCATTTTTTTCATGTAGCCTAAATGTGTTGACTTGTGTGTCACCGAGAGAATTAGTAGTAAGGAGGAGGGAAAGTGTAAAGTGAGAGAAAACTATCCAATCCATCGCTACCCTAAAGCTAACCTTCATAATGGCTAACGATAACTAGCAGCTGTGGAGCAGTTCTGAAGCAGGTTGTGAAAGTCCACGTCTTCGCTCCAGCAATGCAGTAGTCCAGCTGAGGCCATTCGCTAGTTCTACTTTGGTTGTGCTAATTAGTAAATCCTCGAAGTTTACACAAAACACTTCCACTACAAGTACTTCCCACTTTTTCATCATCCTAACTTCAATAGGAGCCTAATCCTGCTTGTATGATCTCAGGGGGGAACTTAAGCAAACCTGGCAACCAGGCGTAAAAAAAAAGTTTCTATAGTATTTGTTGCCTTACGCTTCGAGGACTGGCGACGTGTAAGAAAAACACATTACAGGATTCTGTCCACACTCCCCCTGTTTGGCAAAGAGGAGGGCGGTGGTTGCGGATGGAAAAAGCCCCCCCAAAAAAGTGAGAAAGCAAGAAATGCTAACTGTTCTCTCCTGACCTTTCCCTGAATGGACCCGATTCAAGCCTCCACCCCCGCTATTCCAGCCTACACTTTCCATCGGGGGTCCCACCAGTGAAAGAGCCACTTCATCCCAAACAACCAGCGTGACTGATGCCAACCAAGGTAAATATGCCGGCTATGAACTACACGTTGAGCACCAAAGAGAAATATGTACATGACCTGTGATGCTTGACCCCCAAAGTCACAGCCTGTGGCATCATGTCTTGAATGGCTGCCTGTCGTTATTCTGGGGCACAGATTTTCAGTGCTATCCTCTTTCCTTTGCTTGAGCAGTTGAGTCATAGGGCGGCAGTGGTACAGGAGGTTGAGAAGTCGAGTAGTAATCAGACGGTTGATAGTTCGATTCCCTGTTGAAGCGTCCTTGAGCAAGACGCTGAACCCCTAACTGCTCCTGATGTGCAGTGTACCATCAGTGTAAATGTGAAACTGTGTATGCATCCTTGTAAGTCGCTTTGGATAAAAGCGTCTGCTAAATGACTTAATGTAAATATAATGTAAAATGAGTCCATTGCTGGTGCTTACCCTGGTTTTGTCCATTGTTGTACGTGAGGGGGAGGGTGTGTGTGGAGTGGACTTGTCCTTGTCCCCCCGACGCTTGCTGCCGATGGTTGCCATTTTGGACGGGCATTTGGCAGAACTTGCCGGTGTAGTTGGGCGGGCACTGACATTTGTCCCGGGTACTGCATTTCCCTCCATTCATGCAGGGTAGGTGGCAGACCACTGAAAAAAACAAACACACACACACACAGATACACACGCACGGACACACACAGAGAAAGAGAGACATTAAAATGTAACCAGCCTTCGAGGCATCCTCCACAGATTGTTATACTTTCTAATGCTCCCTGACACTCTGATATGTGTCTTGCCTCTCGTGTAAAAAATTCAGGAGTCATTTCGCTCATGTGTGTCTGTGGACACACACACACACACACACACACATATATACACATGCATATGCACAAACAGCGGCATAGTCACACACACACAACCAGGGACGTGCAGTCATAGGAGGCAGGGGAGGCAGAGCCTCACCTGTCATTTTGAAAAGTAAAAAAAAAAAAATATTAAAAAAATATATATATTTTTTTTGTATAATAATCATATATATTTATGTATTATAAAATACATATTCATATTTCTCTAGTTATCTGTGTTACGAGTGTCATTTCTGCATGATTCCGATCATTTCGAGCATTTTTATTATCAAAATCGCTGAATTTGAGCATTTCCGGTTCCCAGTGATCAGCCAATGAACATTGGACGTGCGGTCAAGGGAGGCAGATGCATTGCAGTCTATGGGCAGGGTAGGCAGTGCCTCCCCTAGGATTGCGAAATCACTCCAAACTGGGTTTTACGCATGCGTGCGCAAGCGTAGAACCTTTTGAGTTGAGCTGAAAACGCATTGAAAAATATTGCAAGGGAGGCACGCACTACCACGGATTCAAGAAGGGTGGCGAGCGAGAGGGCACTTGTTGGGTATATAATCTGACGTTGGATTTTCTTCTTCACTTCTCTACTTGAGTTTGACAGCGAAAATGGAAGATTGCATTGCTAACCTGAAGCAGTTCTCAAAACTGAACTTTCAGTCCAAACAAGACTGGAGGCATGTTGAATTAACTAAGAACGTTTAAGTATTTTAAGTTAACACAGTAGTATTACACATTTGCATTGGAGTATTTCACGTTTCCCAACGGGACTACATATTCATGCGCAACACGAACCTAAAGAAGCTAAAGGCTGTTGATGCATGAAAGTTGCCTTGAAGTTGTGAGCAGACTAGGTAGGTGCTAATCCTGAGCTAAACTAGCCACTGACTGCATTCACTCAAGAAGAGGACAACGGATTTCCACTGATCTATACTGATAATCGTGAGTGGATTAATTTTGTTTCACCTCAAACTGACGGTTATGAGCTCCAACGAAAGTGCACCAACTTTAAATTATACTGGCCAGTAGAACATTTTGGTATTGTGTGCTATGTATGCGGTGTTTAACTGTTTACATGTTAATATGTTGTGTAAATAAATATGGAATTGTTTTTTCGAAGCTGTCCGAGTTGGTTAAATGGTCATTTAAATTAGCATCCCACCACCGTAGTTATATTTTCTCCAGACAAAATTAAATGAGCCATATCATTGGTGGGAGGGCTACATACACTAGCTTGCAACTATTAATATCTTATTAATAACTCATCATAATACAATAAAAAAAACAATCGTTTGAAAATAATGGTATTAGACAATAAAACAACGTTTTTTCAGTTCTGATCAGATGACAATTTTAAAACCATAGACATATATACATGTATATATACATTATATATATATATAGTTTAAACTAGAGCTCAAAATGACGTAATCACTTCCGGTTTCTGTGCCTCACCAGCTCCGAACCTCACTGCACGTCCCTGCACACAACATATTTCCTTATTCCCAGGTCTCAGAGGTAAAGTGATGTATCTCTGCCATAAAAGATTAAATAGGAAGAATGTTTACAGCGTGTGTTTGACGTCTCTGACGCTTCTGGCAGTCTCTCGCTCTCTCTCTCCCTCTCTCTCCCTCTCTCTCTCTCTCTCTCTCTCTCCCTCTCTCCCTCTCTCTCTCTCTCTCTCTCTGCAGACATCGCTCTGAGGAGCACCGACACAGACATCCACAAACCTTAGCCACCTGGTTGACACTACAGATTGTGAATTCCCCCGCTCTTAGTTCCAACTACCCTTCAGGCCTATAGCACAGATATATAGCACAATCTCCCAGCTATGGGACAGATCAAAGTTCAATTCCTGAATTGCTTTACAGATGAAATGGACTGACGGGCTTTGGGTTCGAATAAGCACTACCCCAGCCCCACAGGCCCATGGAGGGCTTTTGGGAGTGCTGGTGTGACTGTGTTGTTGCCTCACCAACTGAGATCTGGGTAAAATAGGACAGTTAAGGACTGAGATCTGGGTAAAATAGGACAGTTAAGGACTGAGATCTGGGTAAAATAGGACAGTTAAGGACTGAGATCTGGGTAAAATAGGACAGTGAAGGACTGAGATCTGGAAGGTGTGTGTGTGTGTGTGTGTGTGTGTGTGTGTGTGTGTGTGTGTGTGTGTGTGTGTGTGAAGGACTGAGATCTGGGTCAAATCAGGAGGAAAACACTGAGGCATGAAGGTATGTGTGTCACTAACAGCAACCATGTGAGGCCTACTGTTCTTCTGCTCTTATGTCATGTTCCCCCCCTTCTCTCTCTCCCTCTCTCACACACACACACACACACACACACACACACACACACACACACACACCCACCCTCACACACACTAGCCACCCACACACACACTAGCCACCCACACACCCACCCACCAACCCACCCACCCACACACCCACCCCCACACACACACACACACTACCCACACCCACCAACACACACACACACACACACTCAATTTTCACTTTCTTTCTTCTTCCTCTCTTTCCTCCCTTCTTGCCCGGAAATTGTCAGTCACCCAAAGCTGAGTCATCCACAAAGGAATTTACACCGTCTTCCCAAAACCAGTCTCCACACACACACACACACACACACACACACACACACACACACACAGAGCACACACACCACTACACTCCCTTCACCCCTCCTCAGTGAAGTCCAGAGGCCATATTTCTGTTTGGGACTGGAGGTGAGACCAGACAGATACACAACACAAGCAGCTCTACAGCTCAGAGGACACACACACACACACACTCATACACATACATACACACACATACACAAACACACACACACAAATACACATACAGTACAACCTGAATGAGTATGCCTGTGTGTGTGTGCATGTGTATTTTTCGGGGTGTGTGTGGATGACTGTGATGGGTGCACAAGCATGCATGTGTGTTCTTATTTCAACTCAATGATACATGACTTCCCTAAGGAACACACACATACACAGCAACATGCATATTCATACACACACACACACACACACACACACACACACACTAATCCATCCAGCATAACACAACCTGGCGTGGACGATATGGATGGCACGTCTCCCCACTTGTACCTGACACCCCGAGGAGAGACCCATCCTACTGAATCACCTCAGAAAACCACAAGGCACTCACACACACACACACACACACACTCGCTCAATTGAGCGAAAGAGAAGCAGTAATCACAGGACTGGCACACCAGAACATCAAACACACACACACACACACACACACACACACACACACACACACACACACACACACACACACAAATGCACACAGTGCCAATACTGCCAGAAGCTATGCAAGATGTACCGAGAGAATGGATTGTATAATAGTAGAACACACTATATAGAAAAATTGTGCTATCTAGAACTTTTCAGTGTTTAA
>NC_137910.1:5882454-5889954 GCF_963457725.1 Sprattus sprattus | reverse complement strand
CTGCTCACTTTGTCACCTGCCACGCACTCAGTGCTGGAGAAAGAGGCAGAACACAGAAGAGGAGAAGAAGAAAGCCACATACACACAGCATGCACAAACACAAATACATACACACACACACACACACATATGTCATCCGAATCACCATTCAGGCTTGATTTTCTTCCCCCTCAACCCCCCCCCATACACACACACTAAAACAAACAGGTAACACTCCCAAAAAAACACCTCTTTAAAACCCTACCATCCATATAAATCCTATTCTCTCCATCCCAAACCCAGACCCAACAAAAGGGGGGGGGGGGGAAAGGGAAAGAAAGAAAGAAAGCAACGCGCTTGGCTAACTCCCCGCCAGGGATCAGGGCGCTGTCTGGAGCTGGGCTCGCTCAGGAGGGGAGCTGGCAGCCGGAGCGGCCCTTAATGAGGTGCCCTGGCGGCGGGTCGGCCGGCGCTCTCGAGACGGAGGTGTTTTTGGACCGGCACCGTAAACACCTGGAGACGGAGGGGGGGGAGAGCAGCACCCCCCCCCCCCCCACCCCCCAAAACGAGCCTCCGATAAACAAGCAGTCACGGAATGATCCGGAAGGGCGGGTGGTGGGGGTGTTGGCAGAAAGAGGACTCCAATATAGATAGAGAGTTTGCCCTGGAGAGAGTGGCTGAGGTGGCAGCCATCTTCCCTAGGCTGTCCTCCTGATGTTCTCTGTATTTACCACCGGATGCCTGTATGTATATTATGTACATCTACCAAAGGCAGGCTGTGTACAACACCTGTTGTTTACCATCCCCTTCTGCCACACAACCCTCCCCCCATCCCCCCCTTCCTATCGCCACCCGGCCGACCTCAAGCAGATGGGTCCCCCCTTATGTGCCGTGGTTCAGCTTAAGGTTTCTTCCTGACTAACAAGGAGTTTTCTTCTTGCCCCTGTTGCCATTGTACTTGCACTAAGGGGGTTCAGGCTCTGGGCTCTGTAAAGGCTCTGTATTGTTATGGCGCTAAATAAATACAATTGAATTGACTTGATCAGGGAGGTCATCTGGGCTGATTTAGGGTTAGGATTTGGGTTAGGCCTAGTGTTCAGGAACCAGCTCCCAAGAGCCAAGACAGGAGAGGGGGAAGGTGAAGGAGAGGACAGAAGAGTAGTTTGAGCAAGTGGGCCTTAGATCAAAAGGCAGGCACTCATACGAGGTAAAGTTTCAGACACACACACACACACACACACACACACACACATCGTCAAAGAAGAGCATGAGGACAGAAGAAAACTCAGACCAGCATACAAAGAGGAGGAACTCTCCTAAACCAGTGCAGACAGAGGCGCGATGTCTGATCCAGGTCCCTTGATAAGAGAGCAATGAATCACATGCTGTCATACTGACTGAGCCATTCCAACAGAGCCGTGTTTGAAACAGAGTTTACATTTACGTTGAGTCAATGGACAGACACTCATCTCATCCGAAATGACTTCAGCACAGCAGCAGACTGTGACCATTCTTGCGTCTTGCTGCTAGAATACAGCCCAGTGCCCACACTGGCCCCATTCTTGAGCGCTGTGGCCCAGACGCAGAGTCAGGCTTTGGGTGGTGGGGGTGGGGGAGAGGGTGGGGGGCATAGGGGGATGTCTGGGACACGACAGGGGCCGGCGTGGGGGTCGGAGAAAGAGTGGGAACCCGCAACCACCGGCACTCCAGCCACCCGCGCCGACTCAGCACAATAGCAACCCCATAAGGAATCTGCTCCCAGCCGAACCCAGACCGAGGCATGCGAATCACAAGAGAGGGAGGAGGCGGCCACGGGTGGAGGTCTGAGGGTGGAGGTGGGAGGGAGGGAGGGGGAGGGGGAGGAGAGGAGAGTGGTGAGTGGTGGGTGTTTTTTTCAGGGTATTTCCACTCCCCCCATTGAGCACCTTTTTTGGCTTTTACGGCCACAACATCGCACACACACACACACACACACACACACACACACATTCACACACACACATTATTCCCACTAATGATCCTTGGGTGGAAATGCGATGTGTGTTTTTCCCTGTTTTAATCGAAGGGAATTGTGGTAATTGCAACCTTCATTATCAACCCAACAGTGTTCCTCCTACTCGGGAAATGCTCCACACGCAGAGAGAGAGAGAGAGAGAGAGAGAGAGAGAGATATAGAGAGAAAGAGAGAGAGAGAGAGAAAGACAGAAAGAGAGAGAGAGAGGGCGAAAGAGCGAGAGACAGACAGAAACAGAGAGAGAGAGAGACAGAAACAGAGAGAGAGAGAGAGAGACAGAAACAGAGAGAGAGAGGGCGGAAGAGAGAGAGAGAGAGACAGAAACAGAGAGAGAGGGCGGAAGAGAGAGGGAGAGATAGAAACAGAGAGAGAGAGGGCGGAAGAGAGAGAGACAGACAAACAGAGAGAGAGAGAGAGACAGAAACAGAGAGAGAGAGAGGATGTGGCATGGTGTGTGGAGGAGCTTTAGCACCTCAGCCCTTTTGGGTGAGTCACCAATTACAGATAACTGTGGCCTTTTACCGAGAGAGTAATACTAATTGTCCAACAACCCTGGAACAAGTATGAACAAATATCTCCTCCATTATCGCTTAGCAACTCAAGTATGAACACTCAAGCACTTCTTTCCTCCTCTGCTTTTTTCTCTCTCTATGTCATCGCTGAAGAATGATAAACAACCTCGGAATTTATTTGGACACTGTTTACCGTCTGTTTGGAGACGGCCTGGAGCAGAGCATAAATAAGAAACATTTCCAGTCATGCCGAGAAAAATAAAATAAAAAGCAAACAACATAAAAAAAACTGTTCTCCCCTGCCGATCCCCTGGCCATTCTCAGACAGCCAGACACACACACGCACACACACACACACACACACACACACACACACACACACACACACACACAGCACACTCAGAGTGCAGACTGACTACATGCCTCGACAGGTACATTTCACTGACTGCCTGCCAAACACCAGCGTGGTTCAGGGTGTTTTAAAGGGGCAGTAACTTCAGTGAGCCAAATCCCCGTACACCCCCCCCCCCCCCCCAACCCCCACCCTCACTCTGAGTGCCCTTCTCTCAAGCTCTACGTCAAAGCAGTCCTTCTCTCAAGCTCTATGTCTCCGACGTCAAAGCAGTCGTAGCTTTTGATGGCTAGGGTGCTGTAAATCACCCCTCAAGGCTGTCACTGAATCCCACAATCACACTGACGATGGCTTAAGGCCGAAACGCGTCTGTGCAAAATAAACTGGTCTTATTATTAAGGAGAAAAGCTTGAGAGTGTGTTTTTTATTCTACTAATAGTTAACATTCTTTTACTCGCACCCCAAAACGCATTTATATATTTTTTGAAGTAGAGTGCGCCTATCCCTACTCTCACTGAATCACCCATTGGCACACAGTGGAGGAGCCTCATGCTTGTTGTCCCCGTGGAGATCTGTGCGACTGGACTGTCTATCACAGTCAGGAAGACATAACTGGAAGGACTGAAAGGCTGACGGACACGAAGCACCAGTGGACGACCAATCACCAGGCTGACCAATCCTGTTCCACCACCAGTAATAATACATAATAATGGAGTTTGTTTATATAGCACACTTTCACATACAAAGATGTCTCAAGGTGCTTACTGAGAGAGTAATACTAATTGACCAACAACCCTGTCCAGGCTGTCTGTCGATCGATTATTGAATGAGTTCTATCTGTAGGCCTATTAAGGTTTTCACAGCCCTGCGCACGGTCCTGATGAACACTACACACGTTTGCCCTGCTGTACCCCACAAGGTTGAGCGCAATCAGTACATCTAAACATGTCCAGTACTATCTAATCAATCACAGAGAGAAATCAGAGCCTGTCACACACCTATCCCATATATCCCCTCACATATCTTGGACGATAGGATTGCCTAACTCTCCTCTGGCAGCTCCATTCCTCAGCTGTGTAAAGTAGCGCTTGCTCTGGGCTTCCCCCCCCCTCCCCCCCTCACTAATGTCTGTGTTGAGATCTGGTGGATGGTGCGGTGCTCTCCTTATAAGGACTGGGGCAGGTTAAGACACTGCAAACACAGCAAAGTGCTGGATCCTGCACACATTTTCACCGGGAAGAGCGCGAGCGTCATCGGGACCGTGTGTCTCACCCCTCTGCCAAGTCTGGGACTGGTTCTGACCATTTGATTGATACGGTTCAACCTCGAACGACCCAAATCCTTCTAGCAAGCAGAGGAGACGCAGAGTACTTCATCCCAGAAAACAAAACGCAGACATATCCATCAGTTACATAACATGTGTCCATGCGATTTGCCTTCGCTGTTCCTTACAAACAGACACTTCCTGTGCACACTCAGATTCACATTCAAAAGATTGACATTATAAGGTGATTTTTCACCATTCTGGCCATTCGCATTCTATGAAGAGCCACACAAAGAATCGTCATTGATACATCAACATGCTTTTCTAATGTGGCACACAAAAGTCTATTTCTCAGACTCTCTACCAATAACAAGACAGCGTCATTCACTGAATTAGGACAAGACCTGAAAGAATGCCTTAAGAAAACCACACAGTCTATGAGAATAACATCTGTTATTAGGACAGGTCAAAACAACAGGTTTCTGCGTCATAACATGTTTTACATCCAGGGGTGCATCAACCGGCACGAATCAACACAACAGCATCTTAAACAATGAGTTATACCAAGATGCCATTCTCCCATGATGCCATTGGAAATGGACCACAGCTGAGAACCGAGGAGGTGTAGCATGGTATCACTAAGGTAAGACAGAGTAGTTTAAGATCCACTCTGAAGTCTTCACTAGGGTGGTGTAGCATGGTATCACTAAGGTAAGACAGAGTAGTTTAAGATCCACTCTGAGTGGTGTAGCATTGTATCACTAAGGTAAGACAGAGTAGTTTAAGATCCACTCTGAAGTCTTCACTAGGGTGGTGTAGCATTGTATCTCTAAGGTAAGACAGAGTAGTTTAAGATCCACTCTGAAGTCTTCACTAGGGTGGTGTAGCATGGTATCACTAAGGTAAGACAGAGTAGTTTAATATCCACTCTGAAGTCTTCAATAAGACATAAAGAGGAGTGGGCTTTGCACGAGAATCCCAAAAAATGGGTGTAGTGCCAAACAAGTTTGGTTTGAGTAAAGTCAGACAGCAGTGCTAGACCTAAATGGCCGGTGGGGTCAACCAAATAAAAGATAGGTGGTTATCAGTCGGGCCGAACGATTAATTGCATTTGCGATTAAATCACGATACGGTAAAACACAATTTTCTGGTGGTGGAGGTTGAAGGTCACTGGAGGGCTACTCACCCACTCTGAAGTTTGGTGCGGTGAGGGTGTCTGTGGAGTAGCCGTTCTCGCTGATGATGGTGGTGGTGTTGCCCTTCTCACAGCTGTTCTGGCAGCGTCCGCCCATGCAGGTCACCTTGCAGATGGTGGGGGTGAAGACCACCTTGATCCTGCCCGTCTGGTTCCCGATGGCTGCCAATGCCGGCGCCCGGCAGAGGACCAGGACCAGGGAGGGGAGCAGAGAGAGGGAGAGGAAGAGGAAGAGTCTGGTCAGCCTGGATGAATCCATTCGGAGAAACTAAACTTAACCTCGAGAAAAAAAAAAGTCCTTACTCCACTTTCCTCTGTTCGCGAACAATCAAGTCGGAGATGTTTCGGTTTTGGAAGAAGACGAGAAAAAAAAACGGAGGAACAGTGAAGGAGAAATGAAAAAGTATGTGTCGTTCCTCTCGCTCGCCTCTCTACACGTGCGCTCCTGTTTTGCCTTTCTCTCTGACTCCCTCTCTTTTCTTCTTCTTCTCTGTCTCCTTCTCTCTCTCTCCCTCTCTCTCTCCTTCTCTGTCTCTCCCTCTCTCTCTTACTCTCTTCCCCTAAAATCTGGTGGCGTCTCTGAAACACGAGGAGGAGAAACGAAAAAAAACTGAGTGAGTGAGAAAGAGAAAGAGAGTATAAGAGAGAGGGAGTGAGTGAGAGAGAGAGAGAGGGAGAGAGTATGAGAGAGGGAGTGAGTATGAAAGAGAGAGAGAGAGAGAGAGAGAGAGAGAGAGAGGGATAGAGTATGAGTGAGAGAGCGAGAGAGCTCAGCAAACAAAACTCTGGGACCCACTCCAATCCCTCATGCTGAAGTCAGGCTGTGAGAGAGTTAGGCTCTGGCAGATCACAATGCCAGGCTTTATTACCACCCGGACACAGATTGGGGCATGGCAGCCTGTCTGGCCCAGCTAATCCCCTCTTCCCCCCCCCTTCGTCTCTCTCTTTCTTTCTTCCCCCCTTCTCCTTATCCTTTCATTTTTTTTCTCCTTCTTTCTTGCTCTCTACTTCCCGCTCTCTCAGGTTCCTGTTTCTCTTTTATGTCTCGCTCTACCTCTCTTCCTTGTTACCCCCCCCCCCCCCCCCCCCCCACCTCCTCCATACACACACACACACACACACGTGCCTTACAGGTAAAAAAAAGTTACAACAACATCCATATCACAGGAAGGAACAAAACCAGTGGTGTCCTCAATGGAGGAAGTCTCCCAGAATGGTGAAATCAGTTTGGAGAGGAGATGAGAGAGAGAGACGACGTCATTACTAACCACTTTTAAAAAAAGTCTCTGCCCACTCTCTAACCTTTAGACATCCTTCCATACTTCTGACATGTCTCTCTCGCTCTCTCACACACACACACACACACACACACACTCATACAACCACTCAGACAAACAAACACACACTCTCACACACAGATAAACACACACAGCGAGAGTGAGCCTAGCCACTTTCCACAAACATCTGTCCCAGGTCTACCACATCCCATCCCTGTCTGCTCTCCAACTGCTCGCTTTTTCCCCCTCTAATGACGCAGGCTGCTGCAGACAGATCCCTCTCTTTCTCTCTCTCCCTCTCTCTCTCCTTATATTCCTCTCTCTCACTCCCTCTCTCATCCCCCACCTCTCTCTTCTCCCACCTCTCTCTCTCTTTTTTTTCTCTCTCTTCCCCCACCTCTCTCCTTCCCTCTCTCCCTATTTCTTTCTCTCTATCTTCCTCTCTCTGTCCCTCTCTACCTTCCTCTCTTCCTCTCGTCTCACCCAAGTGTCTGTCATTTCCACTCCCTCTGTGTCTCCAATCTCTCCCCTGTTCACCATCCAACTTCTACTCAACTCTTCTCTCAATCTGTCCCATCTCTCTGTGTCCAGTCAGCGGTCTGGTCCTCTGGGTCTACTCGTCTGTCTACTCGTCTGTCTACTCGTCTGACTGTCTGACTGTCTGACTGTCTGTCTGTCTGTCGGTCTGACTGTCTGACTGTCTGTCCGTCTGTCCGTCTGACCGTCTGACCGTCTGACCGTCTGTCCGTCTGTCCGTCTGTCCGTCTGTCCGTCTGTCCGTCTGTCCGTCTGTCCGCCTGTCTGCCTGCCTGTCTGTCTGTCTGTCTGTCTGTCTGTCACACAGAACAGGGACAGTCAGCAGAGGGTGGCTGGTAGAGATAACCTGAGGCCTGTCTCGCCTCCACAC
>NC_137910.1:5862454-5867454 GCF_963457725.1 Sprattus sprattus | reverse complement strand
GCCCCTGCGGTCAGCCGGTGCCGTGTTTTGGACCGCCGGCAGCAAGGCGATACCCGCTGCGCTCACCGCACCTCACAGGTGTGCCGGATACCGCCGCAGCAGTAGCCCTGGGTCAGGCTCCTCACCCCCCCCCTCCCCCCCCCCAACCCCCTCTCCCCAACCCCAAACCCTTTGACAGACAGTCCCACCCGAAACTGTAGCTCCGCAACCGACACTCTTTTAATACATACCTTTCTGTCTCCGTCTGGGGTTGTCTTGCAAGAGCCAGGGGAAAAACAAATGATGAAAGCCAAAGAGTTCAGCACCTGTATGTTACTGTTTCAAATAGCTCAAGTGTAAAAAAAAAGAGCAATGAATCAATGTGCAGAGCGTGTGTGAAAACATAAAGTGTGTCTCAGGCTTTTGGAAAAAACCACACACTCTCCTGGGCTTCTGTAACCTTGGGCTTCTTGGAGACGGCCGGGCGTAGAGGCAACATGTTGCATTTGATTTCATCAGACGGAGTGAAGTGGCACCAGATTAACTCTGCTGTGCGCACATCATCCTGTTTAAGGCCCACACAGGCATACGAGGACAGAGTCAGACCAGTGAGACACGATACACACACTCAACAGTCACACACTCAACAATACACACACACTCAACAGTCACACAAACTGTCGAGAACTTAGCCAAGTGCTGTCAAGCTTCCAGCGATAGGCTTTGCGGGCTCGTGTTCCAAAACAACTTTTGTGTTTTTAGAACGTCGTCTACCTAAAGCGGCGCACAGACACGTGAACTTTACACCCCACAGGCATCTTTTGTGTTTTTAGAACATCGTCTACCTAAAGCGGCGCACAGACACGTGAACTTTACACCCCGCAGGCATACACAGGCCCAGCTGGGTTGCGTTTCCCCTTCTTTCGGGCTGGTGGTCTTTCCAAAGAGCTCAACACAGCCAGAACAGTCCAGAGATCTCTACCTCCCCTGACCCTTCGCTGAGTTCTGGCAGACCCTTGGGTGGGAGTCTCTTAACACTCTAAGGTCCAAGGCCTTTTAGACTTTTCTAAGTTGTCTGACATGCCTTGATGTTTTTGTACATTTTGCTTAACTTAAAACATTGATGCACAAATGGAATATATGATTCTATTCTAGACGACCTCAGCAATAATATCATGTAAGTAAAAGGAATGTAGTAAAAAAAAGTTTAATTTAAATCAAATGTAAACATACCCTTGGAAAATCCTTGTTTCAGAGGTGCTCAGACTTTGTACATAAACACATTGTAAAGATTTATTCACAAGACTTTTTATTTCTGAGCCTTGTAAACATAGGTGTTGGCTAAACACATGTTAGTTTAGCATTCAGAAAGTATGTCTTGTTTCACTACCACATATTTATAATTTCAGAGTGTCCTGTACCATTCCTAAATCTGTGCCCCTACAAATGCATATTGATGAGTTGGTGTGAACAAACCTGTGACACCTCTCGCAAAGACAAAGGCCATATCCTAATGGCCCTAGAATGTCTTTGTGGCCCAAACCCCCCGGAGTGAATCTTGCCACATCATGACCCAATGGAGATCACTGAATCACCATCTCCTTATCATATGAATAGCTGTCATTTGCTAATGGGTGGGTCCTTAGCAGCAGAAACCCCACTCAGATACTAGAAAGTGCAACACATCAGTTCTATTCCCCTGACAAAGTGCTTATTTATTTAAACATTTTGAACTGTATATATTATAAAAGAAAAGGGTTCAATGTTTCCGTGGTTGTTCTTTTTATGTCTCTAAGACGAAAACTCGCGGAGCTTTACATTTTTTTTGACAAAAAAATAAAAATATCCCGTACGAGGGATATAGACCTTAGACAGTTAAGGCCAGACGCAAGGCCAGGGCGAAACATCTGGAGACAACTGACATAAATGTTGACATTTACATTATATGTAATCTAGGGTTGTTGAAAGAACACTGTAAAGTATAGGAGTGCTAACGAAAGACGTGAATCAGAGGCAAAAAGGCCACTTTCCTTGACAGTGGTCATTAATGCATAGCAACGGTCAATAATTGATTATAATTATTGACCGCAGAACGTTGGGAAGCCCCATTCAAGTGAATGAAGCATTCTACAGCATTAAAAAGAGCCGTGTAATAAAGGAAATTAACGCATCACAAAAATGTACCGCAGATTAGTGACACTCAGATGCCCCTTGACCCCATCATGGTGTACCATTCAGCGGCGGCCATATTGGATGGATATAGCGGCTAGTCTGCATTGCGTTAATAGTTTGTATTTCTCCCACTGGGCGCTTTTGATGTGGAGTTAGCATACATTTTTAAAGCTGTATTCGTATTTGGATGTAAGGTCTATAGCCTCAACTTGGAATTATTCATAAACATGGCTTCAGAAATGTAAAACCATTAAAAGTCCCCAAAGGTAAATTGTGTAGTATTACTAACCATAACGGTAAAAACAAACTTTTATTCAACTATACTATATAAAAAAAACATTGGTAATCAGGAATAAAGAAAATGTGTTCTTCATTAAATAAAGTTAATTGACGTATCTGTAGCTTACCATTAATTTATTTTGCAACTTCTGAGATTTTCAAATTCTTCTCACGGCAAATTGATATACGCGATTCATTTAAACTAATTCATAAAAACTAATTATAAAGCATGTCATTAATTAGACTTATCTTTTTAATCGTTTGAGAAACCTAAATTTAGCGGACGTTTTTATCCAAAACGATGGTACAAATATACATTTTCATCAGTAGCCTGTATTTGCACCCTGGGAATTGAACTCATGACCTTTATGCTCTTAGCACCTAACTCTACCAGTGGTACCATTTGGGGATTTTTGGAAAGGATTGCAGCACTAACTGGCTTTGCCTAACAACTAGCCCACAAACTGACCAAAGCACTCCCCACCTTTGCGGTTGTCTTGACGGGCATTGGAAATTAGCCTATGGCTACAAATGCTATGATGCCTTTCTGTTAGGCTGCTGTACAGCCTACATGATGTGTATCTGTCCCTATCAAATAAACCGAGCTCTGTCTTTGTGAGTCACTGTTTTGGAGTGTCTGGAAAACACACAAATGAAATACTAAATGTTCTCACCCACATTTAGTCCTAATTATTGCATAAAGCTTTCATCTCAGTTTGAAACAACAGGGCCCAGTACTCGTGTGTCCTATGCTGGAGACACTTGGAGAGTATGGACCTGTGACCTGCCAATGTGGTTGAAATATTAAGCAGCATTACAATTACATCGAAAAAAATCATTGAAGAAAGAACATTTGGCAAAATTATTCAGAGGATGTGTTGAGAGAGACTATAACTTCACTTGACCACAACCTTGGCGTATCTTCTTCTACTTATTTATTATCATCTAGGGCCATTTTTAGTAACAGAGGAGTTTCCCCTTGTTACCACCCCCGCACACACACCAACCCTGCCCCGACCTCCAAACGCATCACATTTTAATCAGGTGATATCAGAGGCGCTGTCAAAGATCACTCACACTGCATCTATGTCCGGCCCTTCACTCCCCCTGTATAAACTACATTAAACAGACACCAGGAGAGAAATAGAGAGAGTTTCAATGTGCTACAACACCCAAGGTCTTGCAATGTCTGCAAATGGATGTTAACTGTACCGCAGGGCGTGAGCAGACTTCAAATGCAGAGAGAGTTTTTCCTCCCTCCTTCTCTCAGGAATAACGGGGTTCTTTTTTTTTTTTTTTACGGGTCAGCCCTTTTTTTTATTTTTGACTGTAATTCTTCCTCCGTCGTATACGGCTGGCACGCTCGCAGACTAACAAACAGGAAAGGAGCATCTCTGCTATCGGCGCTGGCGCCGTGACAGGGGTCCTACACACCAGGGCACCCCTGGGAATGATTCAGTGGGGGCCGCCTCTGCCTGAGCTAAATGTCAGGGCTTCCCATTTCAGAGACAAAGACCGGCGGGATTGGTGCCAGATCAACCCGGCGACCTTGTAGCAAACAATTTTTCTGCCAGTCAACAGAAACTGTACATAAAAAGTACTTTTATTCTGTAGCACCTTCATGAACACTGATCCCCTGCCGCAGGCAATGTAAATGGGATCTGCTCTCATCACTGCCAGGTGCATCAGACAGTCATGTTACTTGGCCCCAGTAGATAATGCTGAATCCTATCGCTGTCTGTCTCTCTCGTTCTATCTCTTACTCCACTCTTTCTCTCTCTTCTCTCCCTCTTTCTGGGATCCCTGCCAGCAGGTAAAGAAATGGATACAGTACAGGAAAAAGTATAATGTGAGGTCCAACTTTAAAGGCTCATCACACACCCACGCAATAGATTAAAATAAGGACTTCATGAATGTCTCTTATAACAAAATAGATTTTGTTAGAGTGAACATCCCAAGTCTGGTTACCTAATTAAGTATCTACTCAATTATCATCTGAATCATCCCATACACTCTGTAACGCTCTGTCTGTACATGTTTATTTATTATTATGTGTAATTATTCAGGGAGCGGCATAGACAGGGTTCAGGGGCACTGTATAAGTGAAATATTTTTTACCATAGAATCAAGCTTGGATTTAACCTGACAATACAAATACTTTATTTTCACTTTCTTTTTTTTTTTAACTTCGTTTTTGCCAACTTTGCCAAAATTGCCTTTCAATCTGATGTAGAGCTGCTTTCGGACTGTATAAAGCACTTTATGAAATGTACTTGACTGGTCAAGACTCGAAACACACTAAGAGCTCAGGAACGCTTGCTGCTCATAGGAAAATACACTATTTTGACCGGGGACTTTTGCCTGTAACTGCTGCATTGTTAATGCATAGACTTATGTATACATACGGTAAATAATATGAAAAAAGCATCACTGAAAGAAACAACAACAAATGTCAACTGGCCCTTCCTTTCTGTGTGTATGCGGTCATTGTATACTAGAATATATTTAGTAGTCGTTCAGCAGTAGACGGCCATTGTTTATGCGGGAGTAGTGGGCAGAGAGTGGGGGAG
>NC_137910.1:5854221-5857254 GCF_963457725.1 Sprattus sprattus | reverse complement strand
AGAGAACGTGACAGGTGAGTAAAACGTGACCTATGCAACCTCACCCTACACTAAACCTTTAAACCTTAAAAAAGCATTCAGGAATGAGCAGGTAGATGATGTCATGTGTGTGACAGGTAATCCCCTTGCTGAGTCACACACACCACACAAGGACTCTTCTCCTCTCCTCTCCTCCTCTCCTCTCCTCTCCTCTCCTCTCCTCTCCTCTGCTCTCCTCTCCTCTCCTCCTCTCCTCTCCTCTCCTCTCCTCTCCTCTCCTCTCCTCTCTCCTCCTCTCCTCTCCTCTCCTCTCCTCTCCTCTGCTCTCCTCTCCTCTCCTCCTCTCCTCTCCTCTCCTCTCCTCTCCTCTCCTCTCTCCTCCTCTCCTCTCCTCTCCCCTCCTCTCCAAACTCAAACCAACCGTGTGAAGCTGACGGCAACACTCAGTCAGGAAGGGTCAGGAAGGGACAGGAAGTACGCTGTCCACATCACTGACGCCCTGGGGAACCTGACTCAGTGGCGGAGCGAGAGTGAGAGTGAGAGTGAGAGTGAGCATGACACAGATCACCCCCCACAGATCACCCCCCACAGATCACCCCCCACAGATCACCCCCACAGCCCAGCAGTGCCGTCATCGTGTGGTGGAGGGGGGGGGGGGGGGGGGGGCAGTCTCTTTGCTTCAGTGGTTTGGGTGAGTCACCCCCCAGCCTATGTGGCAGGGGTGCAGCCAGAGAGAGGTCAACAGGTCAAACCTCACACAGATGATGACAGAGAAGAGCGAGATACAGAGCTCCGTGTTGCGTTAACGCGTTGTGTTAACGTGTTGTGATAACGCTCTGAGAGTGTGTGTGTGTCCTGCCTCTGATAACGCTCTGAGAGTGTGTGTGTGTCCTGCCTCTGATAACGCTCTGAGAGTGTGTGTGTGTCCTGCCTGGTTACTGTTGCCCAGGTTGATTCATCTGGCACTCTGGTGTAATGACAGTGGCATCTGAGCTACTGTTCCCGAATGCGTCAGCAAGGATCCTGTAAAAGTTTACCCCCCCGTCAGCCCTATTGAAGATCCAGCGTACTGACTAAGGAAGACGCACGACACACAACTCTCAGTCTTTATCACATCTCAGATCACACTCTCATGACAGTATGAAAATCATCTAGAATGTTCCATCCGACTTAATCCCCTTACTGTTCAGCACTCTTTCGCCCTCATATTCATACGGGGCTCAATTCCCTTCTTCTGCTAAATCTGTCAACTAAAACTGACGACAAAACATCACGCTGGATCGCACACCATGGCATTTTTTTTTCACTGTTATTACCCGAAGTCGTCTCCCGGCGGCTGAAGGCTCGGTGAAAACCAGATACAGAGCAGCAGCCATGGCAGCACGAGGTCAGGGGAGACTGAAAGGCAATACCACTCTGTGCGCTGCCACCTGTACAGTCCCCTTCCCCCCCCTCCCCCCCTCCCCTCCTCTACTCTCCTCTCCTCTCCTCTCCTCTCCCCCCCCCTCCTCTCCTCTCCTCTCCTCTCCTCTCCTCTCCTCTCCCCACCCTCCCCTCCTCTCCTCTCCCCTCCTCTCCTCTCCTCTCCTCTCCTCTCCTCTCCTCTCCCCCCCCTCCTCTCCTCTCCTCTCCTCTCCTCTCCTCTCCTCTCCCCCCCCCTCCTCTCCTCTCCTCCTCTCCTCTCCTCTCCTCTCCCCCCTCCTCTCCTCTCCTCCTCTCCTCTCCTCTCCTCTCCTCTCCTCACCCTCCCCTCCTCTCCTCTCCTCTCCCCTCCTCTCCTCTCCTCTCCCCCCCCTCCTCTCCTCTCCTCTCCTCTCCTCTCCTCTCCTCTCCCCACCCTCCCCTCCTCTCCTCTCCCCTCCTCTCCTCTCCTCTCCTCTCCTCTCCCCCCCCCTCCTCTCCTCTCCTCTCCTCTCCCCCCCCCCTCTCCTCTCCTCTCCTCTCCTCTCCCCCCCCCTCCTCTCCTCTCCTCTCCTCTCCCCCCCCCTCTCCTCTCCTCTCCTCTCCCCCCCCCTCCTCTCCTCTCCTCTCCTCTCCCCCCCCCTCCTCCTCTCCTCTCCCCCTCCTCTCCTCTCCCCCCTCCTCTCCTCTCCTCTCCTCTCCTCTCCTCTCCTCTCCTCTCCTCCTCCCCCCCCCCCCCCCTCCTCTCCTCTCCTCTCCTCTCCTCTCCCCCTCCTCTCCTCTCCTCTCCTCTCCTCTCCTCTCCTCTCCTCTCCTCTGCTTCTAATTCATTCTTCATTCCTTCAGCCTTTTCCTCCCTCTCCGACTAAATGAAGTCAAAACAGAACACGGGACACGTGATCCGCACCGGGGCAGTGCTGCGTATGTCTGTGTCTGGGCCGTATCTGGGCCGTATCTGGGCCGTATCTGGGCAGTGTCTGAGCCGTGTCTGGGCCGCGTCTAGGCCGTATCTGGGCCGTGTCTGAGCCGTGTCTGGGCCGTATCTGGCCGTGTCTGAGCCGTGTCTGGGCCGCGTCTGGGCCGTATCTGGGCCGTGTCTGAGCCGCGTCTGGGCCGTGTCTGGGCCGTATCTGGGCCGTGTCTGCACCGGGGCAGGGCCGCATCTGAGCCTCGTCTGGGCCGTATCTGGGCCGCGTCTGGGCCATGTCTGTGCCAGAGGCAGCGGGAAACTCACAGCGGGAAACTCGCCGCACACACAGTAGCATTCCTCTAAGCCCCGGAGCCAAGATCGAGTTCCTTTGGGCAGACATCGCTTCACATGTGTGCCACACACACACACATGGACATACACACCAACACACGCACAGACAGACACACACACACACACACACAATCATAGAACTGTGCTCAATCTGCAGATGCACGGGTGTGCTGTGCATACAGACAAAAGTGTGTGCACACAAATGCATCCTCACACACACACACACACACACACACACACACACACACACACACACACACACACACACACACACACAAAACATACACACCCATATACCTTTTACGCAAAAGAGTGTATAGCTGCGCACACAGACACACAGTTCAGCTATAAACTGAAATCTCAAACCTCCCCCTCTCATTTCTGAAGAACCT
>NC_137910.1:5841721-5844221 GCF_963457725.1 Sprattus sprattus | reverse complement strand
GAGATCTGGCTGATACAGTAGACTGGCGTGGGAGCGCTCAGACAAGGGCTACGGAACATTCTAGGCCAAACTGCCAATGCAGGTCTTCTCCTTTATTTGCTTTCTTTTCTTACTTACTTTTCCCCCTCCTGTACACTGAATGAAAGCATGTATGTTTACAGTGGCTACTCTTGAGTAGACTGTATTATGAGCTGGACACACACACACACACACTCACACACACATTACACACACATTACACACACACACACACACACACATTACACACACACACACATTACACACACACACACCTTCAGACTTTTTACACTGAATGAAAGCATGTATGTTTACAGTGGCTACTCTTGAGTAGACTGTATTATGAGCTGGACACACACACACACACACACACATTACACACACACACACACATTACACACCTTCAGACTTTTTACACTGAATGAAAGCATGTATGTTTACAGTGGCTACTCTTGAGTAGACTGTATTATGAGCTGGACACACACACACACACACACACACACACACACACATTACACACACACACATTACACACACACACACACATTACACACCTTCAGACTTTTTACACTGAATGAAAGCATGTATGTTTACAGTGGCTACTCTTGAGTAGACTGTATTATGAGCTGGACACACACACACACACACACACACACACACACACACACACCTTCAGACTTTTTACACTGAATGAAAGCATGTATGTTTACAGTGGCTACTCTTGAGTAGACTGTATTATGAGCTGGACACACTCACACACACACACACACACACACACACACACACACACACACACACACACACACACACACACCTTCAGACTTCTTACACTGAATGAAAGCATGTATGTTTACAGTGGCTACTCTTGAGTAGACTGTATTATGAGCTAGAGTCAGTGGAGCTGCTTCAGGCTCAACTGAGGAGAGAGCGATGGATTGTTTTTTTCCCCCGCATCCATATATGGCATAGTTTAGACTACACCCTATTAGATTTCTGTCTTTCTGTGGAACAGAGTCTCTCCAATCTAACATAGAAGGTGATGCACTGAAGATCGTTTGAAAAAGAGAGAGAAAGAAGGGAAGATAAGTGGGCGAGAAGAAAGGGGGAGCGAGCATCACGGAAGATGGAGGATAAGAACCTGGCTCCATTCTCCAGTTTTGGCTTTCTCCATCTTTTCTTGGCAACACCTATGGATCTTTTTTTTCTTTATCAGATTGATCGCGGAAGGCACAGTCGGAGAGTTTGTTACCCTGTGTATCACGTCTTATCTTAGCCTTTCTCGGCAGGATTTCTCTGCGTGGCTTTGCCAGAAAACCTGCGGCGATTTAAGAGAAAAGCCGTTTTCATAAACCGCGCACACGATTTGCGATAGGCTATTTAAATGCCACCGAAGATGAATCTTCTGATAGTGTCCAATATGACAAAAGTGCCCCCCCCCCCCCCCCCCCCTTCCCCATCCTCTCCATCCTGGAAATAAGCAAGATGTCAGAGTGCTGGTGTCAGCAAACAGAAAACGCAAAGATGACTCGTAGGTGGAGATGAGGAAGAAGCCCTTTTCATCTATCCTTGTCTGTCCGTCTGCAGAACACCCCCCATTACGTTCATCCGTCATTTCCCCTCGTTCTTTGCCGTGTTTTTATTGAAACCAACGCCTTTCCCATTTTCTCCAGCTTTCACTCAGGATCTCTCATGCATACTCTTTTCTCTTCTCTCCTCTCCTCATCTCTTCATCCTCTTTCTACTGTATGTATGCATGCATACTCTCTTCTCTTCTCTCCTCTCCTCATCTCTTCATCCTCTTTCTACTGTATGCATGCATACTCTCTTCTCTTCTCTCCTCTCCTCATCTCTTCATCCTCTTTCTACTGTATACATGCATACTCTCTTCTCTTCTCTCCTCTCCTCATCTCTTCATCCTCTTTCTACTGTAAGCATGCATACTCTCTTCTCTTCTCTCCTCTCCTCTCCTCATCTCTTCATCCTCTTTCTACTGTATGCATGCATACTCTCTTCTCTTCTCTCCTCTCCTCATCTCTTCATCCTCTTTCTACTGTATGCATGCATACTCTCTTCTCTTCTCTCCTCTCCTCATCTCTTCATCCTCTTTCTACTGTATGCCTGCTCTGGGCAGTGGGCTGTGATGGCAGAGACATGCACAGTACGCATGCATACAGCTTACAACCGAACACTAAACTCATACCTGCAGTGGACCTTCAGAAAACCAAGTGCAAAGAGAGAGAGAGAGGAAGAGAGAGAGAGAGAGAGAGAGAGAGAGAGAGAGAGAGAGAGAGAGAGAGAGAGAGGGAAAATGACAAGTAGAGATATAAAGAGAGAGAGAGAGAGAGAAAGAGAAAATGAAAATCAAAAGGCCAAGTGGAGATCGAGAGAGAGTGATAGAGGCAGAGACCGATAGAGAAAGTATATGATGGTACAAGTGAGGTTAGTTTTGGGGTGACTGTTAGCCCTACTTCAGGAAAGAAGG
>NC_137910.1:5809221-5839221 GCF_963457725.1 Sprattus sprattus | reverse complement strand
AGAAAATGTTTTTTTTGCGAGGGACGCCCATATCCTGAATGCTTACTACAGCCAAGCCGTGTTGTTTCAGCCCAATATAGTCCAACAGACTTCCCTTAAATCTACTGTATCTATTTCAGTGATGTCTCACAGGAATAGAACTGAAGCTAATGCAGGTATTCTACAAAAGGTCGTTTACTCACAGCAGAAATGAAATCAATACTTTGAGTTTTCTGTCTCACTCCAACCCAAAAGTCTGGTTTTATCTCATTTGATCAATATTGTGCAAGCTCTTAACTGAAAGCTAGCCAAAATGGAAACTCCATTGTTTTCTGACCTTTTGGTGACACTTTGCAATATGGGTTTGAGTGGACCCAATCCAAATCTCAATACCATTGCATTGGGGGGGCAGGGTGGGGTGGGGTAGGGGGTGGGGTAGGGGGGGTCTAAGCTGGGCCAAGAACAGAGAGGTCAGTTATCACAGCTTCCATTTGCACCCCTTAATATTAAGAACCAAGTCCGCCCACAGGCACATGGGGGGTGGGAGAGCTGACAGACAACCTGAAAGAGCACTTTATGCGCAGAATTAAGGGCCGTGCCAAAACCAACTACATTTATTTCTATTTATTGCATTTTCACTGAAGCTGGGGTGGGGTGGGGTGGTGGGTTAGTGAAAATAGTTCTATAGTAATGGGGGGGGGGGTCTATCTGTCT
Source organism: Sprattus sprattus (assembly GCF_963457725.1). Classification (NCBI taxonomy): domain Eukaryota; kingdom Metazoa; phylum Chordata; class Actinopteri; order Clupeiformes; family Clupeidae; genus Sprattus; species Sprattus sprattus. Next base: position 5,838,528 of record NC_137910.1, on the reverse strand, counting down.
CTGGCGAGATGGAGCCTCCATGACACTGCCTATAGCACAGACATTACCCAGCCTATTCACTCCATACAGGAAAAAATATGTTTTGTGAAAAATGTGAAAAGAAAAAAATGACATGTGTGTGTATACTTTGCCTACACCTATTCATCAGCTGTGTAGACACTCAATCCTGGCACTGTGGGGTGTAGACTGAGGCAAAGCGATCCCATGAACTAATTGTAATCACAGTGAGAGCGCCCATAGGCTGTAGGAGCGGAGATTTGTTATGCGAAGGTGCCTTTTGATGGCATCCATCCACGTCATAAACCACAGCGGGGGCAGGCTATTCCTCATCCACAGCTGGTGTCAGCAGCCTCACTTCCCTGGGAGATTTATCCCCCTTCAGGACCCTTTGTTGTGCATGCATAAACCACGACGGATTGTGCTTCGAAACTGGAGAGAAAGTATAGTTTCCGCCCAGCACAACTGCACTTTTTTTAGTGGTTGCACAAACAAATTTCGTTGTGTATCTAGTGCACAATGACAAATAAAGTCTATTCTGTTCTATTCTATTCTATTCTAGTTTCCACTGTGGCTGAAATGTACGGTGCTGCCTGACGGTGCCGCGATGAACCCGTTGACTCGCCATGCGGCGGCGGCAACAGCAGTAGCGGTGGCTGGCGGTGTCGGGTCCAGCACCGGAGAGCCAAATCTCCTTCTACAACCCCCCCACCCCCCCAACCCCCCACCCCCGCCCGACAGACCACACACCCCCAGCCCCCACCCCTGAGTCCAGCGGAGTTCCCTCACACAGCAAGTTGTATTTTATCAAAAATGTGTGTGTGTGTGTGTGTGTGTGTGTGTGTGTGTGTGTGTGTGTGTGTGTGTGTGTGTGTGTCTGTGTGTGTGAGTGGAGTTGGAAAGAGAGTTTTCAAAAAGCCTGCCACTCTCAGGGTCTCCGCGCCTGGCCCGGGCCGGTGGTCCTGCACATCAAAAGGCGAGGGCCAATCACAGAGGCACTCCGCAGCGAAATAAAAGGCTTCGCTGGCGGAGGAATGTTTGGAAGCTGGTTCCCCTCCAAAGGCCTTGCTAAGCGTTTCCTCTGCCCGTGTAAACAAGGGGCTCTTTCTCCTCTGGAGCTGCTCTCTAGGCCAGGACACCCCCTCTCCCCTCACACACACACACACACACACACACACACACACACACACACACACACACACACACACACACCTCTACCCCTCTCCCCTCACACACACAAACACACACCCACACACACACACACACACACACACACACACACACACACACACACACACTCACACACACACACACACACACACACACACACCTCTACCCCTCTTCACCCCTCTCAGCCGCTCTCTCTCTGCATAAAGTGAGCCCCTGCCTAAGCCAGGGTGGGGGTGTGTGGGTAATGATGTTGGAGGTGGTGGGTGATGTTTGTGGGGGTGTGTGTGTGTATGTGTGTGTGATGATGTTGAAGGTGGCGGGTGATGTTGGTGGTCGTATTATGGTGAAGGAGGCAGTGGAACCAGGGGCAACAAAAGGCTCTCACCATGCATTTTCAGTGCACTTAATGACGCGTGGCCGAGGGGAGTACCAAACACACAAACAGTGACACGCAGAGCGCCAACGACAACACAGACAAGCACGCACACACCAACACACAAACATCTGCACACACACACACACACACACACACACACACACACACACACACACAAAGGCTTCTTCTATAGGCCACTCTTCAACCAGGGCAAGGGTGAAGAGGAGGCAGCTCTACGCCTGCTGAACACACACAGTCAGGGGCCTCGAAACAAAACCTTTACTCCAGCACTTCCCTTCTGGTGGGGGGGGGGGAGGTGGGGGTCTGTGTGTGTTGAGGGGGGGGGGGGGGCTGCTGGGTTCTTTAACATACACAGCTGTCTGTCTCTTATATAATTCAGCTGGCAGAGTACGACACAGCCCAATAAGAAACTGATCCCCTTTCCTTGTACCTGAGCCAAAAGGCACAACACCCCTACGTACCCTCCCTCCCTCCCTCCCTCCCCTCCCCTCCTCTCCCTGTCTCTTTGTCAGCCCCTAACTCACGCTAACTGCTAGCCCTCTGAGCTAACAGCTCCGCTGCGACCCTACAGCAGCCGGCTAACACCGACAGGCCCGTCGCTGTTCACAGGTGGGCATTGCTTCTGCCAGCGTGCAGGTTATTTATAAAAGCAGCCATATAAAGAGTGTGTGTATGTGTGTGTGTGTGTGTCTGTTGGAGGGGGTAGTTAGCGTTGGGGGGCTGCCCTCATATCTGTCAGTGCTAATATTTTTTGAGCCGACGGTGGAAACCTCAGACATGTGTACACACTTTGTTTCAGAAGGTTCTAGAGGGGCGAAATGCAAAGAAACAAGAGTCATGTGTAGGTAATGCTAAGACTGGTGCAGGCACACCAACATCAGGCACCTACTGTCACTGTGGCGGCACCACTGGCTCCCTCCTCACACACACACACACACACACACACACACACACACACACACACACACACACACACACACAAAGACTGGTGCAGACTCATGTGAGGGGCCAGGCACACCAACACCAGTCACCTACTATCACTGTTGCGGCACCCCTGGCTCCCTCCTCACACTCAGCCCTAATGAATGTAAATCCTCTGCAAATTACACTCATCTCAAATAAACACTAGACTGTAATTCAGACGGGATCTCACACAGAGATAAACCTGATGCACACACACACACACACACACACGCACACACACGCACACACACACACACACCTGATGCACACACACACACTCACACACACACACTCTCACACACACACACACACAGAGGCAGACACTCAAACACAGATACAACTGACACACACAGACACACACACATTCACACAGGAACACAATGCTTTAAAAAGTGTTGCCTGGAGGTACACTCTGAAGACCTACATGACAGAACTATCATTAAAAGAATAGAATTTTGGAGGGAAAACATCAGTGAAGGTCATGGAGCAGACTAGGGGAGCTTCTGTTACAGCTCCTTGTGTGTGTGTGTGTGTGTGTGTGTGGGTGTGTGTGTGTTATTCAGAGCACTGACATGCAGTGTGACTGGGGTGGCATACTCATACTCATAGTCATACTTACGCTTGGTGCATCGCTGCGATCCGGGGGCCTTGCTCCATCCGTGGCAGCACTGCCCTCCACAGACATTCACCCTGCAACAGCACCCAGAGCACACGGTCAGTCACACACACACACACACACACACACACAAAGAAAAACTAAATACACACACACAAATAGAAAAACACACACTACTAAACTAAACACACACCCATCTTGATACATTTTACACATTCATATATAAAGAAAACACACACAAAGCACACACAAAGCCCCTTCTGACCAGCCGGAATCAGAGCCTCCCTGAAGTGGCTCTGTTCCTGATCTGAGTTCTCATCTCATCTCTCTCTCTCTCTCTCTCTCTCTCTCTCCCTCTCTCTCCCTGTGGGTGAACTCTGGGTGCTTGTGGCCTCCGCTGGGCATGGTTCCCACAGTAATAATCACAGCGCTGAAACTACATTCAGAGCACCGAGTGGCATCCTGCAAATTGAGGCCAAGCTAGTAAAAACAAACAGTACGGGCACTGTCTTGTTTGCTTGTAAGGAAGAGGAAGAGGTCAAAGCAATGAAAAGTGAGGCCAGTGGGAATACTGACTAGGGCTTGTAGGGGGTGAAAAAAATGATCAAAGTTGGTGTGGAGTTTGTCTTTCTTTGTTTCCTTTATCAGATTATTCTAATCCAAAAAAAATATGTTTCTAGATCATGAGATACGCAGGAAATGATGTATGACAGTCACTAAAGTTTACCATCAATGAGAAGGAACATAGGATGCGAACTCTGAAGAGAACTGAAGAGTATCAATGTCAAAGCTCTTGGACTTTTTCATTACCTCTTTCCCTTAGCCTACAGTAGTCGATCATGAGCCATACAAACTATTTTAGGAACTTAATTTTGGAGATCTTCATGCAGCCACCATGTTACCGTTACAAGTGGGAAACAAAAGTTTCAGCGTTCACGGGAGGCGAAGAGGAACCCGCTCTACTCAACTGTACTCCTTACCCTGGTAGTTTAACTTGGTGACTTGTGTGTCGGGCGAGCTGTTGCTGCGCAAACTGTGTGTCCTGCCGGAGCGGGATACTCTGGGTCGCCTGATTGCCCATCCTGCGGGTCCGAACCTGGCCGCCGAAACTGGCCGTGAGTTCCACATTGTAGCTTTGCGGTTGTCCTGCGGCTCCCGAGCGGGATGAAATGGAGCTCACATGCACCCTGTCCGTACCGCTCGGTCCCGGTTGCAACACGTAGTATCTCCTAAAGCCGCTCTGATCCATGGATACAAACGCCGGTGAAACGAACAAACCTATAGAAAACAAAAGGTTCCATCTGATCCAAGCCATATCCATTCAGAATCCTCTTAGAATCCTGCGCGGAGAAACTTTTGGAGAGAAAAAAGTTACACGTTGAAGGTTGATTTCTAATGCGATGTCCGTATGGGGATATTTGAAATGTATTAACTCCAACTTAACGCAAGTGGAAAAAGTACGGTAGAAGTAGTCCTGAACGAACTCATGTATTCTTCGCTCTTTGAATGCCTAAAAAGCTTAGGAAAAGAGACCATGAATAATTCTAAACACAGTAAAACTTCGATCAAATTAAAAAGTGAAAACAAAAAGAGCTAAACCGTGCGAGAAAACTATAGAGCAGCGTCTTAATCCAGAAGAGACGCTGGGCTGAGCAGCTGATGTTACGGCTGCTATATGTCTATCGACTGTGCGGTTTTAGAGTGTGCAGATGAGATATAAAACTGTTTAAAAAAGTTTCCCTGTGTGTGTGAGGGCAGGAGTTAGTGTGTCAGACTCGGGCAGCCAATCTCAAGCAGACATGACGTCAGGGATGGGACTTCTTATTGGGACACACATGTGGGGCTGAACCCTAAAAAAGTTTGTCATGCTTGTTCAAAAATCCTATATAGGTTTGATGAGTGGTTGTGTATCCATGTCGATTCTTTACCAAGTTATCGTCAGTAAGCGGAAGGCCTGCGCAACGTACGATATCGCCTTAATTGGGCGCAATGACGAAACGGATCGACATCCTACCTGTTTCTTTTACAATGAGCAAGTTATTAAACGTCTCAACTTGCGCAAAGAAGCAGCAACTAACGTTTTATGCCGTGTTAGAATATCCTAATCATACTTTATAAAGCCAGGTCAACCCGGTTTTCCTACTGGATGTATTCAGTAGCTATCAATACGAAATCAATCAATCAATCAGTTAATTTATTATACTTAGGCTAGTTCATTTATTGTTAGTGGTTGCTGTCATCCCAATTTGAATGCCTTGTTTGTTATTTTGGTCATGACAGCCATGCTAGAACTTTGGTCTCCGAATCAGCAGGCGCCATTAAAAGTTTTAGTTTTAAAATAGCTCACATCCGCTGTTGCGCTACCAGTTTACTAACAATAAACACAGGCAGGCCAACCACAGCATGTGCAATGAGCATTCTTCCCTGAGCGACTAAATCCTAAATACTGTTCTTAAGTCACTGTCCTCCCAGTCTCTCAGCTGACTTACCAGCGACCCCTGGGTACAACATTGCTGGGCGGTGACGCACACTCCACGGTCCTTTCAAGATAGCGGGGATGCCGGCAGGCCCAGAAGGGAATCTATTAGGATGTGGTTTGTAGGAGAGGCGCAAACACAATGACAGATGAACGCATTTCGTTCATTAGGCCTACCCTCAACTGGGCAGCCATACACGTTTTTTTAATTAACCTGTCGGAACTACTTTACACTTACTCGACACTTTTTTTTGAACAATGTGCTTTAACACATGTATTTTCTTCAGAGATAGAGAGATTAATATACATGTAGCCTAGTCTGTCACACTTAGAAACAAGCTACCCATTGCCCCTCTATTAAAACGCATATGTGGGTTGACACATCCGGTCCCGAAGGCTACTCATAGAGTTTATTATCCCCCAAGAAAGGGATTGTACAGTATGTGCATCTGTGATTGATGTAGGGGCAAGCCTCTGATATTTACTGCCAGCAATGTTAATCTAAAAAAGGCCATTGAAACGAGTGCCCCAGTCTCCTCTGAGTGAAATTTACAAAGCACGTTGTGAATGCCTTTCGTTTGGCAATGAGTCAATTCTTGAAGGTGTGATTCACTGAACGGTCAAGTTTAACACATCTCCTGTTCATGGATGTTCACAGTTTACACAATAAACAGCACAGGTGAGGTAGGCTATATTCTTCTCGAAGAGTCCAAAAACACTTCACACACTTGCATGCCACATGTGAGGCTGCAATCGGCATAAAGCCAGGAAAGCACATCATTTCATAAATGTTTTATTAACTAATGTTAATGCTGTCAGAATGTTTATTTAGAGTGTAACTAGGCACTTCTTGAATTGAACATTTTACCACATGAACACATCCAAATCATGGATAGTAATGTCATAATTACTATAATTGTTTTTTTATTTCATGTAAAAATAGAGTAAAGGTGAGTTTTATGGACAGCCACAATTGTGACTGATTGGGATAATGTTAATTAACATTATTTGTCATAGATCCAGCCATCAACATTTTTATATATTCCATCCCAGTTATTACCATTTCAATCTTTCTAGTGTGACTGTTGTACATATTGAGGGGGAGGTCATCATCACTGATAATGTTTCTGTTTGCATATACATTCAGTAGTGTGGCTGGCAAATGGCCTGTATCCCCTTCATGGTCCATATCTCACCCAGCGCTATTACAGGCACTGAGGACTGCATCTTTCTCATTTTGAGAGATATAGCTGTAATGGTGCATGCCTTGTCTGGACAGTCACATAGATCCAATACATCCAAAGGTTTACTCAAAGTGAAGCTAAAAGAAACAGAGTAGGAAGTTAGGTAGAACAACTTTGCATGTATGTTTTCCCCTTCAGTCACTGTTGTTGCGGTCATGTTCACTCATTCTATGACCACACTGAACAACATTGAGTAATTTGCAAATGCATAGGTCAATATTAGACACCTCAAAGATGATGTGTACTTAAAATCTTTGTTCTATCTGTTAACATACTTTTGTTTGGGAACTTTTACGCAACCATCCTCTTCTCATGAAGCAACCAGGAAGTAAAAAGCTCTGCTCATGTAACAATTTACATTAAACACCCAACATTGCACATATTTCATTTATTAATTCAATATTTGCCGGAAATGCATTGAAACATCAACAGTAATTTGTAGAGCCTTTAAACTAAAATGTTTTTTTTTTTTTCGCTCACTATTGTTACTGGAAGATGTTCCATAAGGCATTTGAGGAAGTAACCAAGACAGAAAATCTTGCCATGTTTCCTGACAACACTACACAAACTAGTGTACAGTACTTAGCGTGTTTATGGGAGGATGAAATATCCATTGATACCAAAACACTGCTTTGTTCAGTGAACCGGAAACCTCTGAATTGTTGCCAGTGCTGCACAGTAGTGTGGAATAAGTCCTTAAATTATAGCTGGACTGCAACTGGAACAACAAGTGTTCCTGGGTACTGTTTAGTAACATGTAATTACTAAGGGAAGAATACTTATTTATATCTATACTTATTGATATGTTGCTATAAAATAGCCTACACCTGGGGTTATGGGTAGATAAGGGTATGGTATACAATATGAAGTTACTTGAGAAGTACAAAGTATTACTATTATACGCATACGTACAGTGGAGTACATAAGGACAGTGGAATAAAGACACTTAATAAAGTAAGAGCAAGAGCAGTGTTGTTTGTGAATGATGCTCTGGAATTGCATTAGGAAGAGGCAGACAGACTTGTATCTTAAGTGTGTGCTATTGCAGTTCATTGTGTTCATTTTACTCCATTTTGTTAAAGTATAGAAGAGCGTAGGATGGTCTCACTCCAAACTACAATTAGAGTCATTAAATTCACATATCTTTTGGCTGTTTGTATGTTCCAGTAACATCCAAAAGACAAAAACAGCAGTATTCTCTTCCAACTAAAAACTGTCATCAGATGTAAACATTGCATGCCAATTTAAGTCAGATAACAATTCACACTTCTGAGGGTTTTTTTCAGCACTTGCTGCACCAGAGGGAATGAGGGTCTTGCAGCAATCCCATGTGTACTCCTCCCCAGTGAAGTTCATCCTCCAGAGAGGGCTGGATTAGCCTCCTATACTACAGGCAGACAGACAGAGTGACGAGAGAGGGCTGGATTAGCCTCCCACTACAGGCAGACAGACAGAGTGACGAGAGAGGGCTGGATTAGCCTCCTACTACAGGCAGACAGACAGAGTGATGAGAGAGGGCTGGATTAGCCTCCTACTACAGGCAGACAGACAGAGTGACGAGAGAGGGCTGGATTAGCCTCCTACTACAGGCAGACAGACAGAGTGACGAGAGAGGGCTGGATTAGCCTCCTACTACAGACAGACAGACAGAGTGACGAGAGAGGGCTGGATTAGCCTCCTACTACAGGCAGACAGACAGATTGACGAGAGAGGGCTGGATTAGCCTCCTACTACAGGCAGACAGACAGATTGACGAGAGAGGGCTGGATTAGCCTCCTACTACAGACAGACAGACAGAGTGACAAGAGAGGGCTCATGTCAACACAGATCTACAAGATGCTACCGCAATGCCAGCGTGAAAACCTTTTTATTCAGAAAGGCGTTTCCTACTTTTTAAAAACGTATTATTCTTTAAACTATGCTTTTGTTGTGGGCTGTTTTTAACTATGTAGCACTCTGAGATTCTGTTTGAATGTAGAGTGCACTACAAATTAAATGAATTATTATTATTATTATCATTCTGTTTGAATGTATAGTGCACTACAAATTAAATTAATTATTATTATTATTATTATCATATACCAGAGCGCCCTGCAGGGGAGGGTCATCTGCCTGGCTGAGTACGCTCACTGAGTACGCCCGCTGAGTACGCCAACTGAGTATGCCCACTGAGTATGCCCGCTGAGTATGCCCGCTGAGTATGCCCACTGAGTATGCCCGCTGAGTATGCCCACTGAGTATGCCCGCTGAGTATGCCCGCTGAGTACGCCCACCGAGTACGCTTACTGAGTATGCCCACTGAGTATGCCCACTGAGTACGCCCACTGAGTACGCCCACTGAGTATGCCCACTGAGTACGCCCGCTGAGTACGCCCACCGAGTACGCTTACTGAGTATGCCCACTGTGAGCTCAGGAACGGGGCACACAAATAACACCACTGCCGAGGACATCCCAGAATTCTTCATCACAGCACAGGGTATGAGTGGCCTTCACCTCCATCTCTCTTGCGCCCCCTCCCCCCCTTCCTCTCGCCCCCTCCCCCCTCCCTCCCTTCCTCTCTCTCTCCATTTCTCTTTCTTGTGTTTCTGTATTTCTCTCTATTTTTACTCGACTCTTTCACTCTCTCTCTCTCTCCTTTTCTCTGAGCAACACTTTCATGGCTCGCTGCCTTCCTGGTGATGAACAGACATTCTGGCCTGTCTTGATGTCTATAAAGCCTTTATACTCTCCCACCATTCCTTCATTTTTCAAACCCCCCCACCCCACACACACACACACACACACACACACACACACACACACACACACACACACACACACACACACACACACACACACACACACACACACACACACACACACACACACACACACACACACACACACAAACACACACACACACGCCGTCTCTAGAACACTCATGCATGTCTTTTTTGTACGTGCGTTCCGTTGATAAATTCACGTGTCTAGACTGTTCCTTTCCACTAAAACCATCATTAGTTGTCTGCAGTGTTCCCCAGGCCAGGCAGATGGGTCCCTAATGAATCACGAGCACTTACAACAAAGAAAGAATTTATTCTCATTATGGCTATGAGTGCAGCTGTGTCCAGTTACATAGTAGTACGATCTGTAAAACAAGGCAAAAAGTGTCACTATGACTACACATCTCACATCCTGCATTGAGCTTGGGGGGTATCTGACCCCACGGCGTTTAGATACAGAGCAGGATGCATTCATTCCTAATTAAGCCATACTGGGACTGTGTGTGTGTGCTGTAACAGTATTTCTTTGGCTGGGGTGCTAGTTATGAAGTCAGTGTCTCTTTTTCTCGTCTCCTGCAGAGATTGTTCTGCATATGAAACGTTTCGGAGTTCTGCGGCTCAAGTCATGATGCGCTATGTTACGATATAAAAAAATAGAGGACTACAATGATTAAGGCGTTCGGGGGCGAGCAGGCGATGTCCTGCCCGCCATCTTGCTTCCGTCTTGATTCTTTCGAAACGTCTCCTGCTTCCAGTGAGGTGCGGGGCGGGGGGGGGGGGGGGGCACTTGACGAGAGAGCCGCCTTGGCTCATTGGGTGCGCAGCTGGGAGCACAGATCTTGCAGCTCTTTGATTCGCTGTTCAAGCTCTTGGACATCATCGCTCAGGTCTGCCTGGATCTCCCCAGTGGCCACATCTGTGTACAGTTGCTGGAAGGGAATTGACAGAAGAATCTTGAACGGTGCACGAGGTGAAACCATTCAGCTTATAAAGACTTTTTCCCTTCCCACGCTTTAACGGCAGTGCGTACAATTCTATGGAGATGTTATATAATATGTATGAATCTATGCAAATGTTAAGAAATAAGTCTAAAAACTATCTTGAATCAAACTGGATGCTGATATGGACACTGTCCAATGCGAGAAGCAGCAACAAATCAGTTATTTAATCGCAATCAAATTTATGAATTATTCATATTTTCATGTTTAATGAGGTCAATAAGATGAGTAGAAATGCAGAGGATACTGTTGTGATATTGACTAGGTGCTTGATCTGGACGTGCGGCTCCTTCGGGCAGAAGCAGGGCTGAGGCAGACCTGAGGCCTTACCTTGGCTTTGCTGCTCAGGCTCTTCAGGCTGAGACGAGCAGAGTTCAGCATCTGGATCGCCTCCTGATGGTTAGTCTTTGCCCTACAACAGCCGAGAGAGACTGCATGGTGTGTGTGTGTGTGTAAGTGAGAGAGAGAGAGAGAGTGTGTGTGTGTGTGTGTGTGTGTGAGTGAGAGAGAGATTGAGAGAGAGTGTGTGTGTGTGTTAGTGAGAGAGAGAAAGAGAGAGAGTGTGTGTGTGTGTGTGTGTGTGTGTGTGTGAGAGAGAGTGTGTGTGTGATATATGAAGTGAGAGCATGGGAGGAAAGGAACAGAGAAAAGGAGAGGAAAAAAGACACAAAAAAAGAGCATCAGCATCTTCCCCGAGGGCAAAGTGGAGGTCACCACGAGGTCATGATGGTGCCAGTGACCCCCCGGTGTTCCTCCGGGCACACAGAGGGGTCAGGTTGCAAAGGTCAACTGGGGTCAAAGCACTTTCTGCACAGTGGTGGCCCCTGTGACCTTTTTGGACACATGCAGGGCTGAAGTGACCGTCTGAGCCACAGGCAAAGGCCCACCATTAAGCTGCTGGGGGGGGGGGGGGGGGACATGACCCTGGGCAACTGAGCAGCGCTGCCTGGGCCAAGGCTCTCTTAGGGTGGGCTACTGAGTGGAGCTAATGCTGACGCTGACATTCACAGGGCCATGTGTGAAAGTGTGTGTCAGCGTCAGGGAGTGTGTGTGTGTGTGTGTGTGTGTGTGTGTGAGAGAGGGAAAGCTAGATAAAGAGTGAAAGTGTGGGTGTAAACATGAGTGTGTGTTCACCCGACGAAGTGTGTGTGTTCGTGGTACTGGGAGTTGCATTGTCCAGGTGTATGGTAGAGAGGGATCTAGAAAGAGAGTGTCTGTTTATGTGTGTGCATGGGTGTGTGGCGCGCGTGTGTGTGTGTGTGTGTGTGTGTGTGTGTGTGTGTGAGAGAGAAACATCTCTTGCGTCATTATACCCAGCACCCACTGCTGGCTCTGCTGGCTCTGAGAAACAAAATGTGCCCTTTGCAGAACGGCTGCTCAATCACGGCTCTAATGTGATCAAATGCGTGTGCGTGCGTGCGTGTGTGTGCGTGCGTGCGTGCGTGCGTGCGTGCGTGCGTGCGTGCGTGCGTGCGTGCGTGCGTCTCTGTGTGTTTTGGCTGAGCCCAGGCGCAGCGCATCCCCATCGTGCTCCACAGTGACCCCTCTGAGCGCCCAAGTGCTCTCACACACACCCACGTACACACACAGTGGAAACACACGCACACACACACACACCCACACACACAAACAGTGGAAACACACGCACCAAATACAGAGGCGCTTTTGAAATAAACAGCGGAGAGAATCTGCTAAACATGCGAGGGATGGACTTTCTTTAGGTGCGCTCCGGCGTTGGGGGGGGGGGGGGGGGGGGGGGGTCAGGGGTGAGGGGGGGGTTGGAGGGTCCTGTTCACGAGGGCCACGTGATTGGCTGTTTGTTTGCCTCTGCCCGTTATCTGCATGGCGCACACCAGGAAGGAGGAAAAACCAAACAACAACAAAAAATGCAATTCGGCCTTCATCTCTCTCTCTCTCTCTCTCTCTCTCTCTCTCTCTCTCTCTCTCTCTTTTTCCTCTCCCTCTCTCTCTTTCTCTCTCTCTCCTCAGTAGACAGGCAAAGGTCAGGGCGTCGTGATTAATGGGCCTGTGTCGCCTCTCCAGCCACTGATCTTCATCCTCAACTCCTCTTCCTCACACTACAAGTCTACTGCCACGCAAACAAATGTGGCCTCAAGTGTTTGAGTCTGTGTGTGGAAAGGGCATGTGTGAGTGTGTGTGTGTGTGTTTGTCCCGTGAGTTTGTAATGTGAATAAATATGCTTTGTTTGAACATTTGTGTGTGTGTGTGTGTGTGTGTGTGTGTGTGTGTGTGTGTGTGTGTGTGTGTGTTAGTGTGTGTGTGTGTGTGTGTGTGTGTGTCTAGAGGGGATCTGAATGAGGTGGGCAGGGCAGGCTGAGTCTCGTTGAGCAGTGATCCATTAGCATGGCCGGCCCCTGTTTATTAATCATCAAGATGGAAACGCCCGAGCGCTCACACACTCAGTCATTCACACCCACTCTCTCGCCCTCACTCGCGCACACACACACACACACACAGACACACACACACACACACACACACACACACAGGATTGCCTGCGTGCCTGCCTGCCTGTCGTTTCCTGAAGGACACAAGGGCAGCAGAGATTTGGAATTGTGATGGTCGTGACAGTTTAGTGTGTCTTAAACAATAGATACTGTGTGTGTGTGTTTGTGTGTGTGAGGTCAGCTCACGGGGACGCTGTGTGTGTGTGTGTGTGTGTGTGTGTGTGTGTGTGTGTGTGTGTGTGTGTGTGTGTGAGGGAGCAATGGAATGAGAGAGAGATAGAGAAAGGGATAAGGCGATACAGAGAGAGAGAGAGACACACAGGGCAAAGGAGACAGAGAGAGAGAGAGAGAGAGAGAGAGAGAGAAAGAAAGGAGAGAGACACACACACAGGGGAAAGGAGAGAGAGAGACACACACACAGGGGAAAGGAGAGAGAGAGACACACACACAGGGGAAAGGAGAGACACACACACAGGGGAAAGGAGAGAGAGAGACACACACACAGGGGAAAGGAGAGAGAGACACACACACAGGGGAAAGGAGAGAGAGAGACACACACACAGGGGAAAGGAGAGACACACACACAGGGGAAAGGAGAGAGAGAGACACACACACAGGGGAAAGGAGAGAGAGACACACACACAGGGGAAAGGAGACATATAGGACAGAGAGAGAGAGAGACTAAGTAGTCTGCCAGATGAACAGGCCACCTGCAGCTCTCAGCAGGAGCATCTTCCTCTTCCTCGCTAGCGCTGATTACCCCAGGAGCATCTTCCTCTTCCTCGCTAGCGCTGAGTACCCCAGGAGCTTCTTCACCGCTGAGGGCACTGGGCTAAGAGGCTTGTTTGTCTCCTGCCCCAAAAACCCTTCTTTCTCTTTCTCCACCTCTCCTCTTTCTTCCATAAATCACCCAACTCTCTCTCCATCTCTGTGCGTCACGGCGTAAAGGGGTCGGGCAGCGTGGTGCTAAGCCTGATGGAGTGGCCTGGAGTGGCCGCTCTCTCTCTCTCTCTCTCTTTCTCTCTCTCTATCATCTCCTCTCTTCTCTTCCATGTTTATCTTCGCTCTCTTCACCTCTCAGCGTAGGCCACTTCAGCCCGAAACGCACCCACCGCCATTCCGTGCACTTGCATACTAACAAGGACACGAGATTCACATTTTCATTCCTGACATTTGGAGGAGCGCTTGACACTGGGACTGCCGAGTATGCATACGTATGCATACTCGCATACGGTTTGGATAATAGTTTGGGATAATAGAGGCCAAAGCCAAAATCTAAATGTTAATGAATTTGGAAACAGAAGACAGTACGGTGATTCCAGAAGCCTCTGAGGGGCGGGTCAAATGCCGCCAGGGCAGAGCTGATTGGCTGAGGCTGTAGTGATTGACAGCTGCAGGGCGCTACTCACCGTTGGCCATATCCACGGCTCTCTTCATCACCTCTCTGAAGGTGCTGGGGTTCTTCTCCCAGCCGCTGGCCTGCGTCTCACACCGGTGGGCCTTACTCATGAACTGCAGAGCCTGAGGGACAGAGTGACACACACACCACACACACACACCACACCACACCACACACACACACACACACACACACACACACACACACACACACCCCCACACATACACACACACACACACACACACACACACACACCCACACACACACACACACACACACACACACACACACACACACGTTACATCTATTTCCACAAGAGCACATCTTCGGGTCTGATACCTGACCACAGCACCCACATGCACACCAAGTCTGATGATCTGTAGTATTGGCGACATTACAAAGAAGACAGGATGAAGAAAGGGGCTCCAGGGGGAGGACAGAGGAATGAAATGATGTGAGAGTGAGGTGAGGGGGTCGGCATTAAGCGCTGTGGACGTGATTAAAGAAGGTCTTCATCATCGGTCCATTATGCTTGATGTTCATCTGCGCTGGCTTATACATCAACCCCCACAGCCCACTGTGTGTGTGTGTGTGTGTGTGTGTGTGTGTGCGCTTCACCTGCGCTGGGGTAACACTCACTCACCCCGGCGCTCACACCGGCAGACATCGGTTATTAACCAGTTATTAACCAGCCTATTAATAGGTCGTTAATGCAAAGAGAGGATGGTGACAAGTATTGAGTTCTACAGTAAGCCGTCCCTCTCCGTTATGTTTGCTCAATACATACAGTATAAAGATACACACAGAGACACAAACGACTATGATGATCATAACGGGCCTGCCGGTGAAACCACTACAGATGATCCAAGCCGCGGCGGCACGCCTGGCGGTCAACCAACCGAAGAGGGCACACGACACCCCGCTACTAATTGTGCTCCACTGGCTGCCTGTAGCTGCTCGCATTAAGTTCAAGTCACTTATGCTTGCCTAGAGAATCTTGCTGGTACTGCTCCCACCTACCTATTTGCTCCTGTAAGAGCAAATGTTACCCCCAGGATTCTGCGCTCGTCTAGTGAGCGTCGTTTGGCACTGCCGTCTCAACTCTTCAGAGAGCACCTCCCTTCCTAACTGGCACCTTGACTAGTGCTTAACTTCCACTTACAGCAGTTACATTCCTGCACTTTTTTTTTTTTTCTATGTAATTTTTCTATTTCTTACGTAAAAGAGTATTTATTGTTACACCAGGTTTGTATGTCTCTTAGCTTGACTGTTCTCTCCCTTGTACGTCGCTTTGGACAAAAGCGTCTGCTTAATGACTAAATGTAAAATGTAAATGTAAATCATATCAGGAGGGCGACTATTGTAGAAAGTTCCAATCCACTTTCAATCCAAGCTGTGCCAAAGCTGAGAGGAACTATCATGTGGATGGGTGTTGAAGCGTTTTGAAAATCCTGACTTAACGCAGAGGCAGACAGCAGACAAATATGGGTTACGTAGTTTAAATTTCAAATTTCAGCCCCAGTTCATCAGACAATAAAAACTAGACACTGACGTGTGCGTCAAGAGAGCTCTGAAATCCAGTCACATAGTCCCAATTATAGAAGTGCTTCATGACTAACCTTCTCATTGTCCTCTGCGTTGTTGCTGTGTCCGTCTCCATAGAGACGGGCATAGAGCCCCCATATTTGGGCGTCGGTGCTGCAGCCGGAAGTGACCCGACCCATGAGCTCTTTCAGCTTGGGCTTGTGTGTGGAGGCATGGTTGCCATGGTTATCCTTCAAGTCCTCCACCACGGCACGCACCAGAATCTCCAACACCTAGGGAAACGTAAACACAAACACACAAATACACACACACACTGAAAATAAACAAATGGTATGTATATTAGGACAAAAGAATGTAATGTATGTAATGTATGAATGTATGTAATGTAGAGTAAAGTAAAGCGCTTTATCACTGTGTGTCTGTCCCGAAGTAAAGACAAGTGTAAGAGTCACGTCAAGTAAGGGCATCAGTCGATGTGTCCATGTATGAACATACATAAGGACACAGTTACACACACTACATAAAGCCTCAGAAAGACCATCAGTACTTCTTTACCATACTCATTGAGTCCTACATTTTATGTCCACACAGGCCTGCTGAGAGATTAAAGTCCAGTGAAATGAGCGGATATTCACATAGTTATTCACATAGATCTGACAAAGTATTAATATCATCATCATCAGGTTCTTAAAGCATATGTATGTATACTTGAGAGTGTAGTTTGACTCAATATTTGCGCTTACTGGGATTGTAACCATTGGGCCAGGTTCTTAAAGCATATGTATGTATACGTGAGAGTGTAGTTTGACTCAATATTTGCGCTGACTGGGATTGTAATCATTGGGGCTTATGGTCCAGTAGCTACGGCACGAGAGCTCAGCATGGACAAAAGCTACAGTCACACATTTATATGGCCTGCACATGCATTGTAAACGCACATAGGCTATACTGTATGAATATAGAGGATATGCACTGAGGTAAAGTCATACCAAGAATGAGTTCAAGGCTTATGGGCTTCATTTTACATTTTTAGGGGACAGTTTTGTAGGACAGCCACCAGACAGGATTCTCAGTCACCCTAATGTTAGTCACAGACACACACACACACACACACACAGAAAAATCTCTGCCTCTGCCGACTGCCATCTGTGAGATATTTCACACTGGCGTTGTTTCCCCGCTCACTTTCGATTTCGAGTCACACTCGGATAAACGCGTGGCATTTCCTCCTTGCGCCGCGTGCCAGATGATTGGCACCGGCCGAGCGCTGAATATTAACAGCGCCCCGGCTCTAATGACAAGCCCGCTCCAGGAGCCAGATCTGGGCCGGCGCCGAGCCAAGTCAGAACCGACTCGCAGCACGATTAATACAACATGCACTTAGAGCCCGGGGCAATAGGGAAGGGCAGGACAACACAGAATAAGCCAGTCTCCTCTCCCTTCCTCCCTCCCTATCTGTAACTGTAACTCTCTTGTCTATCTTTTTATTTCTCTCTCTCTCTCTCTCTCTCTCTCTCTCTCTCTCTCTCTCTCTCTCTCTCTCCCTCTCTCCCTCTCTCCCTCTCTCCCTCCCATCTAAGTCTGTAGTTTGGTCATGAGGGGAAAAACTACCTTTCCAGATATCCAAGAGAAAGAGTTTCGCCTCACTCCAGAGAAGGGCTCAGGAACTCAGTTGGAGACAGGGACGCTGTGTGTGTGTGTGTGTGTGTGTGTGTGTGACAGACATTCACGCAGGTGTTTTTGATTAAACGACACAATGAAACAGCCCTGGTGATTTCACAGCGGGGCGTCTCAGGGGTTACCACCCCCACAATAAAAACCTGGGCTCGGGTCAGTGATCGCGCCTGACAACTTCAATTTATAAATCATGGTTCCAGCTAAGAAATACAAAAAAAGTCGGCTAATCCTCCCCAGTAGAGCCCCTGGGTTCATTCCTCTGCGATCCCGAGGGAGAGGAGAGGTCCCCTGGGTAGGCAGGACGGGAGGAGACACCCTTCCTGTCTTTCTAGACGACGACTTTATGACACAGTCCTCTTAAAGACAGAGTGACAATGCTAGTCTGCTGGCGTGCCTACAAGCAACACCAGAGCAAAACAGATCAGAGAACCAGCCGATGCTGAATGACAGAGGTAAGAACCTTGAGACACGCGCAAAGACGTCTACCCTCGGAGGGTGGCACAGTGCCACCTCGCGTTTTTTCACGTGTGTGTGTGTGTGTGTGTGTGTGTGTGCGAGCATGAATGTGAAGGGGTGTGTGTGTGTGTGTGTGTGTGTGTGTGTGTGTGTGTCCACGTGTGTGTGTGTGTGTGGCCACGTGTGTGTGTGGCCACGTGTGCGTGTGTGTGTGTGTGGGGGGGGGGGGGGGGGGGGGGGGGGCCCTGTGTGTGTGTTTGAAGGCTGTCCTGTAGTGAGCGCTGGGGCCGTCAGGGAGCAGCTTGAAGCACAGGTGTGTGTGTGCTGACTCAGCCCGGCCTCTGCTGCTGCCGCCTTTCATCTGATCCCGCTCAGCTCAGCTCAGCTCCCAAAACTCAACTTAGCGCCTTACAAGAGCAGCCGTCGGGGTGTGTGTGTGTGTGTGTGGGAGAGAAAGAAAAATCTCATTCAAGTTTGTAGGTTTGAGGGGGGATCCCACACTCCAAGTGTGTGTGTGTGTGTGTGTTTATATGTGTGTGTGTGTGTGTGTGTGTGTGTGTGTGTGTGTGTGTGTGTGTGGTGTGTGGTGTGTGGTGTGTGTGTGTGTGTGTGTGTGTGTGTGTGTGTGTTTATGTGTGTGTTAGTGTGTGTGTGTGTGTGTGTGTGTGTGTTAGTGTGTGTGTGTGTGTGTGTGTGTGTGTGTGTGTGTGTGTGTTTGTGTGTGTGCCCGACTGTGAGACCAAGCCAGACCTCCCTCCTAAGCGTGTGTGTGTGTGTGTGGGTGTGCCAAGCACTTTGAAACGCACTTCAGAAGCATTTCTACACAAGGCACCAAAACTTAATTGGGCCATTAAGACCCAACTCACGGTGTTCTGACGTCATCGCATCACGGTCAATAAATATATTAACTTCTAAATGAAACGCTTTTAAAACTTCTAAAGGTCATCCTCGCCTTGGGACATCAGTGGAATACAAACACAGAAGAGCCAGGAAACCGGGCCGATCCCTTCACAGGCTGGGTAAAAGAAAAAAACTGAAGTGGTCTTTTCGCCTCCTCATTTTTTGCTGACGTTACACAAAACAGTGCTTCATATAATCTGCTGTAGCTGGCTAATTAGCTCGGCCTTATCAAGAGCGGGAAAACTGCACGAGGTGACAAACAGTGAGTGGAACTCCATCCAACTTCCATGGAACCACCGCAGCAGAAGGAGTTCCAGCACAAAGCCTTCCTGTGTGTCCTGGAAGGCCGGTTCTGTGCTGGTTGCGTGGGAACACCGGCTGAATCGGGTCATCCCGGAGCTCGGAAAGGAACCGGGGGGGGGGGGGGGGGGGAACCTTGGAACTGAGTCGGCTGCCACTGTCCCCCCCCCCCCCCCCCCGCACCATGGACATACGCGTCCTGACGGACTCGCGCAGACGTCGGCCAGACTGCCCTCCCTGTTCGCTCTGCTATCCTTATCGGTCAGTTAGCTCCCTGTGTAAACACTGGAGTTCCTGCTCTTCATCAGGACGAGGCAGCCATGTTTGACTCATGGAGGTTTTGTCTTTTGAGCCGCAACCTCGTGCTCAGGCCCAGGCTACTGTGGCCACGCAGAAAGAGGGGGGACTCTCAACACAGCAGGCAGAGTTCAACTGAACGACCCCCCACACACACACACACACACGTTCAACTGAACTTCGAGTAGAGCTGAACTCCTGAACTACCCCCCCCCCACCCACCTCTCAATAGGACGCTCATATGTGTTAAAGCACTGCAGTGATGCTCTCCTCCTACTGACGGGGGAACTGCTGCAACATTCCTCCACCATCACGTTTCTGTTGAGTGTAAAATCAAAAGCATATGGTGTGTGTGTGTGTGTGTGTGTGTGTGAGTAAGAGAGCGAGATCTTTTTGCTGAAGCATCAAGGTGAATCGAGGTCGATTCCATCCGTCTGTTTCAGGCGCTAAAATAACAATCCCTCCCGTAGGGAATGATGCCTTCCCACCACAACTCCCACTCCCTCGTTTCTCTCTCTCTATCTCTTTTTCTCTCTCCTTCTGTCTCTCCCCATCACACACATACATGCCAGGAAACCTACAGGCCCCCGAGCTGTTTGATGATGTGATCTCTTTTTCTGTCTGTGCTGGCTTTACTCCCTGTAGGTAAGAGATGAGCTGTCAGCACAGACCTAACCCTCCCCCTCATCACACACAAAGCATCTCAGCACATACCAGCTTCATCTACACTTCTTCATAATATACGCTTGTTCTCCAGTCAAGTGAAGAAATGTCACACACAACCCCCATTCACCTGCAAAAGGACCCTCCCCTCCTGACCAGGGGGCTGGAATGAATCCTTATAGTTTGTTGTGGAGGTGACTCCTCACTCACCGTTCACACACACACACACACTCACTCACTCACTCACTCACTCACTCACTCACTCACTCACTCACTCACTCACTCACTCACTCACTCACTCACTCACTCACTCACTCACTCACTCACTCACTCACTCACTCACTCACTCACTCACTCACTCACTCACACTTGTCACCTGGTGTCATAAAGGAAGCCAAAGAAACATGTCACAGAACACAATCAATATCATCAAATATTCAAAATCCAAGTCACTCTACGCCCCCCCCTCCCACCCTCTCATCCCTGCCCTCGGACACCTTGACTGCCTGTCTAGCCTCAGTGCCGTCCAGGCAGCCTCTCTCTGCTCCTGTGCCCCATGAAGCAGAGTGTATGGCGTCCATTAGGGGCGGACTCATGCTTCACGCTCCTGTGGGGATGTGGTGAGAGGCGTGTTAACGGATTCCCACTGGCTTTTCTCCCCTCCCTCTCTATCTCAATCTCTCTCTCTCTCTCTCTCTCTCTCTCTCCCTCCCTCCCTCCCTCCCTCCCTTCCTATCTCCATTTCTCACTCCCTGGTAGGCACCATGGCTGTGCAGGGCTTATCAGACTTATCTTGGGCTCTTGTCATAGGGCCGTACCACTGCAAGGGTTGCTGGGAGATTCTCCCCCCCCCCCCCCCCCCCCCATTTGGGGCCTATGGGGTGCTGCTCCCTACCTCTCTCATTTACTCTAACTGTCCGTTGGAAATGTCTCATCAGGCCGCTTGATTCATTCCTCCACCGAAGCTATCCATGTCTGAGACTGGTAATGATTACAGAAATAAAGATGGAAGTGTATTCCATATTAAACCTTTAAATGGGCTTCCTCCACACAGGGAAAGGGCCTTATTCCCAACCTAGTGTCTCCAGAGAGGTAGAGAGAGAGAGGTAAAGAGAGAGGGAGAGGTAGAGAGAGAGAGAGAGAGGTTAAGAGAGAGAGAGAGGGAGAGAGAGAGAGAGAGAGGTAGAGAGAGAGAGGTAGAGAGAGAGGGAGAGGTAGAGAGAGAGAGATAGAGGTAAAGAGAGAGAGAGGGAGAGAGAGAGAGAAGTCTAAAGGGGGGGAAATTGAAAGGATGGTTCAGTGATATTCCTGTGGTATCGCCTTATAGCGTGAAATTAAGAGGAAAAGTAATATCCTCTTGGGGGAAGGAGGGTAGAGTGGGTGGGGTGGGGTGGCATGAGGCTCATATACATTCAGCATAGGAATAGGGGATAGGGGGTTTGGGGGCTGCCATTTGATCCAATTTGAATGCCATTTTGTTCTCATTCTCTTCCAGAGAGAGGAGGGAGGGAGAGAGGGAGAGAGGGAGGGAGGGAGGGTCATTTTTCACCAGTGTCTTCGAGGAATGCGTATGTGTGTGTGCACATGTATGGATCTCAGCACTGTAGGTGCCTGTGATGGTGTGTCTACATGTGTGTGTTTATGTTCCCGTCTGCGTTATGTTTTATAACACGAAACTCGCTTTTTTAACACTTCAAACAAAAGACGTTGATGCAATGAGGCGCAATTGTATTATGTAGTCTATTTAATGTACACCTAGGTTGACAAAGGAACGACAACGTGCTGCTTGGACACGTCACATAAAATAACTGGGCAAAAGACGTAGAACTAAGGGACACTTCCTAAGCACTCGAAAACAAAAAGGAAAGCACAGATGCATTTCTTCGTTATGGCCAAGGCTACATCTACACCTAATTACTGGCTAAGCAATGGAATTACATGACAAGGTAAATCCTATACAATATTTATTTGTCAACATAAGCTAAATGTCGTTTGGGTTAGCTAATTGCCATGATGTGTCCGGCGAAGCCCAGAGTGAAGCTTTACAGAGAATCCACCCACACAGTCTAAAAGGAGTAGGGAGCAGTCAAATTGTGTGCCTGCCTTAATCAATCAGACAATAACATAACGACATGATGTATTGGCTTTGGTGAAAAGACAAATGTCCTGTTTAAGGATATGTTTCATATGAGCATAACTACTGGATATTTTCACCTGCAAGCTTGTAAAGTATCTTTTTTTATTTTAAATATTTATTTTACCAGGCAAAAAAAACGGTAATAACCGTCTAACGGATGGTTGGTGTGTCCATGTGTGTGTTTGCACATGCATGCTTATCTGGTTGATCATTGAGATATATAAAAGAAACAATGCTGCATATCCTTCACAAACACACACACACACACACACACCATCACAATACACAGACCCTCCCTTAAAATACATTTCCAAAAATAAATATCAGCGCCACTGAACAAACAAACCCATGAAACGGACTAACTGGGAGGCAGACTGAAGACAGAGGAGGGGGTGGAGAAGGCTTGAGATGATGGCACGCAAAAAGAGATGGCTGCCAAGAACAGACTCTAAAAGGATGTGCTCAGTGCCAAAGCCTGACCATAACAATCTCTCAAAAATCATTTAACGAGTTCTCCGCAATAAATTCCTATAAATAGAACGTAAAGAGTCACACTCTAAAAATGCCTTCGGATGGATGCCGGAGGACGCGTTAGAAGACACCAGTCTGAAAGAAGCGTCACATCCTCTTTTGTGTCGTTTAGCTTTGAAATGTCTGTCATTAGACGCCTCTGGGCCTCTGAGTATAAAGTCTCATCTTAAAATAGCACTACAAAGAGAATTCTTCAGTTCTTATAGTCTTTCAGGTGTAAAATATATATTTTCTTCATGGAAATTGGGTTATGTCTTCATCTTTCTCTCTCTCGCTCCATATCACAGTGTGTAGTGTGTGTGTGTGTGTGTGTGTGTGAGTGAGAGAGACAGGCACAACCAGCTGTGACACATATGACAGTATTAGGACAGATTAATCAGTGGTTTAGGCCCCTGTGAGGCGGCAAACCCTTCATGTGAAGTTGTCTGGTCGAAGGAGCCCTGTTTGCCCTCAAAGAGACATCCCTACGCTACACTGTGAGGGAGAAAAGACATGAAAAGACACCCAGAGAGGAGGATGAGAAGAAAGCCGATCGAGAAGAAGAAGAATCATGTGAAAAAAAAAGAAAAGAAATACAGAGAGTTAGGAATGTGCATCAGCGTCCCAATTACTGGGGAGCCATCCTCAGTAGCGGTGGGAATACTGTCTGCTGCTGACCTTTTCAACTTGTGTACTTTTTAAATAAAATAAAAAAAGATTTCCAGGCCTAATTGAAGACGCATTTGCATCTTTTGTCAAGCATGTCACACACACACACACACACACACACACACACACACACACACACACACACACACACACACACACACACACGAGTGGGAGAGCAGAGGAAGAGGAGGATAGGACTGAAGGGGTGGGGGGGGGGGGGCGTTCCAGAGCGCAAGGGGAAAAAATTACCCGTTTTGAGCAAACACCCCCGCTGGCTCTGAAAAGCTAATTAGAGAAAGCAATAAGGCCCTGGCTAGCACAGCGGCGCATGCTAAGTGTGGTTCGATGCGGGTGGGAGAATTATGGCAGAAACACCCCCCCCCCCCCCCCCCCCAATTCCACCCCACAAAACCCACTCCCCCCTTCGGAGTTGTAACTTCAAACGCGGCGGCGGCTCGGCTGGTGATGTAGACCGTTGTGTCTGTGCCTGGCTCCTCTGCAAGAACTTAATTGCTCAGAAATAACTCAGCCTTTACTGTTTTTTTTCGTATTCAGACACAAATACCACTCACACCCTCACACATATACACACACAGACACACAGACACACACACTATTTGTTTGGCTAAAGTACTAAAACAATACAGTTTCCATCCAGCTCTGTTTACTTCAGGTCATTAGTTTACATCGGCTTAGTATTCAAAGGCGCTTCGGCAGAGCAGACAGAGAGATTCACAGGAGAAATTACACCCGGCTGTCTGAGAAAGAGAAATACAATTGGAGCGATTAAGCGGCTCCGTTTACACTAGGCCACCTAAACAATCATTCCCCCCCCTAATTCCTGCCGCGCGGTCTTTTGAAGATGGCTAGGCGGCTTTCTCTACACTCTGAACACCAAAGATGCGTGGTCAGAGTACTCAGGCAGGCGCTCCCACCGCCTCGAAGACGGGCCTTGTTCTAACCCAGCCTTCTGTCGGAGCTTGCAGGGATACAGAGGGGTTATTTTATGGATTCTGCTTGCGGGATTAAGTTAGTTTGCAACGTGTGCGCTCCACCTTCCTGAGGCTGCGTTAAGTGAAGGACGGCAGCCAAATGGCTGCTCCCATAGAAGGCCTGAAACTGCACCGCCATTAGGGCTCTCATGGCTGCTCCCATAGAAGGCCTGAAATTGCACCGCCATTACACCTCTCATGATTACACGGGCTTCTTCAGAGAGGCTGTGGTCTATGGGGGGCGACAGTGGTACAGGAGGTAGAGAAGTCGTTTAGCAATCAGAAGGTTGCTAGTTCGATTGTCGAAGTGTCCTTGGGCAAGACACTGAACCCCTACTTGCTCCTGATGTGCAATCAGTGTAAATGTAAAAAAATTGTATACATCCTTCAAAGTCGCTTTGGATAATTAATGTAAATGGTGAAAATGATGAACACATTATAGCACATTATGAGGAACGAACAGCTAGCCCCTCGCACCAACGCTTATAAGGTTGTGTCATTTGGTCCGAGGTGATTCAATTAGTTTCCAGAAGAGAGAAATGGAGCAGATATTTGAGCGAGGCCTCAGGGGCAACGCTGATGCATGGAACGTGACGTCTTCGCTTGGAAGGCAATCTTCTAATCCCATTACTGATCTCATGGGGGAACAGGTGGAATGGTGTGTGAGGAGGAGACCAGGAGGTGGACATGCGGAAGTGGACGTGACTCACCTGGACGTCTTCATGCTTCTCTCGCAGGTCCATGATCCCATACTACACCTCACCCCCCATACTGCACCTCACCCCCCATACTGCACCTCACCTCACCTCCCATAATGCACCTCACCTCACCTCCCATAATGCACCTCACCTCCTATAATGCACCTCACCCCACCTCCCATACTGCATCTCACCTCACCTCCCATACTGCACCTCACCTCCCATAATGCACCTCACCTCACCTCCCATACTGCACCACACCTGTGAGGAGGAGACCAGGAAGTGGACGTGACTCACCTGGACGTCTTTATGCTTCTCTCGCAGGTCCATGAGTCTGTGGTAGGCCCTGATGGCCTCGCCGAACTCGCCCACGTCGATGCAGACGGCCAGGAAGTTCTCCCAGATCTGCCAGTGCTCGTAGTTGCACTTCAGAGCCTCCTGCAGGGTACGGAATGCCTTGGTCCTGAGGGGAGACGGAACCAGACAGTTTAGAGTTCAAGAGTCAACACACGTAACACACACACACACACACACACACACACACACACACATAACAAATAAACTGTAGAGGCACTTCAATGGGAATGTTATAGAGATACAGATACTGGCCAGCAGTGCCTAATAAAGCAACTCAAAAACTTAAATTACGTGACTGATATAGCATAACTGTACATACAAACCGGGATACGATTTACAGTTAGGAACAGGGTTGACGGTATGAAATAGAGTATTTAAGTGCTGTTCATTTAGTGCGTTTAATGACACTTACGCTGCACAATGTAACAGATTCATAATGGAAAGTGTTGCCAGAAACACAATCTGACGTGAGCTTTGTGTGTGAAGTGAACTGCTCTATTGACTGCTTGTTGCAGTACTTATAGGTGCTCTGACTCGCGTTAAACACCTGCGATGGCACATTACTGGACTAGTTGTCCGTAATCCCTCTTTGGGAAGAAAAGAGCGCACGAGTGCATCATCCTGGCTCCTGGCTATGACCTGTAAGCAGTGTGTTCTCACATCATTTCACACACACTCATCATTTCAGGACTAACTCCAGCACTTACTCAGCTAGGTGTCTCGCTGGCACCCACACACACACACACACACACACACACACACACACACACACACACACACACACACTCAATCTCTACACACACACACACACAATCTCTACACACACACAATCTCTACACACACACACACACACACACACACACACACACACACACACACACTCACACACACACTAAAACACTGACTAGCTGGACCAGAAAACAATGCAGTGCCTTCTGGAGCGTCCTCTAATATGGCTGCTTCTCTCTACCCCTCTAGCCCTCATCCACACCAGTCACATCCACTTAGAGCAATGCATGGAGAGAACACTCATTTGTCTATCCTACACACAGAAAAACTGACACAGACACACACACACACTCACACACACTCAGGGTCTTCAAAAGCTTTGGCTGAATTAGCCGCACTAACCAGGTTTTAATAGAAGCCCCAGGTTTTTTAATTTCAGGGCTGAGAGCACAGCGCTGATTTGAACAGGGACAGGAGGGTGAGTTCCCAGAAAGCCCAGCACAGAAGAAAGACAGAGAGGGGGGCGGGGGGGGGGGGGGACGGGACTAAAAAAAGAACGGGTGAAAAAGAAGAAACTAGCTACCGGGAAAAGGTGTTAAGACTTTTCAAAGGAAATAAGAAAAGCTGCCCATCAGCCCAAAGTAGGGATGTACTAATTGACTTCCACCCCAGAAAGCTGGAACAGGCATGAGATGGGAGGACAGGGGGGGGGGGGGGGGGGGGGGCAGTGTTCTGTTCTTGTCTGGGGAGCACCAGGGGTGCTGCTAAGATTTATCTTTACAATTACCGATGCCCAAGTAATTTCTGGAGTAATTGAAAAAGCAAGGAGGTCAGTTAAAAGGCTGAGCCAACAAGGGGAAAGGGCTGGTGGGGTGGGGTGGGGTGTGGTGTGGGGTGGGGTGGGGTGGGGGGACAAGAAGGAAAGGAGGGATCAGAACATCAATCTGGTTCCCCAGACACATATATCAAGGCTATCTTTCCGCTGCGACCGCACGGATCGTGCCGGAGAGCGAGTGCGCCTGATAAGTGTTCCCTAATGTCAGGAAGTCAGGAGGGCCTCCTCGGGGAAATCAATGCTGTCCGGTTCAAGGTTCCGTGAGTGACTTTCGCCTGCTCGAGAGTTGAGACGGCCTGGCCATCGGATTGAGGGCCTCGGGTTTGATGGCTCCTTAGACAGTTCAGGGCTGCCTAAGGTCGGGCCTGACCGATATTAATCCATCCTTTAAAGGTCGAAGCCACAAGGCTTTTACTGCCCAAACACCTTGTCGAACACTTAGCACGACACCTCTGACGCTGGTGATTCCAGAAAGTGAAAAGGGCTTCTTAACGAGCTTTTAATGAGCTGGATCTGCCAGGCATCAGTCACATTAAGAAACAGCAAACGGGGGAAGCGAGGCTGAGCACGATGCTGGAACATCACCAGAGCTCCGAGACGGCCATTTCCCCCACTCTTCCCTCCCGGTCCAGGCAAGGCATTGTGGGTAATCATGCATCTTCCGCGGCCGCCACTGTTGTGACACGGACAGAAGACTCCCTTCTTCTCGCCTGGCCTCTGCTGGCTGTCATCAGATTAAGTCCGTGAGCAGATCTACTGTATGCCTCTAACGCAGACGACACGTCGGAGGACACTTCATAACTTCTGCTAGAGTACAGCTGGGGGACGCAGCCGCCCCGGCAGAGTTGGACAGATATTGATATGGGAAAACTGGATCAGAGCGTGTTTGTGTGTATGTGTGTGTGTGTGTGTGTGTGTGTGTGTGTGTGTGTGTGTGTGTGTGTGTGAATTGATATGGGAAAACTGGATCAGAGCGTGTTTGTGTGTATGTGTGTGTGTGTGTGTGTGTGTGTGTGTGTGTGTGTGTGTGTGTGTGTGTGTGTGAATTGATATGGGAAAGCTGCATCAGAGTGGCATCAAAGGCTCTGCATTCTCAAACAATGCAGGGATCTCCAACATACAGATATCCTACCAGGCATTTAATCTCACTTTACTTAGGGAAGCATTAGCGAGGGGGAGAGAGAGTGGGGCCGGGAGTGTGTGTGTTTGTGTGTGTGTGTGACCTAGAGATGGAGGCGAGAGGCAAGAGGAGGTAAGAGAGAGAGAGAGAGAGAGAGAGAGAGAGAGAGAGAGAGAGAGAGAGAGAGAGAGAGAGAGAGAGAGAGAGACAAACAAGGACAAGAGGCTCATTCTGCAGAAGGGATCATTCACACATTAACCCATCATCCTAAGGCCTGTCTCGGGACGGAGGGGAAAAATCTATAAAAACACACAACATTCTGGGGATGCATTACTGCGGTGTGTTTGTGTGTGTGTGTGTGTGTGTATGTGTGTGTGTGTGTGTGTGTGTGTGTAGTGGCTACTCACTTCAGTCGCAGTTTGATGTAGGCGGTGGAGAGGTTATTCCAGGCTTCAGAGTTCTGCAGAGGGAGGAGGCGGAGACAAATGAGGGGATTAGGAACAAGACAGGAGAGAGAGAGAAGAGAGACAGAAGAGAGACAGGAGAGAGAGAGAAGAGAGACAGAAGAGAGAGAGACAGAAGAGGAGAGAGACAGGAGAGAGACAGAAGAGAGAGAGACATAAGAGGAGAGAGACAGGAGAGAGACAGAAGAGAGAGAGACATAAGAGGAGAGAGACAGAAGAGAGACAGAAGAGGAGAGAGACAGGAGAGAGACAGAAGAGAGAGAGACATAAGAGGAGAGAGACAGGAGAGAGACAGGAGAGAGACAGAAGAGGAGAGAGACAGGAGAGAGACAGGAGAGAGAGAGAAGAGGAGAGAGACAGAAGAGAGACAGGAGAGAGAGAGACATAAGAGGAGAGAGACAGGAGAGAGACAGAAGAGAGAGAGACATAAGAGGAGAGAGACAGAAGAGAGACAGAAGAGGAGAGAG
>NC_137910.1:5801327-5806521 GCF_963457725.1 Sprattus sprattus | reverse complement strand
AATATAAAACATACGCTTAAAACATTTTAAAACCTCACACTACATTGTTTCCCCTTGCCAGCCACTGATGAGAGATGCGCTTTGCTAGTTAGATGGTAGAATACCCTAGATTACATTTGAGTATACAGTTCCTCCTATGTCAGAGCCACATCCACTCATCGGTCGGAGCGTAGATATGGTTTCATTCCCTTCTACGGCACTGCTGGTTAAACTTCCTCCACCCTGCAGGGCACACCCTGCGATGCCAACCGCACTCTTGAATTCACTCATCCTTTTATCAAGGTGGGTTATATGGGCAACTGTGATTGTGAGGCTCAAATCTGAATGACATTCCTAAACGTTGGGTCTCCCTCTCGGGGACCAAGCACTGCCAAGGGCACGGGACGCACTACGCTCCAGCAACCTGAAACCTTTCTGAGAAGCGCCAGGGCCTCCTCCAGCCCCGATACAGACATCACCGTGCGGGGCAAATTACAGGGAATTACACATTAAATACAATACGCCACGCCTGGATGCTGAGATAAGCGAAGGGGGATGACAGTAAGTAGCGCAGCCTTTCATTCTGTGCCAGCCAGCAGCATAACAGACTCAAACTTCAGGGACGGGGGTTGGGGGACTGGGGGTTGGGGGAGTGGGTTGGGGGAGTGGGATGGGGGAGCAGGATGGGGGGAGCGGGATGGGGGGAGCGGGATGGGGGGAGCGGGATGGGGGGAGTGGGGTGGGGGGAGCGGGTGGATCCTGCCGACACGGCAAACCAGACGAATGGAGCTAATTCGAGCTAACGCAGGACTAGCACTTCATCGGGATTTTTTAATTAGTCCCCAAGTCGGAAATTAGCAGGTGGCTGATGAAATGCACACACAACTGCGAGATGTGCGGTTTACTTCCAGTTAGCCGTTTGTGAGGTGTGGGAGGAGTTTCGGCCACTTCTTTTCACAGGGATGGTATATAGGAAAACAGCAAACTGCTGCTAAAGTGCAACACCAGTCAAAACAGCACAACACATAGTGGAGGGTGGAAAGTAGGGAGAGACAGAGAGAGGGGAGAGAGAGAGAAAGAGAGAGAGAGAGAGAGAGTTAAGGAGTGTGCAAGTACACTGCTAATCTACCCCAGACAAATTCACCAGACTGGGAGAGAAGCTCCTGCCAGAAAGTCTGGCTTCATCTTTTTCTTCCTCCCTTCCCTCCCCTCTCTTCCTCCCTCCCTCCCTCCCTCTCTCTCTCCCTCTCTCTCTCTCTCTCTCTCTCTTCCTCCCTCCCCTCCTCCCCCCCTCTCTTTCTCTCTCTGCAGCACTGCAGTTTCAGTCCAGTAATCAGGAGTTGCGCCGTACATCATTACTACAGCCTTCTTACAGGAAAATCGCAATTTTCCACACATAATCCAATTTAACACACAAGCAAAGACACACACGCGCAAATACAACATGAGGGCTCACACACACACACACACACACACACACACACACACACACACACACACACACACACACACACACACACACACACACAACATCATCATTAAGACAGCAAAAAGTCACCTCTTTAAAAAGGCTTAATAGAGTCTTTTCATCTCCTGATGCATAAGCTTTGCTGGCGTGCCCTTCTGAGAATTCAGCAATGTGTTGACATGACCCTCTGGAGCTGTCAGTAAGGGAGGTGATGAACTTATTGACACCCAGCACAGCTTACAGGGCCATGGCCTCTGTGCTATCCGTAACAGACCCGAGGGGCAAACACTGTGGATGGTCAATCAAGACTGACACATCTTAGCTGGTCTATTTACAACTGGCAATCCAGAGCATTGCTTATTTTGTGTGACTTGTTCCATGCACATACAAAATGTGACGCATTCAGGAAATGGTAACGCACTTGTGTATGTCACATAGTTGTTGAGGTGTTCCAGTCTAAAAGGCAAACGTGCTGAACTGTTAGTAAAATAGAAATAGCACTACTCGGACAGAGAGAGGGAGAGGGAATGGCTGATATTCATATCCATATCTGACATCTTCCAGGTTGTACTTCTGTGCTTTTATCAATGACTCATTAAAAATGTAATACCTCTTTAAGTGTCCAGACTGATCATGGACAGGCTATGCAGACAGTCATCTTTGAACCCTTCTTCCTAGTCTCCTGTCTGAGCACTGACCACTTCCACACAATGAATCACACACACACACACACACACACACACACAGGATTAAGACACATTAGAGAGGCCCTGGGAAGACACGAGGTAAAAAGAATAGAAGTGACAGGAGGGACGGAAAAAACAACGAGACAAAGAGACACTATGAAGATGATGAGTTCAGGAACCTCAAGGAAGGTTCCAGAACAAGTAACGGGCTCATGCCTAGGGTTATGCCTCTAATGATGTCTCCTTTCCCCCTCCCACCACAAAAACCCAGACTTGTTTTGTCTGCACTGTGAAGCGAAACAATCTTGCTCTCCACACCAATAAGAGATGTCTGCCAAGTGCTCGCATGGCTGTTAGAGTCTGTCAGGGGCTTTGCATGTCTGCTGGAAAGAGGCGAGGTTAGCCGTTGACAAACTAAAAGAACACGCCACGACGAGCACGCTAGATCTCCTGCATTGGGCGTGATGGCTGCCGAGAAACAACGCAACAACAAAACCAAAGAAAAAATAAATAAAAGTCGTCCGCCAGTGAGGGAGGGTCATGGAGAGGCTTCACACTGGCTCTCTAATGGGGGCTTCCCGTAAGTGGTTGCCGTGGGGATGACTCGATTAGGAATTACCGTGGGCTGAGCTCGTCGGGCCCCAGACCTGGGCTGTTATGGGGGCCGGCGTGCTCCACTGCACAGGTCGTATCGATTGGAGAGAAGAAAGGAATGAGGAATGGAAGAGGGGAGAGAGAAGAAGAGGGAGAAAAAAGGAAAGAAATGCTGCATCCTCTCCTGTAAGGAATGGAAAGTGTGAACATGGACTCTGTCTGTGACCTTGGATTCAGCCGAGAGCACATAACCTTGTGTGTCCAACCAGGGAGGGAAGAGAAAAAAGGGCAGAGAGAGTGAGAGAGAAAGAGGAAGGGGAAGGGGGGAGAGAAAGAGAGAGAGAGAGAGAGAAAGAGGAAGGGGGGAAAAAGAGAGAGAGAGAGAGAGGAGAGACAGAGAGAGAGAGAGAGAGAGAGGGAGAGACAGAGAGAGAGAGGGGGAGAGAGAGAGAGAGAGAGAGAGAGAGAGAAGAGGGAGGCGGAGATAGAGATAGAAAGAGAGAGAGAGAGGTGGGTAAGGAAAGAGATGGGTAATACAATGGAGAAAGAGGAAAGGGTTCTGAAACTACTTTGGGTCCAGACGCCCTGGCTGCGTTCGGTAAACCACACAAGGAACTGGGTGAACTCTCTGACCCGAGCTTAGACTGCATCAATCACTGGTGATATCTGTGGTGTCTCTGACTCTCGCTGCCTGCTTCATCCAGAGCCAGAATTTCACCTACAGATTTCCTGTCTGTGGTCACAAAACCAAAGACATGTATGCACGCGCGCACACACACACGCACACACACACACACACACACACACACACAGACTTCTTCTTACACACAAAAAAAAAACAATCAAATCAACGCACACACACACACACACACACACACACACACACACACACAAGAATGCACGCACGCACAGGTGTGCAAAGACACATGAATGGTGCCTGAGGCGAGCACCTTGAATATTAAACAGATTGGGCTATTAACACCCATTAGCGTTAAGTGGAGTGTGAGGGGGCGATGGTGTGTGGAGAGACGCTTCTCTCAATGGCCTCTTTGTGTGCCGGGCGAGTCCCTGATCACTCATCCAGAATCTATCAGCCTACTACACAACAGACAGCCTTCAGTGCGCAGGGATAACAATAAAAATAATTATTTCAAACGGACATTTTAGTGGTCTGGAGAGCTGCCTGACACGGTGCACTGTTACTGTAATCATTTCAATTCAATTCAATTTTATTTATAAAGCGCCACAACAATACTTAAAAAATCAAGGTTAGGGGAGATACTGATATATCGCAGTCTGGGTTTGTGCGTTAGACAAGCGGTCCGTCTCGTGCTGATGAGGTAACGGAGGGAGGGTTCATTTTAGGGAGAGGCGCACAATAACGCCATTCACCCAATCCAGGACATGACGGATCTCCCAGCGGTAATGACCCGAGGCAGAAGGCCGAAGCCAATCACGAGATCCCCTCCCTCTCCTTTTCTGGCGTGTGAGAACTGTCCAATGACCTTCCTCTCTGCACCTTCTCTCTCTCTCTCTCTCTCTCTCCCCTCCTTCTATCCCTTGCTCCCTCCATTCCTGCTTTTCTTCATCTTTCACTCACTTTAGCTGATCACCTACTTAACCCCTATCTTTCTTTCCCCCCCCCCCACACACACACACACTCTTTCTCATTCTTCTCACATCTCTCCATCCCAGTTTCTCTCTTGTTGTCTCTCTCCCAGCCAATTCTCTCTCTCTCGCCATCCATCCCTCCCTCCCTCTCTCTCTCTCTCTCTCCCTCCCTCCCTCCCTCCCTCCCTCTCTCTCTCAGGCTGGGCCAGGTCCATAGTATTCATATTCAGTAAGCAGTCAGACACAAGGAGAGCAGACAGGAACCACAAATGGGGTCCAGAGCGTCTCCTGGTCCACAGTATAAAAAAAAAAAAAAAAAAGAATTCAAGAAAAAAAGCCAGAGAAGAAAGGTACTCCAGACCATGGGGCTTAATAGCTGTATTTTTATCATGCTTGCTCTCTCTCTCTCTCTCTCTCTCTCTATCATGCTTTCTGCTCCGAGCTGCTGGCTCGCGAGCCCCAGCACCAATACTTTAGTTTGGAGGAGTTTTTCATTGACCAGAATGCACTGCTGTAATCAGATTGGAAAACAAAACAAGAGGTAATTTAATAAAACGGCACAAAAGGCCTGCTGGGCAGGAGACACACACACACACACACACAAACACACACACACACACACACACACACACACACACACACACACACACACACACACACAGCGCCTGCAGGAAGCTCTTTCAGACAGTGAAATCTTCAGGCTGTGTGCAGGTGTGTGTGTGGCTGTGTGTGAGTGTTCGTGTGTGTATGGCTGTGTGTATGTCTGAGAGTGTGTGAGTGTCTGAGTGTGTGTGTGCATGTGTGTGTGTGTCTGAGTGTGTGTGTGCATGTGTGTGTGTTAGTGTCTGGCGTGTGT
>NC_137910.1:5786327-5796327 GCF_963457725.1 Sprattus sprattus | reverse complement strand
TTTAGCCTCTCAGTCATCGGGCAGCTTTTCTCCTCAAAGTAGTCCACCACGGTCTGGAGGAAAGGAAAAAGAAACAGACAGAAAAAGCACTAAGCTTTCATGAAGTCATTCCACAAGACAGGCTGATTTATGCCCCTTTTTAAGGTGTGTGTGTGTGCGTGTGTGTGTGTGTGTGTGTGTGTGTGTGTGTGTGTGTGTGTGGGGGGGGGGTTATTCACATGCTCTCTCTCGTAATCCATCGTACAGACATGGAGACTGGTCAACCAAGTATCCATCATCATCCATCATCAAGTATCCAGTGCACGAAACAATAAACAACAATAAATAAACAATAAACATATTCATCATGGGAGTATACTTCCTTGTTTAATGCCAGTCCAGGGAGACGGGGGGAGGGGAGGCTGGGAGCAGTATGCTCACCACTCATGCGGAAAATGAAAGTGTATTGTGTTAATTGATTCATTGATTAAGCTCAAGACATTTTATAGCTTCAGCCAGGGATCAATGGTAATGACATCCTTTTCTTTGAGCACCACTGAAGAGTGTGTGCATGCAAGTGTGTGTGTGTGTGTGTGTGTGTGTGTGTTTGTGTGTGTGTGTGTGTGTGTCAGAAGTCACACCTAGGTTTCTTCTTTAGAGGAAAGTTAGCACCGGAAAAAGAAGAGAAGAGATGCTGTGATCTGAAAAAGAAGACACTTTTTCAGTGACATTAGCGATATCGTTTGGTTTGACGACTGCGCACATCCCCTTCAATAACCCCCCCCCCCTCTAAACAAGAAGCCACAAAAGGATTAAAATGCATTCTTTCTCAATCCGTAACAACCGACAGTCATGCCATTACAGGGCCCCCCCCCCCCCCCAATGGGCTGGGGAAATACATAAACAAGTGAGTTTTCCAACAGCACTGTGAAATGAGGGGACAGCTGAGTGCCCAACCCAACTGCTCTCTCTAATGTCTAATGGCAGTCTGCTCGGGGCCGAGAGGGGGGGGTTAGTTTTTTATTACCCCTTCAGTGGGTATGGACCAGAACCAATCTCATTGGGTCGTCTGGGCGGACATATTTGTAAATGGCTCTAATTGGAGTTAACTCTGAGTGATAATTTAACAATAATGGGTGGGCGGTGGCGGTGGCGGTGGTGGGGCTTGTGTGTGATTTTCTAAAATTGTGGAGATGATCCCACGGCTCATAAGATGCGCAGCCACGCGACCCTGCCCAAAGGACCACACCGGGCCCCATCAGTCAGGAGCCACCCACAACGCAGAGGCAGCCACCATAATGAGATCACAGGAGAGGGGGAGGAGGAGGAGGAGAGAGGGAGAGAGAGAGAGGGAGAGAGAGAGAGAGAGAGAAAGAGAGAGAGAGATAGAGAGCAGGGAAAGAGGGATGAAGGGTGAGAGACAGGCAGAAAAATCAGACAGAGAGAGAGTTGAGTGAAAAAAGAGATAAAGATATATATATACATATATAGAGAGAGAGAGAGAGAGAGAGAGAGAGGGAAAGAGAGAGGGAAGCAAAGGCAGGGATCACAGGAGAGAGGGAAAGGATAAGGGGGCGAGTGAAGACGAAGGAGAGAGAGAGAGAGAGAGAGAGAGAGCGAGAGAGAGAGAGAGAGAGAGAGACGGAGGGAGAGAGAGTACAGGACAAGGCATTTAATTAAACAGACCCATGGTGGGGACGTGGTCAGGCACAAGGTCCAGGAAATGAGAGGGAAATTGGGCACGAGTGCGACAGAGTGAAGGGAGAGGAGAGGTAGAGAGAGAGAGAGATAGAGAGAGAGAGAGAGAGGGAGAGAGAGAGAGAGAGAGAGTGAGTGAGAGGGAGGAAGGGAAAGATTAGATAAAAGAGGTGAGTGTGAGGAAAGTGTGAAAGAGAGACGAGAATTACAGGACAGGCTCACACTCGCAGTATGAAGCCTATACTATGTAAGATCATACACATAAATACAGTCGTATGCAAAAGTTTAGGCACCCCTGATAATCTTTATTACTTTCATTTATAAATTGTTGGGCTTTTGGATCAGGAACTTCTTTGTCACATATATAATACTACATGGACACAGTGATATTTTAGAAGTGAAATAAGGTTAATTAGATAAACAGAGAATATGCCAAATTTATAATAACAGAATTAGACAGGTGCATAAATTTGGGCACCCCAACAGAAAAATCACAATAATATTTACTAGAGCCTCCTTTTGCCAAAATAACAGCCTCTAGACGCTTCTTATAGCCTCTGATGAGTGTCTGGATTCTGGATGAAGGTATTTTGGACCATTCTTCCTTACAATACAGCTCCAGCTCTGTAAGGTTTGATGGGTGCCTAGCGTGGACAGCCTGCTTCAAGACATCACACGTATTTTCAATTATATTCAAGTCTGGGGACTGGGATGGCCATTCTAGAACATTGTAGATGTCCCTCTGCATAAATGGCTTAGTGGATTAGGAGCAATGTTTCGTGTTATTGTCCTGCTGGAACACCCAACTCCGCCGTAACTTCAGCTTTGTTACAGATTCTTGAACATTATTGTCAAGAATTTGCTGGTACTGAGTTGAATCCATGCGACCATCAACTTAAAATAGATTTCCAGTTCCTGTACTAGCCACACAGTCCCACAGCATGATGGACCCCCCACCTAATTTTACTGTCGGCAGCATGTGTTTTTCTAGGAATGCTGCATTAATTTGCCTCCATGCGTAACGCCTCTTGTTGTGACCAAATATCTCTATCTTTGTCTCATCATTCCACAGCACTTTGTTCCAAAATGAGCCTGGCTTGTTCAAATGTAGTTTGGCAAACCTCAAGCGAGCTTGTTTGTGGCGTGTGTGCGGAAAAGGCTTCTTCTGCATCACTCTCCCATACAGCTGTTTTCGGTGCAATGTGCGCTGAATGGTTGAGCAATGCACAGTGACACCATCTGAAGCAAGATGACCTTGCAGATCTTTGGAGGTGGTCTGAGGGTTATTCTTGACCATTCTGACCATTATTCGCCTTTGCCTTTTTGTTATTTTTCTTGGCCTGCCACTTCTAGCCTTAGCAAGAACTGTGCCTGTTGCCTTCCACTTCATAATTAAATTCATTGCAGTAGAAACTGATAGCTGAAACCTCCAGGATAGCTTTTTGTAGCCTTCCCCTAAACAAAACTGCTGAACAATCTTTGTTTTCAGATAATTTGATAGCTGTTTTGATGCCCCCATGTTGCCACTGTTCAGAGGAGAATCAAAGAGAAGCACAACTTGCAATTGGCTACCTTAAATACCTTTTCTAATGGGTATTCAAATCAACAAAATTATGAGGGTGCCCAAACTTTTGCACAGCCTATTTTTCACATTTGATTTAATTTCACACCAATAAATACTGCTACACTAAATATCTTTGTCTGGAAAACACCCCAGCACTCAGTGATAACTACAAAATAAATATTTGACCACTGTGATCTTTTTTGGTGAAGACAGAGTAAATTATCATGCAGCCTTAGAGGGGTGCCTAAACTTTTGCATACGACTGTATATATAGAGACACAAGCGCACACACACACATACCAGACAAGCACACACAAAGACACACATAAATATAAACCCACTCAAACACACACAGACACCAGACAAGCACACATAAACACACAGATACATGTAAACAGACCCAAATACACAAGCACACACATCCACCCACACTCTCAATTAGGGAATTCTTATAAATAATTTATAGATACTGTATAAATCATAAATAACTTCCTTATTAGCCTAATGAGCAACTTGTAATCTATTATTCATGCAAACACAATTAAGCTAGACTTGGACCTGCACATCAAGAAATTGCTCAAAACAACATTCAGTAATGGAATGGAATGCTAACAAACTAAGTATTTAGACCATTATGGCAATTAATCAGCCATTTAAAATCTGACATGTCGCAGAACAAATTACCCGACAAAAACAACTCAATGCCAACTCCAACACTAGAGAAAATAGTTTATGTGCTATCAGTAATAGACTTATTACTCCGGCTTTTGACGCGCACTAAATTTAATTCAGCCCAAGTCTGTTGTCATGAAGAGAGACAGAAATCAAAATAGCTTTTGTTTGTGTGACTGTGGAGGCTATTTGGAGACGATCTTTCCATTTAACACTCAAGCAGGTGATAAACGCAGTTTAAAAACAAGCAATCAACCAAGACCACAGCACCCTCTGTGGAGTGAAAAGCACTCCAGACATAAACAAACAGCATTGATACTCAACTCAAACACAAAAACACAAACTTCAGTTTAAAGGGTGGGGGCTCTATGATGGTGATTTGTGAAGTCATTTTGTTTGGCAATCTTGGCTATGTCGGTTCAGACTAGAATTAAGGTCTCAGTCATTTTCCAAGAACAATAGCAGGTTTCTTTGTTTTTTTCCCCTTTTCTTTTAAAAGAAGCTGTTTGAAAATGCAGCGTAAGAAAAACAAAGGCCTCTTGAGCTCACATTTTCCCGAATTTTCTGATACTAATATTGGTGGATTCCCGAGACAACATTTCAACACAGGAGAAAAATCACAAGGACTTTTCCTCACTACCGGGGGCGCTCTCTGAACTGCACATGTTCATAACAATGAACCGAGCTAACGGTATCAGTGTCAGATAGGCTAAGATAAGAGAGAGTGGCACAGGATGACAAGGCCTCATACTCATATACACACACACATACACGCACGCACACAAACACACACACACACACACAAACACACACACACACACACACACACACACACACACACACACACACACACTGTTTGGTCAGCTTTTTTGGAATCTGGTCTAGGCTCAGACACGCAATCAGTCAGGGTCACTCCATCCGACCATCACTCTGCCCGTCACGGGAGCTTGACATTTTGACAGCTTTGCGTCACTGTCTCGCTACGTAAGGGCCCTTTTATCGCTCAAGGGGGAGAGGCAAGATATTCCCACCACTCACGGTCTGTTATAAAAGCCTCTGGTTCTGCTGCCGATTATGCAGATTTCGAAGCTACGGCTCTCGCTTCTCAAGCTACTGATTAAAG
Source organism: Sprattus sprattus (assembly GCF_963457725.1). Lineage (NCBI taxonomy): Eukaryota > Metazoa > Chordata > Actinopteri > Clupeiformes > Clupeidae > Sprattus > Sprattus sprattus. The sequence goes on along the minus strand of NC_137910.1, from coordinate 5,791,291 downwards.
TTCTTTTTTTCTTTGTCTCTATTCCACCCACTCCAAATTATATTGCCGTGTCATATTATAACATATTCCAACGTGACAAATGAAAAACAATACAGCGCGGAAGTAATTTGCTTTATGACGCTACTAAATCATTGCTTAGGCAGAGGAACAGCGGGGCTACTGTTGCCTTTCGCAGAAACAAACCCCTTTCCCTAATGGTCTATAACAGGAAGAACACACACACACACACACACACACACACACACACACACACACACACACACACACTATAACAGGAAGGGGATGCATTACTTCCACTGACAACCACTGTGCCAGCGACCGTGAGCTTTCTCTTCTTCTGAGGAGGAGGTTTGAGTCTCTCTGTGGAGTGGTCGTAGGAGGTGAAGGTTAATGGGGAGCAGAGCGTCGGGGTCATCTGGAAATCTAATTTCTGCTTGGCTTGGTGCAATCACGTTCCTTGATGGCAAGAGAGGCTCACTACTGTGGGCAGCTGCAAGCATTAAGCTGTTCACATCCAGACCCCAGTCCCCTTAACTGGACATTAGCTTCAGAATGTACCGGAGAGAACACCAGATGATAAATGTAATTAATGTTCTGATATACTTTTGTCTTGCATGTCGTAACTGCTTGAATGTCTTGACTGCATAAATGGTGTCAATAAAAAATTGTTCACAAATAAAAAAAAAGAATGTACCGGAGGATATTTGAGCAGGCTATGCTCTCAAAAGTGAGCCAGGTGAAATGGGTTGATTTATTCGCAACAGTCCAATGTGATGCTTTAAAGGAAGCCTGAATCTCGTGGAATATTTCTGTAATCCCTTTCAAAAATCGCATCTTTAGTTTAAAAAGCCGTAAGAATGATGGCATTGTTCCAAATTATACACATGGCAATATGGATTCTATTATTGCCCAACAAAACTAGATGTGGGTGGCCACCTGCACAGTTGTGTCCACAGGCAAAGACAAACACCTTTGACCATGGTCTTTTATTCTTTAAATTCAAGACTGAACCACAACAACACGTTTGATTCCTCATAAATGGCAGCGACTGCATATTCTAGTAAACCTACAAGAGGAATCTACTTTTCTTGCAATAACTTCTTTAGGAACTTTTCAGAGAACTCGTTTGTGGCCTTCTATTTGATTACCGAATGTGGCCATAATGGCTTTGCACAGCAAGAAAAGACATTACGAACTTAGAGTGGAAACCGAAAAAGGACCCGAAAGCGAAAGGAAGACTCGAGGAGCCTCTTTGTCAGAGCACCTGGATTTCTTGTTTAATCTGTCTTCGGGTTGTTTAAAATCCATACGGGCACTAAAGCTGCCACACTCCATTTCAGGGACATTATTGATTGAACTCAGAAATTACATTTGAAGTTATGGAGAAAATCGTCTCTATTGCCTTCGTGCTCAGACTCGGAAAAAGGACGACGTGAGGAGGCCTGTCGATAGCAAAGGGCTTATGAAATGGAGAACGGGGGAGGGGGTCGTGGGCAGAACACCGCCGCGATCATCTTCCTCATAATCCTGTAGTCACTTTAGCGATTAGATGAAAAATGCTGTCTTGAAGCTTAATGGCAGAGACACTATTATTCGTTCATGGGCTACCAGAAATAGAGGGGAAAGCCATTTTAATTTAAGCATTATTATTTGACAGATAATTCATAAAGAAAGAAACTGAGGTTTCGTTTAACTGCTGCAGTGCAATAGGAGGGACTTGTTTGATGGGCTTTGTGAATTCTGAGGATGAAATTAACTGAAAAGAAATATTCCAATGTAATAATAAAAAAAAAATGAAAATCATCTGTCGCTCTAGTCTACAAAGCAATAAAGTGATGTTGCTAAATTTACATATGACCATGACCTATGCAGCTAATAAGAAATACCCCAGAAGACCAGATGCATTAACAGCCATTATGCAAAATGGTTATTTAAATAGCCTTCAATAGAGAAAAAAAAAGAATATTCATTTACAGTTCTAAACTAAAATACAAAAACACCCCACCAAATACTCCGCCGTAATCCACCACATTGTGAAGAAATGTTTAAAAATAAGTAAGCTCCTGTCACCCCTACTCATAATAATTTAATTGGGATACATTCCACACCATTCAAGGGACATCGTGACTGACAAGCAGTGTCACCGTTGGAGAAGGTTTGAGAATCGTTTTCTCCCAACACTGAGACAGAGTTGATAATTAGAGCACCTAAGTGGGTAGCGAGACAAGACTAGCTGATGTAACCACCTAATCTCCTACCCTCCAACCCAGTTCTGACACGGATGACATTAACACTCCAACTCCAACCAGTGTGTGACACTGCAGGCAACTTGAGGAAAAATGAGGAAGCGTTCCACAGTTGGAGAGCAACTGACAGAACAAACATTCCATACAGATGCGCAGAGGCCCGTTGTAATGCAGGTTAAGGGCCCTGGCAAAAAAAACAAGATGGAGGCTCGATGTACGTCTGATAAACACAGACCAAGCACAACAACTTGGGTGATGATAACATCAAAAGACTAGCTTGCACCGATAAGCCCCCCAGTTACCGGCTTCATTGCCCGCGGGGACACAGGTTCGATTCCGGCCTGCTGTCGTTCTCCCGATCCTCTCCCCACGTCTTCTCCGCCTCGCTTCCTGTCCACAACTCTTCACTGTCTTGTCCAAATGAAGGCATAAAAGCCAAAAATAAAGCTTGTGTGAAAAAAAAACTCTAGCTTGTAGACAAATCTTACTTTGGGGGAAGGGCTGAGGCTTTGATGCTCACAGTGCAGCCTAATGTTCCATTTTAATGCGGTCATTAATCATCCAGTAACATCGTATGGAAACATCGCGCCTGCAGCAGTGCAGACTGTCCCCGTGGACCCTGGATGCATAGATGCTGTGACCAGAACTCAAGTCTCTTAACACTGGAGTGATAAGTTGCGCCCAGCCAATTTCTCATGCATGACCGAGTGTCGGCTAAGTGATGAGGGGCCACCTCTTATTTCCCAGGGCCCTATGAAATCCGTTATATTCGGTTTTATTATCGTTTTATCATAAAATTATATATCCAATCATGATGTATAAAAAGGGTAGTAGGAAGTGTAGGGTTAGGGTTAGCAACGCTAGTATACTAGTATAACCCTGAAGACTACAAATAGTTAATGTCATGAATGAAAAAAAATGCACACGTTTTTAAGGGGAGATCACCTTCCGGAGTCAGTAGGGCACTTGTGTTATGAAAGTCTATATATTGCAAGTCTTATGGCTATTACTCAAAAAAATCTTTTTCCTGTTCGGTTCACAATGCATAGTGATGTCTCAGTTCTCCATCAGTGTGGTAAGTATTTACTCTAACCAAACCAACAAACATGAGAGGTTGATATAATGACATTCACTGAGTTGCTGTTTCTTTTACTCTGGCGAGCGGTCTCTCACATCGTCTCTGATGTGGCTGTGTCACTCACACTCTTTTGAAAGCATTTCTCTCCCGTCATTTTATTCGAATATGTCAAATTCCATGCAATTCTGCATTTAACGGTGATTTCTGTTTACCTTACCATTCCGACGGCATTTTTTCCGCATGGCAGAAATCAAAGGGGCCCTAATTTACCATGCCGCCATGTTTATTCATGCACTTGGCTAGACCGCAGAGTGTCCTTACTGCAGTGCATTTTCAGTGCAAGGATTCCTTCTAAAAGGATAATGTCAGTTACACTCAAGATTGAATCTGAACGACACAAAAAGTGCATGTTTAACAGTTTTATTATATTTATATAATATATAAAATGTTATATTTTTATAGTTTTATTTGTAACAAACAGCCTTCTGAAGATGGAGTGGTGGCGTGGGTAAAGTGTTGAGTAGGAGAGCAGCCAACCGCCTTCCATTTTGCTGTGCAAAACATGAAATCTGGAACTAACAGGGTCCCAAATATTCCGTGCTTGCACTGCAGGCCTTGATGACTATGGCAAAGCAGGCCGAGAGACGAAACACACAGCACAGGCTGGTCTCTCCGGGGCTCTCTCTCTCTCTCTGTGTGTTTCAGGAAGCTTCTTTTCTCAGAACGTCTCACAAGGGAGGAGGCACCGGTTTCATCATTCCTGCCATGACATGAAATAACTGCTCACACGACATGTTCCCTGTTCCCTCTCGTTCCCCCCTCCCCTCCCCTCCCCTCCCCTCCCCTCCCCTCCGGCTGTCTCTCAGCCGCCAGGAACCTTAGAAGTCAAAACACTGCAGCACCAGGGGAGGGGAGGGGAGGGAGAGAATGTGAAACCAAATAAAGAAGAGGAAAACTTTTTTGGCCTGGCTATCGTTTGTCGCCTGTCAATCCTGCACAGATCCCAGCTGTCTTCGGGGACGAGGTGCCCAGGGAACGCGGTGATGGAGGCTGTCAGATTCAATAGAGGCTTCAAGCAGGGTGGGCGACAGCCCATGGTGTCAGAAGTGGGAATGGTGAAGGCCTGATGTCTCTCTCTTTCTCTTTCTCTCTCTTTTTTTTTCTCTCTCTCTCTCTCTCTCTCTCTACGTCTCTTTCTTTTTCTCTGTTTCTACCCCTCGGGTGACGTGGTGTTGCCTTAAATCTCCCCTAGGAGCGAAGCCGCAAGTCATCCTTACAGCTGTCACATCATCCCCCCCCCCGAGGGTGAGCGCCCTTAGGCTGAGCCTGCAGGATCGACCCCCGCCACCCTGTCCCCAGCAGCGTCAAAGCTGTCACATAGGCTTTGTGATAGCCAAGCTAGTTCTCCTCTGCGCAAACATTTCAGAGAGGGAGAACAGGCAGTTAAAAAAGAAAGAAAGAAAGAAAGAAATTGGAAACAGACATATTTCCCCCTTTCTTGCATGTCAAGAGAAGACAAATGGATCAGGCTGCCTTAAAACTCTCATCCCCTCAAGCACCACCACCACCAATTCCTTTGCCTCCCCCCTCCCCCCTCCACCCCCCCCCCCCCAGTCTCCCGTCTTCCAACCAGGAGTATG
>NC_137910.1:5758827-5781327 GCF_963457725.1 Sprattus sprattus | reverse complement strand
AAAGGACGGAATTGTAGAGCATTAAGTGGTGAAGACGTGAAGGTTTGTGGCTGCTAGAATTGCTCCTCTGTTGTGGGCTATTTTTCTGAGCATTTAGTAGTTTTTTTTTGGTGGAGGGGGTGAAGAGATTCGAGAATGTCTTTGGTAGACGATTTCCTTAAGAGTCCTTCCCATGATCTGTTAGAGCGGTGTAGCAAAGATCAACTATTAAAGATTGCAGAGAGTTATTCGATTAGTCTATCAACCGAGGATAAGAGACTGAAAGAATCGTTATTTAAAGCTGTTGGGTTGGGGCTGGTAGTTAAGGAGGTGCTTCTGGGCCCAACTTCTCCAGTTTTATCGTCTGCGAGTAGTGCGTCGGAGCGGGAGCTCAAACGAAGAGAATACGCTGTGCAGGAGCGCACATTGGAGGTCGAAGCGTCGCGAATACGCGCAGACAGAGAGAACCGGGCTGGTCAAGAGAAACAGCTACAAAATGACCTGGAGATGAAGAAATTGGAGTTTCAGCATCAGATTGATCTAAAAAAATTAGAACATGAAGCGAGTGAGAATGAGTTAAAGAGGAAGTTCCAGCAGCAGCGTGAACGCGAGGAGCGTGAATTCGCTCTAAAAAAGCTTGAGATGGAGTTGAAACAGGGACTCACCACTTCTCCTAACGTCGCTTCAGCTCTTCCTTCGCAGATCTTACCGTCTTCCCCTGTTCACTCTCCTACTCGTTCCTTGTCTCCTCGTGGCGATTCAGCTGCTCCGGTGAGCGAGACAAATGTAGCGCCGTCATCTTCAGATTCGTCTCCCCAGGTCCCTTGGCCTGCTCCTCCGAGTAATCTAGATAACGTTGCTCTAGTAGACCCGGCATTGCTGCTTCCGTCTGTGCTATTGCCATCAAACCGGCCGTTTGATGTTAGTCGGAACACTCGCATGATACCACATTTTAACGAAAATGAAGTTGATAGATATTTCATTCAGTTTGAGAGGGTTGCTATGGCATTGGCATGGCCTGTTGAAGTGTGGACTTTGCTCTTGCAGACGGCTCTGACTGGCAGGGCACAGTCGGTGTATTCAGCGCTCTCTTTGCAACAGAGCGCTGATTACAACACGGTCAAGACTGCAATTCTGAATGCGTATGAGATGGTGCCTGAGGCGTACCGACAGATATTCCGTGACCTGCGAAAGTCTGACAGGCTCACGTTTATGGAGTTCGCAGGACAGAAAGAGAGGGCCTTTGACAGGTGGTGCACTTCTCAGGGCGCACACACTAAGGAACAGCTCCGAGAGATACTGTTGCTGGAAGAGTTCAAGAGGTGTGTTCCAGATACTGTCGCAATGTATGTAAATGAACAGAAGGTCGGAACGTTAGCTCATGCGGCAGTTTGTGCAGATGAGTACATGCTCACGCACAAAACCGCGTTTTCATCACTTCGTCATGACTCTGCTCAGCCTCCCACCTCACCGCCGAGTTGGAGGAATTCCCCAGCTTATAATTCTCCGCTGAGGCGTGAGTCCAGTGAGTCGCGTGAGTGTTTTTATTGCCATGAGGTTGGTCATCTCGTTGCCGCATGTCCATCGCTGAAAAAGAAAACTTCAGAGGATGTTCGGTGGCCTGCAGACAACGCACGCAGTCCGAGGTGAAAGACGAACGAAATGGCTGGGTTGGTCAGGTAATAATAAAATACAATAACATTAAAACCTCTGGCCAGAATAGCGGTTGTGTATGAGATGTATTGTTGAGCTCTGTTCTTATGGTGAGGTTCTTATGGTGCTGTCCTTATGTTGAGGTCCTTATGTTGAGGTCCTTATGGTGCTGTCCTGGGTGCTGTCCTTATGGTGCTTTCTGTAGGGTGATGTCCTGAAGATGCTGTCTTTACGATATTGTGCTTATGGTCAAGTCCTTATGAAATTGTCCTAATGCTTCTGTTCTTATGGTGTTTTCTTATGGTCCTGTGCTAAGTGCTACTGTCCTTATGGTTCTGTGCTAATGAAACTGTCCTTATGATCCTGCTCTAATGAAACTGTCCTTATGATCCTGCTCTAAAGAAACTGTCCTTATGGTCCTGTGATACTGTCCTTATAGTCCTGTTCTCATGATGCTGGCCTAATGGTCTTTTATCAGCATTATATGTGGAATTTTGGTGGTGGGGGTGTTACGACCCTGTGGTTATTCTCATGTATTATTGCCGTGTTTCTGCTGCTTCTGTGTGCTTTGTGTGATTTCCAGCGGATTGGCGCGCAGCAGATTGGGGCTCTGATCCTATTGGACGTTTGGAGGTCCTGGCCCTTTAAAAGCAGCGCGGTGACATCACTCTAGGCCGTGCTTTTGGGAACCGCGCGTTCTTGTGGTCTGCCACGCCACCAAAACCTCGTCTCCGCTAAACCCCAGCCTCGGGCTTTGGCCGCGCCAATACCATCGGGTGCACTACTCGCCGGAGTGAGAGTTCGGGAGAGAGTGCCAGGCTGTGGAGGCCCGTTGTCGAGGCCTTGTGTTTTTGTTGATTGTTCAGTTCTTTTTGGCACCCTCGTTGGGTGATTATTCAGTGTTGAATAAATACACGCTTATTTTCAGTCTGTTGTCGGCCCGTGGTTTTAAATGTTCTGTTACATCTAAAAGCCCTAGACAGGATGTAACAGCTCGCTGCTACGAGAAACACAATGGCATTCAGTGCCGGCAGAAGGGCAGCTGAAGCTCTGATAGATGGAAATGTCCTCTTTGTGCACTAAAGGAGGGTCTCTCTCTCTCTCTCTCTCCCTCTCTCTTTCTCAACCTCTCTCCATCAATCTATCCTTCACTTCCGCCGAGTCATGTATCTCTCCATCCTTCTCTGCTGGTCTCAATCAATCTTGGAGACGGAGGCTAATGTGGTCCCAGCAGGGGACAGGTCAGCGTAATGGCCCGCGGGCAGCTTCAGTAAGATTAGTGAGTACGCTTAAGGAGCGCGGCTTACTTCTGTTTGCTCAGCTGATGGACCTCAGAGAGAGAGCGAGAGGGACAGACTGGATGAGTGAGTTAGTGTGTGTGTGTGTGTGTGAGTGAGTGAGAGAGAGAGAGAGAGAGAGCGAGAGGGACAGACTGGACGAGTGGGTCAGCGAGTGAGTGAGTGAGAGAGAGAGAGAGAAAGAGAGAGAACAGAGCTACAAAGTGAATACAAATAAACATGAACAGTAAAAACCAAACAAGATAAAAAGGGGAAGATGGTTTACTGGGTAAATACTGCATATATACACTGACTATATAATAGTATATAATAGACATGACCATTTCGGTCTAATGCTGACATACGTCAAAGCATCAAAAGCATCTTCCATATTCAGCCCAGTCTGACTGCTGTCTACTTCTTATTGAAGGAGGACGTGACAGAGGAGAGGAGGAGAGAAGAGGAGGAGAGGAGGAGAGGAGAGGAGAGGGGAGGAGAGAAGAGGAGAGGAGAGGAGAGAAGAGGAGAGGAGAGGAGAAGAGAGGAGAGGAGAGGAGAGGAGAGGAGAGAACAGGAGAAGAGGAGGAGAGGAGGAGAGGAGAGGAAGGAAGGGAAGAGGAGGAGAAGAGGAGGAGAGGAGAGGAGGAGAAGGAAGGGAGGTGTCTGATCTCTTCATTTCTCCACCACGATCTCCTGACTGATTAAAAAGAGTTTTGTCTTGTCCAGCAGTCGCAGCACACTGACCACCACCCCCACCAGAGCTCCAGACACGTGAAGCCCGTCCTGTCAGGGCTGAAGGTGTAAGTCATCGCAGGAGGGCAGTGAGAGCGAGCTGGCCGTCCCCTCCCCTCCCCTTGCCCTAACAGGGCAGCGGCTAACCAACGCCATATGGAACCGAGTTTGGCGCGATGACTTCACTTCGCCCGAGAACAACTGTTTATGATCTCAGGGTCAAATTAACCTCACTTCTTTTGGGTCTGCCTGCTGAACACATTACGACCTTAAAATGCCGCCCTTTCTTCTCTCGTGCAGACGGCTACCGTGCTTTTGGTAAACGTCTGCCTTTGAAGCCTTCTACCCTTGTAATGACCTTTAATATATGAGTATAAGGGGATAAAAGTGACGGTATTGGCACTGATTAAAAGGCTTATGCTTATGTTAGTCTCCCCTATGCACTCCGAAAGATAACAATGTCAGAGAAAGGATTAGCACTGTTTCTGACAGGCTGGATAACTTCAAAGATATACTGAATTGCATTTTTTTTACTAAGAGCACCATTGTTCGTTCTAGCCGTGACAAAGGTAATGTCAGTAGCAAAGGTGTTTCACAGCAGGACCTGTAAAGTGTTACATAATCAGACCACAATGCAATTCATGCTAAACCTATGAGATGACAGCCTAAGGCGTTGCTGCAAACACATCATCCGTAATGCTGGCATTTCAAGGGAACAATGCAGCCAGGAGATTCGTGCTACAAGTTTTCTTCTTTCAATTTCTTCCTCCTCTTTTCCTCCCTGTGGTAATAGAAGCTTCAACGGCAGGGAACCTTTAGCCTTCCACTGCCAGACTTCCTGAGACGGTGTTAGTGTTCACCTTCCTGGAAGCCATGTGGCCGGCCGGCCTGGTTGGGCTCTGTTTCGAACATCATGTCCGACTTGAGCGGAATTGAATATCGGCTGAACAATTGTTTGGAGGACACCCTCAAAAAAGTAATGTCTCATCCGCTTCATATCTGTCTGAGTACCTCTGCCTCAAAGGAGTAGTAGTCTGCACACACATACTGAGCAAGATGTCCAAACTATTGCACACACACACACACACACACACACACACACACACACACACACACAGCAAGTGGGATCTCAGATACACATACATGCACACATACACACTCACACACACACACACACACACACACACACACACACACACACACACACACACACACACACACACACACACACACACTCACACTCACACACAGCAAGGGGGATCTCAGAGAGTTTGGGGCTCGTAGCTTCAGCTAAACCCGGCGCCGTGGGTGAGGTGTGAAGAGAGGGACGTACATCTTGCGGTGTTTTGGCCGAGGAGGAAAAGAAAGAAAGAAAGAAAGATGTAAAGAAAGAAATCCTCAGGGAAATGTAAAGATAGAGTGTGATATCATAGGGAACGTGGGCTGGGGAGGGGCTCGAGTCGGCAAACTAATCCCTTGGAGATGGTCTTTCTTTTTCGTTTTACTTCTGTGCCAAGTCCCAAGATTCTTATCAAAAGGACACTTCCTCCTGTGGGGACATACAGAAATAAGTCGTGTCCCCCTCAAACACACCCACTGAAATCTATGCGCCGCACCCACAATCTCCCCACTTCCTAAAACCCCTCCATCTCCATGGTAACCACGTCAGAATTCAAAATAGAATGAGTGTTACTTAACAACAACCACACATATATGAGAAGTGAAACATTTCCTGACATGACACTGACGCTGCCGTCAGCTCGATGTTTGTTCTGTCCTAGCTCAAGCGCTACTAAGGTGACAACACAGTGCTGCCATGAACAACAACAACAAAAAAAAGTGTGACTTCAGAAGAAAAAGGTCAGGGAACATTTTCCTTTGATCCACACTCATCACTGACGCACAGGAAGACACCCCCTTCCTTCCTTCCTACTTTTAACGGTTTCACTTGGCAACCTCATTAACCTTCACCTTCAACTTGACCTTGACCTTGACCTCTGAGCCGGTGTGCTAGAGTGAGCCAGAGTGTGTGCTTATTTACATCTGCATATATGTACACAAATCCACGCCTGGAGTCTTCTTGAAGTCTTACTTGAAGGACCTCCAAAAGTTTTTTTTTTTTATGTCTTAGTTTTTAAGCCGTTAACACGGAGGCTCGGCTGGTTGGGACTGAAGTTATTTAAGGCGTGGAGAAACGAGGCACGCTGACCCTGACCAGAAAACTTCAAAGACGGGGGAGTTAACCCCGGCCCCTTCCTCCTTGTCAAAGCCAGAGATAATGCAGCTCCATAATCTATATGCTTTGCTACATCCGAGTGAGCTCTTTAAAGGCCAGTCGTTTGCTGTTGAAACCATCAAAGAGAGAATGAGAAAAGCGTGGGGAGAGTAAGTGAGCGAGTGAGAAAACGAGAGAGAGAGAGAGAGAGAGAGACCAGGAAAGAGAGAGAGAGCGAGAGAGAGAGAGAGAGAGAGAGACAGAGACCAGGAGAGAGAGAAAGAGAGACAGAGAGTGACAGAGACCAGGAGAGAGAGAGTGACAGAGACCTGGAGAGAGAGAGAGAGAGCGAGAGAGAGAGAGAGAGAGAGAGACAGAGAGAGAGAGAGACCAGGAAAGAGAGAGAGAAAGAGAGAGAGAGAGAGACAGAGAGTGACAGAGACCAGGAGAGAGAGAGTGACAGAGACCAGGAGAGAGAGATAGAGAGAGAGAGAGACAAAGAGTCTCTAAAGAAAGAAAGCTTCCCCCCACATAGCGTCCAGAAGAAACATCCCCCAACATGAGGAGGTTTTCTCTAGGCAAAGAGAGGAGCCCAATCACAGTTAATGCACTGTCGTCTGCTTTCCACTCAAATCTTTCCTGATGGTGGTTTTCATCAAGCAAGGTTGGGTAGGTGGGTTTGTCAAGAAACCGGTTTGGAGGTACCTGCGCCGACATGACCGTGAAGATTGCGATCTCCGCAGGGCCGCGGTGGAATGCAGACCCCTAGAGGAGAAGAAAAGAGGGGTCTCTTTCTTTCCCTCCTCTTGGCCCGTCTTTGTGCTCTTTCTTATCGTGGTCATCGCTTTGCCTCTAGTCAGCGCTTTGTCACCACTGAGGAGGTGATGGGGGGAGGCCAGACACACACACACACACAGACACACACACACACACACACACACACACACACACACACACACACACACACACACACACCACTGAGGAGGTGATGGGGGGAGGCCAGACACACACACACACACACACAGACACACACACACACACACACACACACACAGACACACACACACACACACACACCACTGAGGAGGTAATGGGGGGAGGCCAGACACACACACACACACAGACACACACACACACACACACACACACACACACCACTGAGGAGGTAATGGGGGGAGGCCAGACAGAGTTCAGCCAGGAGAAATCACCTACCCAGGCAACTCTATTATGTTCACATTATGTCTTTGTTTCTCACCTTGAACACGAACACACACACACCAAACACACACACACACACACACACACACACACACACACACACACACACACACACACACACACACACACACACACACACACACACACACACACACACACACACACACACACACACACACACACACACACACACACACACACACACACACACACACACACACAATGCTTACATTAACATTTCATGCAACCATGAATCCACTGGAGCCTTTTGTGGCACGAATATGTGTTCCTGTAGCTAAACTTGTAGAACAAGGAGCTGAGGACACGAGACTCTGATTAAACGCATGCCTTAGCTATACTATAAGTCATTTTGGCACAAAGTGCTTCTTTCATAATTAAATGCAAACGTTACATGCGAAACGATTCATATGGGTGGATTTGCATTTCAGAAATACGAGCTGCTTTGATGATTTCTACACGAGACTATTAACACGCGTGCACGCAAAGATTGAGAGAAAGAAGACTATTAACACGTGTGCACGCACTAACGCAGAGATTGAGAGAAAGAAGACTATTAACACGTGTGCACGCACTAACGCAGAGATTGAGAGAAAGAAGACTATTAACACGTGTGCACGCACTAACGCAGAGATTGAGAGAAAGTGGGAAGGAAGAGAAAGAGAAATGGTGGCGGATCTCTGTTGAATCAGAAGATCACTCACTGCTCCGTGTCCCTTATCCTGTTCCTTCCATTACGTTAATGAAGTATGCCTCAAGGAATTAGGCATTTCCTGTTCGTCTGCTACAGCTGGTTATGGCATCTTAAAGCACATCTATTCACGACAGACATGATAACAGCTCAGAATAACACAACAAATCAAAAAAAACCTGAAGGCCTTACACATTACACCTTTGGACTTCATTGACAGAACTGCGTTTTTTTGCGACCTGCCTAAAACAGTCAGAATCCACTTTGTTGAACACACAAGATGAAGTTATTATATCATATTGGATAGCAGCACAATTGACGTCAAAGTGCGTCATCTTTAAAATAAATACGTTTCTCTGTCAAACTTCAGTCAGTAAAGGTTTATCCAATCAACTGCCAGTCTTTTATTGGTTTCACTGATCCTGGATGGAGTTACCTAGCGATCAAAGGCAGAGCCGACTCTTGGTCTAATGACGGGGCCTAACAAGCGAAGCCGTTTAGTTGGCCACGACTTGCACGTATCAAATAATGGTCTGAGGCTCTGGCCAACTGTTCCTACATTGCGAGTCATAGAGAGGTCAGGACAGCCAAGGAACATGGGAAGTCTCTCCCCCCCGAAACAGCCTCCCAGACCCCAGACAGATGTGTGAAAGTTCAGCCTTCTTGGCTCAGTTGTGGGTGTAAAGAGGCATATCTGATTCAAAAGTGTCTGGTGATGGAGTGGCTTGGCCTCTAAGCAGAGCTTGAACAAAAAATTCGACAAAACAATTAGCTTTAGTCGCAGATATAAACACACAAAGACGTTAACTGATAAACCCGTGTATCAGCGATCATACCTGTTGCTGGCATGTCTGTCGGAATTAATTTCAGCAGACCAAACAGTTTGCATTACAAAGAGAAACGATGGGGAGTTTTAAGTTCTGCTTTCTTAAAACAAATCAAAGCATCTTGGGATAACAGGATTATTTGAAAGACCTCTTGACTGGAAATGGGCTCAGTCAGGCTAGTATGGTCCATGGCTGCAGTCTATAGTCAGGCCCAAACTAGGAGTGAGGGACCTAAATATTATTTACCAAATCTATCAGGAAACATTAATTCTACACTAATGTCTGACAAAACCCTTGTGTAAAGTAAAGTTGGCCTCTGGTTTGCATCTTATGTATCGCTCTCTTTCTTGTTCAAAACGAAGGTCAAAGTTGAGGTTTTATGTGTATTCTTCATCTCTGCTAACCAGGAGGAAAAACAGGGGCACATTCATGAACTCCATGGTTACACATCTGTTGTGCAAATACAATCAGACTAATTTATTTAACTGAACTAATATTTGATTTCATAGCTATTATTTCTTCTAACATAATGGTTTGATGGTCTTGAAAGGAACGGAGTTTCATTGGCTCAAAAGATCAATCCAAACAGAAAAACAAAATCGAAAATCTGTGGTCCTGGTCATTTTAAGAATATTAGTCTGACCAGGGAGAGCTTTGACACACTGTAATAAGAAATGTCATGTGGAGTGACCTGAAGTTTTTGTTTTTTTGAATGGGCTATACTTGATAATTGTTTTTTTTAGACTGACCCATACAGACCTTGGGTGGGGATTCATGAGACAAAAAATTGCTGAGTTTTCACTGCCAAAACAGGACAAATTTCAGAACATTATTTTTGGTTTATATCACCCAACCCTGGTCCAAGTGCCCACCCTTCCTTTGATGATAAGTCTGTGGGTTCTGGAAGGACGACCCAACATTAGCTCAGAAGACATTAGCTCATGACTGTCCTATCTATATCTGCAGTTATTCACTGGCAGTTTCGGCGTAAAAGAGTCAACCCACACACTTCACGAAGATTAGCAAACCACCCACCAGGGCAGCGTCTGCATTACATATCTAATAAAGCTTTATTCAAAAGCCAAATGAAACAGAACTTTGGATCGTCACCCAATGACTTCACAAAGGAAAATGGCTCCCCCCTTTTCTCTGTATGCTCAAAGAGGAGCATGATCATTACATTTCCTTTTTTTTTTTTTTTTTGGTGATGGGGGTTCACTGCATTGCAGGTTTCTGATGCAACTCTTCTTCCAAAGCAGACACTTCTGGAAGGGAGTGTGCCGTAGCTCGTAGCTGAGAGCGAGCGGCAATGAGTCCTCAGCATGAGGGAGGATGTGGTGGGGAAAGAACGGAGACAGATCAGAACGCAACGCCAACCTTATTAATCTCATAATTACAGCCTGGCCACCGAGGATGGCATGACATAATCGGATGCAGCCGAGCATGCCATCCAGACCCAGGCTGCGAAGCAGAAATAACTCCTCCGCTTGCCTCCCATCCATTTTTTCCAAGCGTGAGGACCGTTGCCAAGCCACTCACTTTAAGGGCCTGTCTCCAACGTGTGACCGTCAACCCCAAAGTCTGGCTTCAAGGGTTTCGGAGCCTTTTCACCTGCAGCTCCGACGAGGCCAAGGACGCAGACGTGCATTAGGCACAGGGCCAGTGAGAAAAAGGAAACCTCGAGCCATAATAAATCATAATTGTCTAAAGAAATCCCAGTCAATACTTCAACAGGAGGACCAACACACACTCCACTGCAAAACAGATGGTGATGAACACTGACATTCACAGTAAACGCCTTTCATGTCGGACCTCTGTTCGATACACCGTCACTGCGGAAGCGAGGTCTAATAAGCTGGCTCTTTGCCAGGGGCCCTGATGCTTCGGAGGCAGAGGGGAAGAGAAAGAGAGAGAGAGGAAGAGAAAGAGAGAAAGTGGGAAAGAAAGAGAGAGGGATGGAGACAGAGGAAAGAAAGAGAGAGGGAAAGGAAGAAAAAGGGATGGAGACAGAGGGAAAGAAAGAGAGAGGGAGAGGAATAAAAAGGGATGTAGATAGACGGAGAGAAAGAGAGGGATGGAGACAGAGGGAAAGAAAGAGAGAGGGACGGAGACAGAGGGAAAGAAAGAAAGGTAGATGAAGAGCGATTGAGCAAGAGAAAGAGAAAGAGTACTAGCTTGCTGTGTACACGAGGCTCTCCCTCGGTCACCCTACTCCGAGCGTGCTGCTCTCAGAGCCACGCAGCGGAAAAGTGCAGACGGTGGACTTAACTATCCTCCAGGTGCTTCGGTGCGAGGAGGACGCCAAACAGTAAAGCCCTCGGCCTTAATTCACCAAGACAAGCCCCGATCCGCGCAAAAACTGCCACCTCCTCTCATCCACCCACGCTCATCCAGCAACACCCACAGCTCCCTCTCACAATCTGCCGACCCAGGAGGAGGCAGGGATGTGTGTGTGTGTGTGTGTGTGTGTGTGTGTGTGTGTGTGTGTGTGTGTGTGTGTGGGCTGTAGTCAGAGGTTGTGTGTGTGTGTGTGTGTGTGTGTGTGTGTGTGTGTGTGTTGTCGTCAGAGGTTGTGTGTGTGTGTGTGTGTGTGTGTGTGTGTGTGTGTGTGGGTGTGTGTTGTAGTCAGAGGTTGTGTGTGTGTGTGTGTGTGTGTGTGTGTGTTGTAGTCAGAGGTTGTGTGTGTGTGTGTGTGTGTGTGTGTTGTAGTCAGAGGTTGTGTGTGTGTGTGTGTGTGTGTGTGTGTTGTAGTCAGAGGTTGTGTGTGTGTGTGTGTGTGTGTGTGTTGTAGTCAGAGGTTGTGTGTGTGTGTGTGTGTGTGTGTGTGTGTGTGTGTGTGTGTGTGTGAGAGGCTGGGTCAGAGGTTCTCCCCTCCAGGGCTGAGGAGCAGAGCCAGGGCTGCAGAGAGAGGATAATGTGTTCTGAGATGCGAGGGTACGTTGACTATATTGGAGCGGACGTGCGGGGGGGAGAGAAAACTTAACCTCTGTAGATAGGTCATGCAGTGTGCGCTGAGCCGTGTAAAGTCCTTCAAAAAGTGACAACACACAGCCACGTCAAACATGTGTGTGTGTGTATTCATGTAGCGCAAGACAGCGTTGATGTCATAGGACCAAGGAGACATCAGTATCTGTCTGACAAACATATGATGAACAGAATTAACCAAAATGAATACATGCAAATGATGACTCAATTTCACGATAAACTTCGCAAGAAAATCGTCAAACTTATTCAGAAAATATATTTTACATGATACTACGTTTAAGAATTACACACACACAAAAAAGTTTAAAAAAAAAACCTCAGCTCTGGTTAAGACATCAAGCCTGGGGCTGTATCTCAAGATTTATAGCAGGGACGGCACTTAAACGCACGGGTAATAAATTAACCTCCATGGTCTCCGAGCCTGCTCCGCGCTCGGGCCCCGCCGCTCTAGATACATCCATGGGCCCCGAAAGAGGCCGGCGGTGACCCCTGAGCCTCAGGAGGTGTCCCCTGGCTCTCGCTTCAGGAGATCCAGCCAGCGGCCAGGCTGGAGCTGCCATGACGGGGCTTAGCACATGAGAAATCACAGGTGGATCACGATCGCAGGTGCATCGGCATAGGAACACGGCGAGAGAGGCCAAGGAAATGAAACGTCGAAACGAAAGAGACGGACCTCAGGCCGCAGTGGGGAAAGAGCCTTGTGCTATATGAAAAAACACGAAGACTTCTGTGGATAACCTACTTACGTTCACATACAGACACACAGACACACACACAGACACACAGACACACAGACACACACACACACACACACACACACTATGTAGTAATCATGTTAGGCCACACTGAGAGCTTTCCCCATTTCCCTCACGGTAGAGCACCTTATTTATCAAATCACTCTGTGAATTTAATGGAATTTGTTCTCTGAAGATACGCTTCCATGATCTGAGACCGCTCTGCTTTGTTCCTAATTTCCCAGGTTGATTTCCCAGGCTTGGGGAAATGACTCCAGGACATGGCATTACAATCACCACAAAGAGAGGCACCGAGAGGGGTGTCTGTCTGTCTGTCTGTCTGTCTGTCTGTCTGTCTGTCTGTCTGTCTGTCTGTCTGTCTGTCTGTCTGTCTGTCTGTCTGTCTGTCTGTCTGTCTGTCTGTCTGTCTGTCTGTCTGTCTGTCTGTCTGTCTGTCTGTCTGTCTGTCTGTCTGTCTGTCTGTCTGTCTGTCTGTCTGTCTGTCTGTCTGTCTGTCTGTCTGTCGCGTCACTGAAACTACGCTCTGGGTATGTTGGAGAAAATGAAAGTTGTCAATGACATACCCCACACTTCTACTCTGTGGACAAATATTACATATCTGCAATGCAACAGAAAGCCAACAAATTACAGAAAGCAATTACTGAAAAAAAGCACAAGGTAATGAAAAGGCCATTCCAAGTCATTGTCAAATACCTGGCCTAAAAATTCTATTCAAAAACGATTAATGACAAATTAACTAACAATTTTTTTTTTACAAGAAATCATCCAAAGGAGATTCCATGCATACAAAATATATCACTTATTTAGTTTTTTTCTGACAGTTTCAAAGTGCTTTTAAAAATGCAATTCTTCAGTGAGAGAATTAATCTGCTGTCCCCTTCCAGGGTTGCTTTACATCAAGGGCTGTTCAAGAAAAAAAATATTCAAACACTGTTTTCCACTCAACACTTTCAATTTTGCATTATTATATATTTAATTTATTTCAGGTCACAAAATATGAACATAAAAGTTGATTTGGGTGAATAAAAGTTATCACATTTTGATTTGCAGTTGAAGGAAAAAGAACTATTTCCAGCTTTGATGAAGCTAAATAAGACATTGCTGACAAGGGCCAGACGAATGACAACCATCTAACCAGCCTGCAGATTCCTGGATCCACATGTAGGCTGGGAAGATGCCTGCTCACACGGCCAGCCATTCCTCCAGGGAGGCGGAACGCTCCGGAACGCTCCGGAGCAGAGCAGAACAGAACACCGGACTCTGGAGCAGGCCTCCTCTAAGCACCGCACCGCACATCACAGACAGCACTGACTTCATGGTTCCACTGAGGAGGAAAGCCTCCAGGACTGGGGCTCAACATGTGCTACACAAGTCATCCCCAACCGAGAACACTTCAGCAGACCATGTCTCTTCCCTCCCCTTTTCCAGTTGCGAACTTGTCGCGTTCTAGCTAATAAATTTGGATGTGCATCTTGCCGTGTTTTGGACGACACCGGCATGCAAAACTTGGTTCGACTGCTTGAAAGTCATGACTTGATCGCATCAATCTGTCAAGCAGAGGAGGAACCACTGCCTACAGGGAGATGAGAGAGTCGGGGCTGGTGTGGTTTCCTTAAAAAAAAATGTTGCCGTCTAAAAACACACACACATACATATGTACACACACACACATTTAAATACACACACATACACACGTACAGGCCACTTAAAGCAGAGAGATATTTAATGTTAGCCCACAGATCCCCCAGGCGAACGTAATGGAGCTTATTCATCAGCGGACGGCTCTAAATCATTCCTCCGCACACCTGTACTCTCCTCTCCTTGACACCATCACTCCGAAATGTCCTCCTCTCCAACGAGATATTACTCACTCCACACATCTCCGGCGCATATAAATCATGAATTAAGTGGTCCACTGCGGTGTGCAACAGGTACAACTTTATCTTCATCCCATTCACGAATAGTGCATTAGGTTGCACTAAAACGGACCATCCATTTTCAAAACTAAGTCCGGACATATCGGAGAGCTGTCGCATAGCATCCGGTAGATAGCAACAGGGTAACTTTAATGGCAAATTAGCTTCAATTATCTCCATAACGGCTACTTTTGATTTTTTTTAAAACATGATCAATACGGCTGCACTGCTGAATGTGCCGACTATTCACAGGCAGTAATTACATCCGAAGGTCCGAAGATCGGTAACTCTAGGCTGTGACAGACAGCGATATCTCTTGCTTTATAAAAAAAAAAAAAAAAGCTATGAGCACCAGAGGCGAGACTACTCTCTCACCTCTTAATTAGCCACGTCTTTCTCTAGCCCAATCGATTCTAATTAGGAGTGGAAGCCAGTCAGTCACTGAGTGAGAGATATTATCCTGAGAGTGGAAAACCATCATTCTGGCACTGACAAGTCTGGGACTTTCAAGCTGTTTTTCTCAAACGTACAAATGTCGATTCTACCCAGATTTCCATCTCTGAAACATTTTTCAATTGGCTTTGTTCTCAAAGGGGAGGTAATGTGTTGACACCACTTCGATGATGAAACATGTATGGCTTCGGTTGTTGTCTTAAACCGACTGAGGCGGTAATGGACTTGGACAACACAATGAGATTTTGCTCCAGTACAAATTTACATGACTGACATCATCTTTTGGAGAGGAAACCACTGACACAATGTTCCAGGGGAAGCTCCCAGCTTGATGACTGAAAAGCAACAAAGAACCCAAACGGTTCTTTATAAAGCCCTGGAGAACCAGAACCACCCCAGTGGGCCAGTGGGCTTTACTCAAAGGAACCCTGCGCGGTACATACCACTGCTCTGCATCGATAGGTCACCAATGGGGTATGTTTCCCAAAAGCGTCTTTATATAGTATGAGAGACGTTTGGGTAAATGATAGAATATCATTTGGAACACTTTCCATGGTTACCGCGGCGAATGTGCAACGGAGCTTTCAGTAAAACGCAGCCCTGGTCTATGACAGCTCTTCAGCGTCATAGTTGTAGCTTAACTCCAGCACATGCACTCGTATGTGCCTGCACCCAAGAGTGAACTGGAGAATGAGATCAAGCCCCTTTAATAAAGGCGTGACGGAATCGAGAGACAGGGAACGCACCCAATCCAACCAAACAAACCGTACGATCCTGATTGAGTTTCACAGCCCTCCCAAGCCATCATGGCGGTGGTGTGTGGGAAAATCAGGCCAGAGCAACAGGCCCACTGAGCCGGGTCGGAGATTTAACAATAATAGGAAACAAATCGCTGACACAGGCAGCCCTGTCGGACGCCACGCCCGCGGGTGGAACGATGATGCCTTCTTCCTCATCGAGGAAGACACGCAAGAAGTGCTGACACAAGAGAAAGCTGGAAGGATAAATGGGAGACTAAAAAAAAGGAGAGCGACAACACAAGGGGAGGGGAAAAAAAGGAAGAAGGAAAAACGTGTCCAGGTGGCGGCCCACACTCGCGTTGGGATTCGGAACGGATGGCGGATGGGACACACACCAGAACAGCACTGACGTCATTGACCACGCAACAATCTTCCAGGCCAGTGCTGGAGACGAAGCTGTCAAACCGAAAAGTGGTACAAATATATATAATGCAATATAATATATATAATATATATAATGCATTATATATATATATATATTTCCTTACTATTATTTTGGCCTTTTCAAACTCTGACATCAAAATAATGTTGTTACCTCAGCCCATTCTCTTAGGTACTGAAACACATGCACCTGTTGACCTCCGGGCATGGCAGAGAGATGGTAGTGTGGTAATCCCCTCATTTTATGATGTGTAAGAAATGGATTGAGGTTTGGAGGACAGGGATGGGAGTGATCCTACCCTTTGGGAGCGGTTACTGCCAGAGAGGCGAGGGTGTGGGGGGATGTTCAGGAGACACCGCTGTACTTGGTTTCAGCTATGTACTGTACAAGAGCACACTCGGGAAGGGAAACAAGCTCGAGAATCACAGCCAGATGTCAGAAGCAAAGCCATGAAATAACAGTTCTACGGCGAACTGTATGTAATTCTCTCATGCATGATGCATGCCAATTCAAAATACCACCAGGCTGACATTACCATTCAATACCATTGAGAAACTCAAAAATTGTTCATGAGTGTATGGTCTAATGTAATACACTTCAGCTAACTCAGACACACCAAGTGATGTAGGGCCCTGAGGAGTGAAATGTGCAAAGAGTTTGGTTCACATCCACCTCTGCCCACCTCTGTGCATGTCATTTTGTTTTTCCATCAAATACAAGTGTTGATGAGAGCGATGACAAAACAAAATATGAGATGTGTCATTTCAGAAGTCCACCAACAGCCTTCGATAATAAAAAATGCTTCGTACTTAACACTCGAGATAGAGGCTGCCACTTGCTGTGCTAAATGCTCCCTGGAGGCCCACCCCAGAGGCAGGCATGGCAGCCCACACTCAGCCAGAGTCTACTTGTGAGTCCTTCTGACCTTCCGCCCATTCAACAGCAATGTATTGTGGAGCATTCAGGGACTTAAATCTCGACTACTTCACACATTTTATTTAATGTTGGGAATGTTGGGAATGTTGGGAACATATTCCACCCCCCTTTTATTGAGACAGAATTTAATATATATGGGCCATTCTACCGAATTCGTGTAATATGCAGTCCCTGAACAATAAAAACTATTTACAAAACAATTAGGTATTTAGGCATAGATATTTAATTAGAAAATGTTATGGTCTATATAAACCCAATGCATTACATGAGATAGTGATAAGCTAAATATATACAAAATCATCATTTATAGGGTACTTTCTATTGGGAAGTAGCTGTCCCCAACCCTGACATCTAAATTTCAATGCCTTTAAATAACACTTTTCAATTTTTTTAGATTTTTTTCAATGATTTAATTTCAAAGATCTTTATGATTGGGTTGAAACAGAACTTGGAATATTTAGATTTATTGTGGGTTTAATTTTTAAATCAATTTACTATACTCAAAAAATCATGTCCCTAGTTTTCATGTCACTACCGAAACACAAGAGTTTTAGTCCATTGGCTGAGCCTGTGTTTTAGCCACGACTCTGCATTTTTGACCATGCAGTGACACTGCATCTCTGTCCCTCATGGTTGAATGGTAAGTAGCTAAATCCCATAGTTTTTATATAAATGTGTTCCAAAGTCTGAAAATCGACGTGTAACCTTAAGAATTGTCACTACCGAAACGCATGTTTTCTTCAATTAAGTAAACCTTTTGGGGTTTCATGGAAAATCTTATGTTTGTATGTGTGTTCACCTTTTCAAAGATGTGTTTGCAAGCCGTGTGCTTGCTAGAATTCTTTATTTATGCTTAAAGTTAGCTAGAATTGTCACTACCGAAACAGTCACTACCGAAACATATGGTAGTGACCTGATGATTTCGGTAGTGACAAAATGAAATGGTAAGTAGTTAAATCCCATAATTTTTAAATAAATGTGTTGTGTGGACTAAAGAGCGGCCCAGAGCACCTTTTGGAAGATTTTGGGAGAGAAATGAACATCCATCCAACAGTGCAGTCACTACCGAAACACTGGATGTCACTACCGAAACAGTGCAGCACTACCGAAAAACAGGATGTTTTGTAAAAAATTAAGTATATTGAGTAATCAACTAAAATGTTATGATACTGATTGGATTAATGTATGTTCAATGTCATCAATCAAGAACTCTGGAATCAATATGATCAGTATTTTGCATTTTACAAAGAAATATTGCACTTAGATTTTGATGAATTCTATAAATTGAACTTGAAAATTTGGTAAATAATTCATTTTTATGGATTTCATTGTAAAAACCTTCAAGAAATATTTGTAAAAATACCCTTCAGAGAAAGGAAAAAAACACAATCTGAACAGGTCAATAATAATACTTTTTTACTATAGTAAATGTGATGTTTCGGTAGTGACAATTTTTGGAAGAGGAAAAACGTTCCAACACATTCTGAAAATACAATATAAAAATTGACTGTTCTTTTGCTAGATATGTGTACTTTAGATATGGTACAATATACATACGGACACAGTTTTGGGAATAAAACATAAAAAAAATCCAAATATTTCCGACCTGACTTTGCACCAATTCGGTAGAATGGCCCATATATGTCACATGGCCCTGACATTGAAGATCGACCTTTCGCCCATGTGTGCCCTAATGGCAGCTTTTCTCACCTGGGCCCAAGAGCTCTCATGCATCCCCATCTGATCTGAACCCTGAGATGGGGCTGGGGGCTGGGTGCAGCAATAGTGCGCTTATCCGTTTCGTGCCTCAACTGTTGCACTGATAATTTTACTGACGGAAAAGTCACTGTAACGTTAGCTTTTATACTGCTAAAAGGACCTAGTCGCCAAAGCAGTCCCTTGTGCTTCATTCCTGCAAAAATGCAAAGTCAGCTGCTGCCACCGTTTAAGGTTTCCATCCCCCCCCCGCCCCCCCCAACCAACCTACCCTCCTCCCCAAAAGGAGAGGAGAAACTCTTTTAATGTTGCCCCCTCGTGAATCATGATTCCCACCGTCCGTTATGGACCAGTAGGCAGGTTATTCTTGGATTCTTCCTTCCATATAAAACAGAAATTATTGGTTCTGCTTTTAAAATACGCAAGAAGTATGGAAGGCCTAAACTCTGTGAAGACATTTGAGGAGCTTAACAGCACTCAATCGGTGGTGGTAGCGGTCGAGGGGATAGAGAGGGAGGGGATTTTTCCAGAATTTCTTCTGAGGTTTCATGAAATGAGGGGCCTTTGATCCAAGGTAGGACAATGAAACTCAGGAATAAGTACCTGTTTGTGTTGGAATGCTGTTTCAAAATAACTTGATTCCTGAGACCAATAGTGGAGGACTGTTAACCAGAACCGAATCGGTTCCGAAGGAGAGGAAAGAGTTGCGGACCCCAAGGGGAGGAGGTTGGGAATGAAAAAGGCAGAGTGTGCAGAAAGTGGGATGAGCCCGGCCCTTCTGCAGCGCCTTCAGCCAACAAAATAACGGTTTACACACACACACACACACACACACACACACACACACACACACACACACACACACACACACACAGACACAGACACAGACACAGACACACACACAGACACAGACACACAGACACACAGACACACGCCGTTAAGTGTCACACCGGTCACCCCATGAGCACACAGAGACATATGCCAGTGTCACAGTCACAGGAAGCTGGAGTTTAAATCCACAGAACCTGAGAGAAAGTGATGATTATTTTTCCACAGGGATTCAAGACAAGAAAAAAAAAAAAAAAAAGTGTCTTGGCCAGCAGCTGTGCCAGTCTCAGGGTCAGCCTTGAGAGACAAATCTCCCCTCCCTCTCTCTCTCTCTCTCTCTCTCTCTCTCTCTCTCCCTTCCTTCCATTCACCCGCTCCCTCTTTCTAAAGCTTTTAATTTCCCATCCATCACATCCTCTTTCCTTCCGCTTCTTTCCTCTGTCCATCCTCGACAGAGGACTACCCTCGTTGAACCCTGTTAAAAAGCCTCCCGGTTCAGCTGTCAAACCCCGGCGATCTGATTACTCTACACGCCTCCTCCCAGGCAGCGGAGTGCCTCCGAACAAGCTTGCGGGTGTTGAAACTGGAGGCTGAATTACTGTTGGGGAGGCGGGAGGGCTGGAGAACGGGGGGGGGGGGGGGGGGAGGTGCACTTGCCAAAAGTGCAAGACATCCAAGTTTTTGCTGCAATGGAAAACCACAGATGTAGGAAACCACACCTGATTGGGTTCTCTGAGGCGCTGTGGTTTCAACAGCAGGATCAAAAACACAAGCCCCAAACCACCACTTAGTCTCCGGGCCGTCTCCTGTATCTCAGGTGTTTGCTAATCTAAGGTGTCCTGAAAGGAGATTGTTGAAGGTTACGGCGCACAACTTCCATTGGCGTGAATGGGAGACTTTGTGTCCACCATTAGGAAGAGAGGGGCTGTAAAAGTATTTAACCCAAATAATGACTTGATTGGTCTCCAAGGCTGAGCTGAGGTTGAGGGGAGGCATCGAATTCAGCTTGTTTCGGTCGCGAGGGGTTGGAGCCTCACACACGAGAGGCAAGCCAAGCTTCCAGAGAAATAAAGAGATCATGCTTCAAATCAAGCCTCTGAAGAAGCTGGGGTTTTTCTCCTCGGAAAAGCACTGGGCAGCCGAGCACGCATGATGAATGGAAGTGACTTTCGAGAGCTGTGACTATGGCAATAACACAGTCGTAAATTAGAGAAAGCCGAGAGAGAGAGCACAGAACGAGAACAAGCCAAAAAAAAAAAACGGGAGATAAAAGGCACAAAAAAAAGCGCAGCAAATTATCCCTAATGTGGCACTGGGAGCTAACACCTCAGCTTCTGTGGGACACCAACCAAACCACAACACACCAGATCTCCTTGCTAGCACAAGGGTGACTCGGTTCACATTAGCATCTTTTTGTGTGCATCACCGCAAGTCAGTGAACATACAAGTATGAGCACATGTGGGTATACATACTGAGTGCACATGGTAAAAGGGGCAGTGTTTAAATCATAGATTTATGAGCACCAACACATAAATCATGTTCACATTTATCCATGAAGGTGATTTATAACACGCTTAAGCCGCACGTATAATGAACAGCGGCAAGAACACAGGTTCCCCCCCCATCTCCGAACTTGCTTAGTTGGCGAAAACCACTGCATATAATGAATAATGATTACAGCAAACCACAACATCGTAATGTGTGATAATTCGCGACAAAACCACTCAAAACTGTCTGCCCATTTTAAAATTCAATAGGGAGGCTCATCGGTGAAAACACATTTGACAGTGCCGAGGCCCAGAGAGAGGGGGATTAGCCAACATGCTAATCAGAGTAAAGAAACACCTCAATGGTTGCCAGATACTACACCGGCTGGAAGCACCACACTGCCTGCGTAACACTATTAATCACGGATGACATTTCAGAGAAGTGGAGCTCGAAGACCAAGACGAGAGGTGTATCGCTGGCATCAAGAGAAGTGTGAGATAAGGCTCGGTGAAGTACGCTGTCGTCTCCAGACGAAGAACTAAGGTATCATCAGGGAATCAAGACGAGAGGTGTATCGCTGGCATCAAGAGAAGTGTGAGATAAGGCTCGGTGAAGTACGCTGTCGTCTCCAGATGAAGAACTGAGGTATCATCAGGGAATCAAGGGGAACTGCTTGGTTTTTTTTTTCCTGACGGTTTTCGCTCCAGAAAAACCTTTGGCTAAAAGAACTTGCATTGATAACAGATTAATGGTTCAGCTGTCGTTCCATCTCCAAGAACTCTACCAATGAGGCATCATGGAATTTTGAGATCATTTGTCAGAGTTATGATGACGGGCGTCTCTCTCTCTCTCTCTCGCTCTCTCCAGAGAGGGGAGAAGCTGAGACTGATCGTGTGTGCACACCACTGCCGCATTCTGACATTCCAGAGGCGGACAGTCACGTACTCGTCCGACACACCGCATGGGGTCTGCCGGGTCTTCGGGGACCTGCTCGGTCGAACGTAGCAGCAGCAGGGGAAAGCGTGGCCAAGGCACGGCCCTCGCGCTCTCTGACTTCAGGGGTCCCAGCGGAGGAATCCAAAAGACAGATGGAAGACGGCGCGGTGATGCGGAGCACAGCACAGACACCGGGATATGCACACACAAACACACACACACACACACACACACACTTTCCTCTGGCGGATGGCGGGCACGGCGGGGCACAGACACCGGGATATGCACACCTACACAGGCATATCAGCCAGCAGGTGCTGTGGACTGAAGGCATGGATGCATTGGATTGGAAAGAGGGACAAATCGGTCTTTTTTTTTATGTTGTATTGGACAGCTTCTAAGAACTTACATGTAACGACCATATTGAGCAATTCCGCTCACTGCTCAGTGATCAGACAGATCACTAAGTGAAGACCAGCACCACCCTACTTGGTTTCAGGTCGAGGTCTTAAGCGATGCGACAATGCAAATAAATAACGCATAACAGCAGGCCGTTATTCTGAAACCCTCGTCAGAGTGTGTAAAGCCGTAAGTGTGTGTGACAGCAACCGCCATGGAAGCGACATCTTGAAAAACAAACCCCGAGCGAGAGGTGCAATGGAGTGCAGAACTGCCTCCCTAATGACACTGAGAA
>NC_137910.1:5748827-5753827 GCF_963457725.1 Sprattus sprattus | reverse complement strand
TCAGGGCCGAGTTGAAGGCTAAGTGATTTCTGCTCCGTGACGGCACGGCCTTATACATTTGGGCCGACGATAGCGGTGCGACTGAGTTGATTTTAGAGTTGTCGACTATGTGCTTTTCGTAGTCTGTGTTCAAGGCTGATGCAAGGACGGTTAAGAGAAGTGCTGAGGGCTGGAACGGTGTGCCGTGGCAAACAGACATGATTGGATTGCTTTTATTTATTTATGCGTTTATTTGAAAAGGGACAGTGTACATCGATAAACATTTCCCAGAAAATGTAAATGCACCGGAATTAGCTTGGTTAGGTTGGTTGGTTATTGCAGGTTCTTCTGTCTGTAACTGAGCCGTAAAGAGGTTGGGAGCTGCTCTATTTCTTTTTTTTATCTTTCCCTCTCCCCTCTTCCCCTCCTCCCTTTCACTTCCCCTCTTCTCACGTGACCAGCACTTAATCCATCCTTAACCATCAACCGACGATAGCGGTGCGACTGAGTTGATTCTAGAGTTGTCGGCGATGTGCTTTTCGTAGTCTGTGTTCAAGGCTGATGCAAGGACGGTTAAGAGAAGTGCTGAGGGGCGGAACGGTGTGCCGTGGCAAACAGACAGGATTGGATTGCAGGTTCTTCTTTCTGTAAATGAGTAGTAAAGAGGTTGGGAGCTGCTCTTTTTCTTTCCCGCTCCCGCTCCCCTCTTTCTCTTCCCCCTTTCACTGCCCCTCTTCTCACGTGACCAGCACTTAATCCATCCTTAACCATCAAGTCAATTCAATTACACCCCGAGCCCACTCTAATTATGTGTGCTAATTACTCCACGCCTGCAGTTTGTCTCTTAGCGTCCTTGGAGCACGCCGATGGCCTTTCAACAACAAGTGCGACCGGGAACTGAATGCCACGGGGACCCGCAAGAGCGACTCAGGAGGTTTAGGTGCGCTGACCTCTGAGCAGGGTTGAGTGAGTCAAACGAATGATATGCGATAAATGGAGATTGGGTGTGTGTGGGTGTGTGTGGGTGTGTGTGTGTTGTGTGTGTGTGTGTGTGTGTGTGTGTGTGTGTGTGTGTGTGTGTGTGTGTGTGTGTGTGTGTGTGTGTGATGTTTGTCGTGCCCCAGTACCAGGGGACACCTGAGGGGAGTCAAGACAGGCCAGTGACAGACACAGAAGACACGTGGGCATCTGGAACCCATGACTGAGGAGCACTGAGACACAATCAGCTGGCCAAAGTCGTTCACTGTTTGCTGAGGTGTTGTGTCTTGTGAGGCCCATCTACTTGGCTCCTTCAGAATCTCTATCTAAAGCATGAACATGAGAGAATGAGCAAATACCCTTTTCTCTATATAAACTATAATCTAGGGTTAGTGTGTCAGTGCAAAGAGTCAGTGCACACATGGGTAAACAGAAGGAGGCCCAACTACTAGGCTCCTTAAGAAGAACAGAGAATGAGTAATTTACCCGTGTTCTCTATATAAGCTATAACAATGCCAGAAACATCTATTAAACTTCAAAAGGCCTTTCTTGTCCCATCATATCATTGGTTGTTAGTTTTTGTATCGGCAGGCAGGCTTTATCCAGTATTACATGGCAATTTTGTGGCAAGGTCCTATAAGGTGAGGACTGGCACAAACTGAAACTTAAGGTAGAAAAGTTTAGTGGGAGTATGGGTCACAGTGCGGGCCTTAATGGGAGATGCTGGGTCACAGTGCGGGCCTTAATGGGAGATGCTGGGTCTTCACTGGCATCAGCAGCAGGGGGCGGAGGGCAGAGAGGCCGCCCAGCTCAGCAACACAATGGACGCTAATGAGACCAGGCAACAACAGAACACCTGACCCACACCCCGCCCGCCTCTCTCTTTCTCCATCTCTCTCTCTCCCCATCACACACAGCACCATCTCTCCATCTCTCTCTCTCTCCATCTCTCTCTCTTTCCCCCCATCACACACAGCACCATCTCTCCATCTCTCTCTCTTTCTCCATCTCTCTCTCTCTCCCCATCACACACAGCACCATCTCTCCATCTCTCTCTCTCTCTCTCTCTCCCCGTCACTCAGTCACATCCCTCTCCTCTAACTGCTCCGTTCATCTAACCCATTCTCTCAACTCTATCCTTGTTTCAGTTCTCTCCATTACTCTGGGTTTGTCTATCACCGCTCTCCTCCTCCTGTCTGGGTGGGTGTGAGTGTGAGTGTGTTGGCAGCGCTACCTGAGCTCAAAGACTACATCTCCCAGAATCCTCCTGAGGGAGCAGGACTCTTCTCCCTGAGACACCTCACCAGGGGAAAAGAGAGATGAGACAGGAAAGGAGAGGAGGGGAGGGGAGGGGAGAGGAGAGGAGGGTTAGACACAAAGATAGAGACAGAGAGAGAGAAAGAGAGAGAGAGAGAGAGAAAGAGAGCGAGAGCCAGAGAAAGAGAGAGTGAGAGCGAGCCAAAGAGAAAGAGAGAGAGAGAGAGAGAGAGAGAGAGAGAGAGAGAGAGAGCGCAGGCTCTCCAGGCTTCTCCAGCGGTACAGGAGGGGAGAGGAAAGGAGGGAAGGGGTAGTCACAAAGAAAGAAAGAGAGAGAGAGAGAGATAGAGAGAGAGAAAGAGAGAGAGAGAGAGAAAGAGAGAGAGAGAAAGGCACACTCTCAGTGAATCTCAGTAAAACTGGGTTTTAAAGTTCGTGCACTGAATGCAAATACATGTGCCAATGCACAAACATACACACACACACACACATTTTACACTTTAAAGATTGCTTAACTTCAAAAAGCTAGCTCAATTCCGATTCAGTAGTCTTAGATCATGTTAAATAAATAGAAATAGAAATCTAAATCTAAATCGGAAGAAGTGCTATGTTGCTATTCGGTGCCTCTGACAGTCTATATTGCTTAGTTGCCTCAAAAACGGCCCTTTCTGTGCTTGAAAAAAGGCTGGAGAGGGTGCTTAGTGAACTGTGTTATTGTATCTGTTGACACACACAGCACAACATTCTCTCTCTCTGCCCCCAACACACACACACACACACACACACACACACACACACACACACACACACACACACACACACACACACACACACACACACACACACACACACACACACACACACACACACAGCACAACGTTCTCTCTCTCTGCCCCCAACACACACACATCCAGGTAAACAGAGGACCAGAAATTAGCCCTGGCAATACCTCTACAAAGAGGAAGCTGTAAACCCCAGCATCATTAAAGCAGTGATATACTATATTGACCTGCAATAACACTCTTGATAATAAAACTGCTAGGCGACTCTAAAGTTGTGGGATTATTAAAAAATAAAACTCTGTCTTTCGGGTTTGGCTGTTGGTTTTTATATTTAAAAAAAAAGGGTTGCTTCTTTTTTTCGATCAGAGTGAAGTGCTTCCAAAAACACTGCAAAAACCATCCTCATAAAAAGCTCCTGGCCAAGCCCATGACAAGTGGACCTTTAAAAACGGAATCTGTAACACGTGCGACCAGCAGCCTGAAAAATAATTTATAAGAGAGCTCAGGAGCGTGTAAACCCTTAAACACACCCACAGACCTAAAAACACACACACACACAGACCTACACCCTCAAACCTAAACACACACAGACCCACGCACACAGACTAAAGGACTGACGCAAACATGCTTAATCAATAGGGGTGGGAGAAAAAAATCGATCATTCGATTTTTCTCGATTCACTCTAAAACGATTCTGTCTCGATAAAAAAAAAAAAGTTCATAATCGATTTTGTAATTACACATCCATTTTATGCTGAAATGCAAGCTGCATCGATAATTGCATTGTTCATAGAAAGTCAAAATTGTGACAAGGAAAAGATTTTTCTCTAATAAAAAAATAGAGAAGGTAATTCATCTGTTGATTTTATTTAATTATCAAACACAAAGTAGGAAGTGATTTTAGACTCTGAGTAGCAAGCTCGAATGTTTTAAAAGTCGAAATGCATCGATGGTGCAGAATTGATAATTGATAATCGGATTAGAATCGATAATCATTTTAGCACCTCCATTTTAGCACCTCCTATCCCGATGGCATCATCTGCCCCATGACTATGGGATTGGGAGACTGGGCGACAGCGCTCATACCAAGGCAACGCTGCAAGTGGGTGGGTCCGTAAACAGCACAGCCAAAGTGTATTGGTACTTGGTAGACATTCTGCAGCACAGAACGCCACAAGCAAAATCAATTAAGGAAACATCTCCTATTGACTCTCAATCTCCTATTGACATCTCCTATTGACACACCTTGGGGTGTCTAGAGAAAAGTCTTTAGGTTGTTTCGCAGAAAAAGCGCTGCTCGAGTTGCCCTTGAGGTGGAGAGCTACCTTGAAGAGAAGCTACCTTGATGACCACTCTCCACGGTGGACGTGTCCTCTGACCTCATGCTGTCCGTGTGGTTGGGCGCAGTGGGCCCAGACGCTAGCTCACTAGCTCTTCTCCGTTCGAGGTTGCAATGTTAAGACAATGGTGCACAGCAGTTTGCGTGTTATTTTTTTTAATCTTTTCTTCTCTGGGGGGGGGGGGGGTCCTTCTTTCAGACTATGCCCTTTGCCACCCCCAGGAGGCAAAGGATCGGGAGGATATGACAATAAGGTCGTATTCCGCGTGCATTCAGCTTGTGCGCTGAGATGTGTCCGCAACAACAGGAAAAAGAGCCCGTGTCCACGTCCGTACTGAGCAAAGCTGCTTCAGGAGCACGGAAGGGGAAGGATGTCATTAAATTGGCTGTTGAGCTCAAATATCCATATTAGAGCTGTGTGTGTGTGTGTGTGTGTGTGTGTGTGTGTGTGTGTGTGTGTGTGTGTGTGTGTGTTTAAAGGAATGATTTCCATCAAGGCTTGGCGCCTCTGCCTTTGCTGTAGCTCACTTCCCCCACCCACCCCCGTCTAATACACCATAATAATCCCCACCCTCGCAAATTACTGCACATAAGCTATTCTTTTCATGACAAATAGCTCGGGAAAATGTAGATCTTGCTGGTATTTCTTGACACGACGTATCGCT
>NC_137910.1:5733827-5741327 GCF_963457725.1 Sprattus sprattus | reverse complement strand
AAACCTAAAAGTCTGAAGGAGACTGAGGAGACAGTGCAGACTGAGGCCTTTCCAAAGTAATCTCACTCTGTCCTCTCCTCTCCCCTCCCCTCCCCTCCTCTCCCCTCCTCTCCTCTCAGGGGCTGCCAAGGCACAAGGCTCCAGTGCAAGCCAGCACAGCGCAGCACGGACACTGGATGTTCTGGACAGCAGAACCGTGAGCCAGCAGCAACTCAAGAATGCGCAATAAACTTGCCTGCGCTCTTCTTCTCTTGTGTGAGGTGGAGGGGGGGCAGAGGGGCTGGGGGTGGGGGAGAGGAGAGTAGAGATGTCTGGGTTTTAGTGACACGATCGTGCTGCGTTTGTTTGGACCCAAGAGGAGAGGTCACCCCCTGGTGGAGGTGTGGAGTATTGCACAATATTTGCCCCCCGGTTCTAAAGTCTGTGTTTGAGTATGAACATATGTGGATGCGAGTGCGTGTGTGTGTGTGTGTGTGAGTGCACATGTGTGTGTGCGTGTGTGTGAGTGCACATGTGTGTGTGCGTGTGTGTGTGTGTGTGTGTGTGTGTGTGTTACTGACCTTTGGCAGCAGACTGAGGGGGGTAGGGGATGGGGTTGCCTCGCTCTCAGCCTCTGGCACCACGGCCTCCTCCTTGCGCTTCACGCCCAGGATGAGCTGGGCCAGGAAGTTCTCCTGAAAGTACGTCCGCTTTCCCAACGCACCTGGACAGAGGAACACTCAGGCGCTCGCTCAAACTCTTCTAGTCTCGTCTCATCTCGCCTTATAGACGTCTTAAACTCTTCTCATAATGTCTCGTCTCATAGACGTCTTAAACTCTTCTCATATCGTCTCGTCTTATAGACGTCTTAAACTCTTCTCATATCGTCTCGTCTCATAGACGTCTTAAACTCTACTCATCTCGTCTCATAGACATCTTAAACATCCCTTCACTATATGTTGTCAATATTATGCAGGATGAGTGGCATTTGTGGAGAACTAGTTTGACTAGCCTCTAGCATTTGCTCT
Organism: Sprattus sprattus; assembly: GCF_963457725.1. Classification (NCBI taxonomy): domain Eukaryota; kingdom Metazoa; phylum Chordata; class Actinopteri; order Clupeiformes; family Clupeidae; genus Sprattus; species Sprattus sprattus. Next base: position 5,740,320 of record NC_137910.1, on the reverse strand, counting down.
TGTTGACCTCGGTTCTAGATAACCTTTTAGATTCTCGTTACCATTTCTTGTAAGTGTGTTAAGTGACATACCCGTCATGTTGATTTCGAGCCCAGACAGCTCCCGAGCCTTAGTGAAGTTCTCCTTGGCCGGATTGTACTCGTAGTAAGACAGGCAGATGTAGCCGCACTCCAGGTGGAACTGGATCGCCAGGTGTCTGTTGGTCCGACCGGAGATGAGGGCCTCGCACTGCATAACTGAAACATCAGACAGACGGAGAAAGCAATCAATGCGGAGCGACATCTGGGTGCGTCGGCAACACACGCACGGTTAGGTTCAACCACCTGAACAAAGGCAATTTATTTTTATATCCATCTCTCAACGCTCACCTTGTGACAACTATCACTGCTGTTCCCTGAAGCATGAGGGAGCGATTTGAACGTAACACACTTTCTTTTCTTCTTTTCGCACCTTGAAGCAAATTTGCTTGTCTAGCACCACCACACACTGTAGGTACGTTCGCACGCACCGGAGTGGAAAATTATAACACGACACGACTCTTGATCAGCCTCTACAGAGGGATATGCTGCACTGCGCTGCACTGTACTGTACACCATTCCGGCTCTGGCCTGGAGTAATTCCTCTGTGCTTTAAGCCCCTTTTGGAGAAGGAAACTGGTGAACCATGGAGCAGAGACCTTGAGCCGAGGCACTAAAGAGCCCAGCTGAGAGGTGGGAAAGCAGGATGAAGAAGACGAGGAGGAGGAAGAAGAGGAGGATGATAAGGAGGAGGAAGAAAAAGAGGGGCGTTTAGTGCTTCTGGCTTTGCCCTTCGTTGCTTCTCGTTGTGCGATTATCGCCTCGGTTTGGTTGAAGGCCACGAGGCGAAGATTAACCTCCCCTGTCTCGGACCAGAGGAGGCATGTATAATTCATGTCACGGCAACAAACGCACACGCACACACACACACACACACCATCCACTCCAAAATCCATGAGCTATCTAGCTGAGCGGGGATGACATTGGGCTGGTGTGCCACCTTCAGCTGCCTAAAGCCATTTCACACCTAAGCGGAGAGATCAGCCCCACTCCACCTGCCACCCCAGGTGCTACTCCTCACTCCTCCTCTCACCCCTGAGATCAGTATCGTAACGTTGTGCTTAAACCTTATAGCATAGGTATCTCAATATCGTAACGTTGTGCTTAAACCTTATAGTATAGGTATCTCAATATTGCAACGTTGTGCTTAAACCTTATAGTAAAGGTATCTCAATATCGCAATATCGTAACGTTGTGCTTAAACCTTATAGTATAGGTATCTCAATATCGTAACGTTGTGCTTAAACCTTATAGTATAGGTATCTCAATATCATAACGTTGTACTTGTTCATAAACAGAAAAGCATGGTGTTATGCAACGGAAAACATTGTCTAGAAAAATGTACATATTTCATCAGAGTACAAACAAGAAGTAATGAAGTGTAAATTAATAACACTAAAGTCCGTAATGGGATTTCATAATCATATAATTCCCATAAACCGATAGGCTAATGTAATTTTGTGCTGTGATATAAATACACACAAATGCACAGCCTACATCGACTGACAGCATGTTGATTTAATTTCTCTTGAAAGCTTAACTGAGGCTGGTGGTCTTACCACTCCATCGTTTACAAACTCCCTCAACATCAGCAGAACACCGTCCAGAGCAGCTCCGACCCGACCTAAATGAGCTAATAACAGACCCATCCCTGGCCATTCCCTTTTAGCAGGCAAGGGGGATTGGCTTGTTAAGCCAAATGTCCAACAAAGCTCCTTTTGCCCTTGACATGCTCTTAGCTGACCCTCAAACTACATTCTCCCCATTAACGCAGGGGTTCCGCGTCATGATGAACAACTCGGTTAAAAACCCACTCACCCATGGGCAGCACACGGGTCTGCTGGGGCTGATGGGTAATTTGCTGGGGTGCCACGCATGGTTTCAGCCTCATTTCAAATTTGCATTTTACTAAATGGCAGTGTATTGACTTCAGGGGGCCCCCGGAAAACTAATTACTAATTTAGAACCGGCGCTATAAATCGATGGGGAGAAATGATGAGAGGGATCACAATGCTAAAAGGCTTTTTGATTTTCATCCGTCGCTGGTTTCGAAATTACTAAGATTACGTTAACACTCGTGGATACCAACTCCTTTGCAGATGTGGGGGGGGAAAGAGGGGGGAGGGGGACTGGAATTAAAACTCATGAATCTTGTGGATCAGTATTATCGGCTATCCTGAAGAGATCAACAGTATTGTATTGCTTTGAGTTGTATGTGCAGCCCGCTCTAGCAGCTCTTTGCCTACAGTGCTCTGGGGCTATCGATTCGTTTAGGGGTAGCCATTTCTTTGGCATGTTGTGGCCCAATAAACTGGTGAGAGCAAGCATGAAGGGCACTGCAGTCAATAGGACAGACCCAAACACACACACTCACACACACTCACACACACACACACACACACACACACACACACAGGCGAACAAGACCTCTCCTGCACAGAGGCTGCGACTGAGCCTTCAGTGACGAACCCTCTCCACGCATCTCCTCCTTGACCAAACAGGATACTGCCCGGCCACGTTTATTTAAAGCATGGTAACAGACCAAGACGTTCACTTTCGGGTTTATTTTTGGTAGCACTAGCGGGCCATCCGTTTACTCGGACACAGTAGCGTGGTCCCACAGGCCAGGGGGGCTTCAGCCTGCATTCCTAAACAGGCTTTCACAGAAGATCTTTCTGTGCGTCACTCTGGAGGTAAATAGCCATCAAAGTTCACACACTTTTCCATCCTCACAAGGCCATTAGTTTCCATCCTCACAAGGCCATTAGTAACTGTTGTGTAAGGAACTCGGTGTGAATGAGAGTAAGTGACTGGCTCCTGAAAGATGTAATTATAAACAGAACAGCTCTCCTCCCGAGGAAGATACTTGCAAGCGTCTGCATAGTGTTGTCCCCAAGGGTCTGCAGGGGCCCTGGTGGCTGATATTAGAGAGGTCCTGTTGTTGCGGACACATTGACTTCACAGTGCAGAAAGCACGGCACGCAGAGTTACAAACCTTGTAAACGCACAGTGAAGGAGGCTAGTCATCTCATTACTGAAAGCAATGTGGAAAAAAAAAAAAAAAAACATAAGCTAATTGTTCAATTTGCTTTTTATTATTTTCTGATTGCAAAAAGTGATTATTCCACCTGAATGGGCTTGCATTTTATTATATAACTGCTTCTCTGTGTGTGTGTGTGTGTGTGTGTGTGTGTGTGTGTGTATGTGTGTGTGTGCGTGGGGAGCCCAGAGGCCAATGGCAAACAAATAGCGTTTGCCCAGTGCTGATGGGATGTTTTAGCAACACGCTCACGACAGCCTCTCCCTCTCTCTCTCCCTCTCTCTCTCCCTCTCTCTCTCTCTCCCTCTCTCTCCCCCTCCCCCTCTCCCCCGCGCCTCGCCATGCCAGCAGTGACAGATGGCAGCACCAGTCATGCCGAACACCAGCAAAGCACCAAGGATTTTCAGTCATATCTGCGGTGTGGTGTATGTGTCTGACTGCACAAGCATTTTAGCAGCCACACACACACACACACACACACAAACAAAGGCCTTTTAGTCTTTTTTATTATTATTTTTTTGGGAAAAAAAACAAGGCGGTTATAAATTGGTGTGTCCCCTTCATCACCAGGTGTAAACACTGACACAGGGGCCATTTAACTCAGAGTCAATGATTCGCACAATAATGTACTCAGCAAGGGGAACAGAACAAATACACTCCCCCCATCCCTACCTCCACCCCCACCTCCACCCCCACCTCTACCTCCACCTCCACCGCAGAAGGTGAAGCGCTCCACTATGGTGGTCTGTGATGGAAAAGGCGGATAATTTCATGGGTGGCATTCTTTGAATCGACCTCGCTGAGGTGCCTCGCAACGCCGCCTCCTCCTCCTCCTCATCTGCCGAGTGACTGCCCGGGCCTCCATTTTACTCTATTAGCATCGACTGCTCTCATTACTTCTTGGTTCACCAGCTGTCAAGCTGTAAGACTTGTGAAGCTTTGTGTGTGTGAAAATGCTTGCCTGTGTGTGTGCGTGTCGGTGTGTGTGTCTGTGCGTGTCTGTGCGTGTGTGTGTGTGTGTGTGTGTGTGTGTCTGTGTGTGTGTGTGTGTGTCTGTGTGTGTGTGTGTGTGTGTGTCTGTGTGTGTGTGTGTCTGTGTGTGTGTGTGTCTGTGTGTGTGTGTGTCTGTGTGTGTGTGTGTCTGTGTGTGTGTGTGTCTGTGTGTGTGTGTGTCTGTGTGTGTGTGTGTCTGTGTGTGTGTGTCTGTGTGTGTGTGTCTGTGTGTGTGTGTCTGTGTGTGTGTCTGTGTGTGTGTCTGTGTGTGTCTGTGTGTGTCTGTGTGGGTCTGTGTGGGTCTGTGTGGGTCTGTGTGTGTGTGTGTGTGCGCCGGGTGTGTGAGCAACATCTGCCTCAGCGAGACAAGCCTTCCTAATGCTTTGGTGGGCCATGGAAGTTCAGCTTTCTCAGGAGCAGGATCCCAGATGATGTGTTAGCAAAGAGGCTAGGCAGCACAAAGATACCAGTCACCAGTGTGTGTGTGTGTGTGTGTGTGTGTGAGCAACCAGTCATTTCAGGGGTGACTGTTCAAATAAACAGGACATACTGGCTAATGCACCCCCACTTCTGTAGAAACCACAATGATCTCTCTTCTTCTGTCTAAAGCCTAATGTATGCTCAGCGCAAGCGCAGGCGCAAGAGGCCCTTGCGAGTCTTTTCATGTCTTGTGTCGTCGGGCGATTTTTCTAGACTTGCGCCAGGTGGGGTATTTTACTGCGCAAGGGGCTCTTGTGTATCTTACGTGCTTACGCGTTGCGTCTAAAACTGAGTATATATCGGCCTTAAAGGGGACTCTCTGGGGGGGGCGTTGTCTGTCTGTCTGCAAATAATTCACATTCTTTTCTCCGGGCGGTCAAGTGCAGGGTGGCAGAATGCCCAGTCCACTCCTGGGGGTATTTTATCAAAGCCACTACGCTGCTCACCTCCTGCCACACTAAACATACTGCTACCTAATTAACAAACAATGAGAGGCGCGAAGGGGGAGGAGGGGAGGAGGGAGAGGGATAGAGGGAGGGAGAGAGAGAGAGAAAGAGAGAGATAGTCAGTTCACCCTTTCAGAAACACTTTGAGAGTTATCGCTCATTCCTCTCAAGGCTCTGTGCCTCAGGCAATCTTGAGCCTCCTACTAGCATTGAGGGGATGCTCTGTGTGTGTGTGTGTGTGTGTGTGTGTGTGTGTATGTATTGTTTGTATGTGTGTGTTGTCGCCTTACCCTCCTTACTGATAAACTGTACGGTCAGCTGCCTTACACCACCTCCCCTCACCTCAATTCTTCTCTCTCTCATTCTCATTCTCTTTCTCCCACACTCACTCTTCCCCTCCTCCCTCCTCCTCTCCAACCATATCCCACCATCCCCTTCCTGAGCCCTTTCCACTTCCTTCTTCTCCCCTCAGTCATCCCCATGGCTCATCTCTATACCAGATCAGACGATCCAAAAACAGCCTTCATTCCAATCAGTCTGGGAATACCTGCCAGGCCACTACCTGTGGTCACCTGGGGGATTCTTCCACCATGTGATCCATGACATCAGTGAAATAAACAAAGGCCAGGTACACACACACACACACACACACACACAGTGAGGTTTTCCAGTTCATATTATTCCTGACTCTTCCTGGCTTTGGATCCGTACCCCGAGGAACACTCTGTACATAAACTGCTAGTTAGTACCTTGCCTGGCAACCTTAGCTAGTGTAGTGTGTGTGTGTGTGTGTGTGTGTGTGGCTCTCTTCATACACATGCAGTCCACTCCACATTAAACCTCTGCAGGTCTAAATATGCAAAAATGAGGATGCAATGCTCAGGTAGGAAGAGGTTTGTGAGGAGGAGGAGAAGAGAAGAGAAGAGCCATGGGGGGGCGGGTAGGGTGGGGGTGGGGGTGTGTGTTACTGGGACAGCTGGAAACTCCCCCTCATCTGCTAAGACGCTGCCCAACATGATGAAGCTTCAACAGAACAGCCTGCTGGACAAGGACACACACCGCATAAACACGTCTAAACACCACGGGGATCGCAGAGGGATTACAAGCCTGATGAAATACACATGAACGCATGAATGTGTGTGTGTGTGTGTGTGTGTGTGTGTGTGTGTGTGTGTGTACAACTTTAGATGCTAAAAGTATTTATGAGGAGATTCTCTCTCGCCTGGTGCTACGCTCCACGTGGGGGTTCTGGTTGTCTGAGGCCGGCAGCAGGCAGAGAGAGGGAGGACTGACGAAGGAAAAACTCGGACTCATCCATCGTTTTTTTTCCTCTCCAGGCAACCACGAGCGGGAACTGCCCCGCCACGGCCCTCCTGGGATGCGCCGGTGAGGTGGAACCGATTTGCCCCCCCCCATCCTTAGAGAAGCAGTGTGTGTGTGTGTGTGTGAAAGTGTAA
>NC_137910.1:5713710-5721210 GCF_963457725.1 Sprattus sprattus | reverse complement strand
CAAATGTACGACATTCTTGGGACTTTTTTAACACGTTTGTGCTTGTGCAAAAATATAGTTTACTGCATGACCAGGGAACCAATTACATTACCTACATTACAGTTGTTACACTTGGTGTTATAACAAAAGTTTGTTGTTGAAATAAACTGTGTTATTACATTGTAATAATCATTTGCTTTATTATTGCAAAGTATTACCTATAGTAAGAAGTCACCAAAACCATTATATTCTCTATTTCATTTTCTCAATCCGAAATCTGTGCATGATTTCACCGGTGGTAATTCACCCATCTGTTATCCTATTCCTGCTTTACGGTTTAGCACACCTTGACCTTGACCTTGCTTCACTGCTTGTTCAAATACCATTGCTTGCCTCTATACCCCGAATGGTGCAGTTTGTTGCAGTAGCCAACAGCTTTCCAGGGGTCTTACAATATGGCCATAAATCTTGGTGCATATGGTCTCAGTCAGGGGCACCACTATAGGGGGTGCAGCAGGTGCGGTTGCACCTGGGCCCATTGGGGGCCCGTAGTCGTGGGCCATAGACATATCTACGTCAATCGTAATAGTCTGAAGGCGGAATATGTGCGCAGGGGAGGGAAGGCGTGGCGGCTGCGGTTAGTGATCCACCCTGACAACTTCACAGTTTCACGTGTTAACGAAGAATATGTGCACAGGGAGGGGGGGGGGGGGGGGGGGGGGGGCAGACTTTCCATCAGTATGCATTAAACAAGTGCACTTGGTAAGGTTGTAGTTGTAGCATCTCAAGGTTATTCTATTTATGTTTTATAACAGGTACACCTCCTTATATGGTTTGGTGTGGGCTGGAGTTAATCTGTCTCAAGGTTTGTGTTTGTGTCTGGAATTAAAATATGTTCTTTTGTGGCTTAAGGAAATAACAGTAATTGAATCTAAAAGGTTAGAGGAAGCACTAACAGGCAGATTTTAAAGTGTTTCTTAACACTTGGATCAGATATGGGCTAGTTAGGATTTGGGGAAGCCTTGGAGAGGAGGTATATGGGCGGTATGGACAGCAAACAGACAGACCGGGGGGAAAAGTGATGTTCAAGTGGAGCATTCCATCAGCCGCAAATTGAAAAAGCCCACGAAGGGCTGCAATTTCCACTTGTTTATAAATTAGTTTGTTTACCGGCGGGAATAGGTATGATAGTAGCCCGTAAAAATTGATTACAATAGATTCACTGTTGGGAAATAAATTAGGGCTCCAAGTTATTACATTGTTTGATTAAGTTATCAAGTGCTCGAGGCAGCCTTCATGTCTGTAGCGGGAAAAGGACATTCCTTCTGATTACCAGGGTATGCTGAGGTGGAGAAGTGGAGTACGTGGCTGTAGTAGTTTAGTTTGAAGAACAAAAACACATTAGGACTGTTTTATTGCATCAGCTGGTGTTATTACGTCTTCAGCAGCAACAACAGATGACCCCGAACTGTTGTTTCAACTCTGTGTCTTTCTTTTTTATGTATTTTGGGCTGCCTGGTTATTGCTTGAGGGGCCGTAATCACATCACCCAGTTTGGCTGTCTCAGACCCTACAGCAACCGTGTCATTTGGAAGAATGGATAACATTGTTTCACAGCCTTATAAAAAACACTGACTTTTGTCTTCAACTTTTAAAGCTTAGGGTCCCAATTTTGATCCAATTTAAGATAAAGGATGGTGTCCCCCTTTAGTGCTATTAAGGTGTCTTCACATTGTATCTGTCTGAATTCAACCTTGTCAATAGGCAATCCTGCGGAGCTTCACTATGTGGCATTAGTCCTTGTGGAGTTTTATAGAACTAATACTTCATAGGAAACACTACTCTCATCATTTACTCCTGGGGATGTTTGGCCGTCTGTGTGGAGATGGCAGTATGAGACAGAGAGAGAGAGAGAGAGACAAACAGACAAAACGAAAGAGAGAGAGAAAAATAAGAAAAGTAAAGAAATTAAGGAGATTTCACTCCGAGTGTAGTACCGACTCTTCATCAGGTCCATGAATACTTTAGGATTCCCCAACTGCTTTGGGGCTTGGCATGTTTAAGAATCTGTATGGTTACACGTGGTTACACACATGGCAAATAAACTGATGTTTAAGAAACTGTATGGTTATATCTCGAGCTCCATCTCAGAGCACCAGCCCGAGCCCAAACTCCCTAAAACAGAGCAGTGGCGCGTCGCACCCGTGGGGGATGTGGGTGTTTTAACACCCACACTTTTCCCGGTGAGAGGATTCAACACCCACACTTTTTATGCAGTTTTTCCACAGTTTTGCACAAACGGCAGGGCTCTCAAGTGTCACGCATTGAGCGTGACAGTCACTCATTTTGGTCTTGAATTATGCACTCCCGCCACACATCGTATTTCTCACGCTGAAAAAAAAACTCTAGGCTATTTAATGTGCCGCAGGCCCGCATCGCAAACATGACCTAGCCGCGCTGCCCTCACCATGGAGGAATCAAGCACGTCTCCCCGAATCCCCTGGAGTCTGACGTGAGGTGCAACTGATCAGCCAATCCAAAAAAAGTAATGGGTTACACAATAGCCAATTAAAAAAAGCGTATCTTTTGTATCTGTTGTATCTGGGTAAGATTTAATACAGCAACCAATGAAAATAAAGCATCCTGGCATTGCGCGCGACTGATCTTCTGAAAATTTCGTTCACATGAGGAAACCACTGGAGCTCTGAGCATCAGTCTTCTACATGGAGTAAGTCGTCTCCTGTTTTAATGTTACGACAAATTCACAATGGTTTGATACAAGCAATGACAACTTGACTGCAGTTAGAGAATTTTCCAAGAAAATTAGCATCAGTTTTTAATGAGTGTTTGTAGCCAACACAGTGTTAGGCGACAGCCTGCCTTTTCAGTAGCCTATAGCTTTGACTCCGAACTTCGTTAATAGGCTATAATACATTCGATTAGGCCTATTAAAAATATACATTATATTAATATATTTGCTTGAACATTACATTCAGATTCCGAGGCTTCTTCACGCCTGGTGAAGTTGTGAATCGCGAACTCATTAGGCATACTAGCATGTTATAAATATCCTGGCCAAATCACATCCATCCCCCTCACTTTTGACGCCCCATCAGTGCAACTAACTCTAGCTCATGATCAATGCCCAGTTAAGCGTGGCATTCCTCTGTGCCCAGGACGATGATTGACAGCTAGCTGAGGATCATGTATCATTGCCACAGCCATCTATGATCAGACTATTCCTACATGCTGCCCATTCCGGGACAAGATTTTGGTCATCCTGAGATCAGGATATTATTTGTTTCACCTTTACCTGCAGTCTCTCGATCTGTCCAATCAGAACCCTTCTGTGAGAGCTTGCATGTATGCGGTTTAAGCAGATGTATAGATCCTACGTGAAGGGTACTTACATGGATATAGCTCTTCTGCTCCCAGGTGCTCTCACCACACTGCACATTGCACATTACACATCCCACAATGCACTCCTGCTTTGCATTTTGCACTCCACTTTCACTTTTCACTTTACTTCCTTATATACTTTGTTTATATATTGTATTGTATATATCGTGTTTTTTTTTGTTCTGATGTGTAGTACTTATTGCGTTTCTATGTTATGTGTAGTACTTATTGTGTTTGTTTGTATATTTTACCAGAACAAATTCCAGGTATAGTGTAAACCTACTTGGCATAAACACAATTCTGATTCTGATTCTGAGGTATATATGCCTATGCTTTGTATTTGTATGGTATTTATTCTGTAAAGGAGACAGGAAGGTGTCAGTATAATACTTTAGATGAAGAATAGAGACTGAAAATGCACAAACCTATACTCTGATTTGTTAAGGTAGGCTGGGTCCTATTTGAAGGTGCATTCAGGGGCAAAAGATGTGCGACAATAAATATTTGAGGGAAAATGTTCATCACTCCTTCTCCTTAAAGCTCCATGTAGAAGCAGTGTAAAATATTCATACAACACAGACACTATAACAAAACAGTCACATGAGAAGATAAGAGGATGTTGTTATATGCAACAGAGATGTCAGGCTATATTGCTCACAGCTTTTCTGTGAGAGTGATCTATGACCTTTCTTTGTCATTCCAATAGTTATTGCACAGTCACACCACCGCTCCAAGAGATAACGCCGGTGACTAAAGCCCACCGCTTCAACATAAGGGACAAAAACATCCTCCTAATGATTCAGAGTCCTGCCAGCAACATGGCGCATTAGTGAGGCTCATGGCTGTTATTGCGAATCTGTGCATGATCTATTTGTTCTTTTTTCAGTGTCAATTTATCTCTCTCTCCTCTGTCTATATATATCTCTCTCTCTCTCTCTCTCTCTCTCTCTCACACACACACACACACAACATAATAACTCTCCTGAGCCCATGTCCCTCTGTCTGCAGTTACTTTACTCTTCCCTTCATGCATGACATTTAGGGGGAGTACTCTCGAACGTTATGGATTCATGCACAAACAAATTGAGGGCTCTCATGAGTCATTTGAAAAAGACTGGAAACGCGGCCAGCGTGTTCTTCAGTGAAAGGAGTCGGACGTGCTCGCCTGCTTTCATGCGCTCCTCTCCAGGCCCCGTGTCTAATCAACGGAACTGTCAAGTGCACGCCCGCGGTCGAATGATTGAAGCCATTTCTCAAGGTCTAGCATTCGGAGAGGGAATGCATCCTCCTTTTACCGTGTGGCGTGAACAAAGTAATGCACATTCACTGCCGACGACAACAAAGGATGGCTGATACCACAGTGTACACGTGGCGTTTGAAGCCCGTGCTGCCAATTCGGGGTGTGTGCTGTGATCTAAAAAAAAAAAGCACGCTACACACATCACCCTGGCATTGATTGTCGGTGGAAAGTGTTTGCGATGTTGTGAGGGTGGGAAGAAGTGAAGACGGGGGTGAAATAAAGCCCCTGATCTCACACGCTTCGTCTCTTTACGGCTCCATAAAAGCAGCCTGGATGAAGGCTGCCTGCGTGCTTTGGAAGATGATGAGCGAAGTGGGCAAGGGTGGGGTGGGGAGACGTTGGGTGTCGTTGTTGCAGTGTGAATTTTTGCTGTTTGGTTTAGGAAGGTTGATAAACAACAACGACCCTGTACTCTGTAGTCTATTCCTGACGGCATCATCCTTTACAGGTTAACTCGAGAAAAAAATGCGTATCATCACAAACCTTTCTGAGAGAAGACAAATCCAGAAATGACCTTAAAGGAAAGCTCCGACAGCCTCTCCTATGGGCAAACGAAGATTTCTTTCCCCGGGTAAAAAGTCAGTTATTTCCTGGAGGGCAGATAAGCCAGCTAAATGTCGTGCGTGTTAGACAACTATATTTTCAGTGATTCAGGCACACCGTGCATTGCGTACCTGTAATTGAGGCCCAGAGACCCCTATCAACATCCAGGCAGAGCTGGATTGGTTGACAGATTTATTGGGTGCTGAGTTGCATGCCAGCATATCAATGCTGGGGGGGGAGAGCCCTGGGGCTCGGGGCTTGCCAGCCAAGGAGGTAATTGAATGTAACCTCACAGATCCAAGGTGCTGCCCTTTGCTTATTTTCCACTCTTAATCGACCCGTCCTGGATCTGCCTTCACCATCTCGGTCCCTCCCTTAATCATCAAGAGCGGAGTACCAACATTCACCTCGGGGATAGGTTGTTCACCATAAAACGCACACCGAAGCCACGTGCTAACTGTCCCGATGATTCTCTGGCGCATGGGTTTATTACTGTGGTCTTTCATGTTTTGCGAGCTGCTTTAAAGAGATGAATTTGTTCCCCCCCCCCCCCCCCCCCCCCCCCTACCCTCTCCAAAGAGATGCGATTACCTAAATTAAAGCCATTAGCGGTGACATTTAAAGACTAATTAAAATAAAAATGGACGTTGGCATGGATTTTCTGAGGTGATTGTGTAACTTTTTCTGGTTAACTCTACCATAACAATGATATGGGACTATAAACATATGCTCACATCCCACCTCCATTACTGCCCGAACTTTACAATTCCTTACAACGAACTGGATAAATAATGTATTTGACATGGTAAATACCAGATGCGAAAGTAAAGCTTCCGTCCCGTGTGTAGGACTATGCAGTAAATCTTACAGTGAAAGCTTTGAATCAGGTGCTTGTCTTATTCTGTGTATAATAAATACCATTGGTTTAGACAGGGAGGTGGTACTAACACCCATAGACATGTATAGGTCACACCTGCTAGGCTCTAGGCCTGCCGCACCTCCAGAGGTGCCCATAAGGCTAGCTACGGGTCATCAGTCGGGGACCTCCGTTCATGGATGTTTCGCCCCTTATCCCGGAACATGTCCTGGTGGCGGGGCATGCAGTCACCCACAGCAGGAGGATTCAAAAGAACATTGAATGAACTACCAAGTCTGATAGGACAGAATTTTAAAGAAATACTTTGAAAGTAAACAGACACTGTGACTTTTAGACATAATCAAGGACCTTTTCATCCCCAACCTTAAAACTGGATTTTTGCCAGAATATCAATCTTCCAGTGTGCAACTAAGGAATAAATCAATATTTGACTAAAAAATGATATTGATAATGGATCAGGAAGCAGCAGTGTAAAGCTCATAAGTCAGTTAAATGTTTTAAGCACAATCAGTGTTTCCCCCCCTCCTCTGCTTGGTTGGGCAGTTAGTGTTCCAAACAGATCTTTTGTACAGAGAAAACTAAATAAATGTGTCACAACATGATGCAGCGATATCATCAAAGGAAAACCAGCAGACTGACGGAAGACATATAACAAGACGACAGACACACACACACAGACACACACACAGACGCGCGCGCACACTCACAAGCACACTTAAATCTTCAGAGTCATCACAATATATGTGTGCAAAGTAGAACAGATTGCATTTATTAAACTTGCATTGAAAGTTAGTGAGCAATTAAAAAGGGGAGTTAAAGCATGGTGCTGGCATCTGACCAGCAAGTGAGAGGGCGACAAGTGATCATAGCGGTTAAGAATATCCATTTCAGCCTTTATTGAAGTTTACAGGTTGTCTGTATAAACCAAATAAGCGATGTCAATGGGGAAATCAGAAGAACCCTCAAATTTATGAGGGGAGGGGAGGTGTTGGGTGGGTGTCTTATCTCTCTCTTTTTTTTTTAAATAGTATAGTAAATGACCAGTATATCCTTGGTTACCGTCCTTGCTAACAGTCAGGAAAACACAAAAAGAAAAAAGAAAAGAAAAACAATAAAACAAATGGAAAATTAACATTCAGTAAACATTCTCATCTAAAGGTAGTTCCCTCATATACTCTGATTTCCTCTGTCATTATGTATACATAAACAAGTTTAATAACATACCAGTCAGTGGTTATTTCACAATTGAAAAACAAAACAAAAAAATAAAGAAAACAGAAGAGAAAAAAAAAAAAAACACATAAAAGTTTACACTCCTTTACACGTAAATAAAAGCTTGTTTGTCTGTGATGTCTTGTTTTTTTCTCTTTACGGGGCATATTGAAGCAGTTCTGGGTCCTGG
>NC_137910.1:5616210-5701210 GCF_963457725.1 Sprattus sprattus | reverse complement strand
TGTCTGGCATGACTGAGTGGATTTGGGTGCGAGCGTGTGAATGAGAATTGAGATTATTTCTCCTGCCGTGGTGAAGCTTGTGTCCTTGAAAAAGCAACACAGGCTGCACATGCTTCTTTGTGTGGGTGTGTGTGTGTGTGTGTGTGTGTGTGTGCGCATGCTCTGTCACTCACCTCCTTGAAGCAGGGCGAGGGGTTCCTCATCTGTTCCAGCATGGCCCACTTGACGGTGGCCTGCCGGATGTTTCCGTCGTACTCGCGGGAGCTCTGTGTGCCGCTGGGCGTGCCCCTCGAGCGCTCGTAGCCGGGCTCGTTAAAGTACGGCTCCGCCACCAGGATCAGGGACTGAACGGACACTAGCACCTGAACACACACACACACACACACACACAATAAGGCTCGTTAAAGTACGGCTCCGCCACCAGGATCAGGGACTGAACGGACACTAGCACCTGAACACACACACACACACACACACACACACACACACACACACACACACACACACACACACACACACACACACAAAAAGGCTCGTTAAAGTACAGCTCCTCCACCAGGATCAGGGACTGAACGGACACTAGCACCTGAACACACACACACACACACACACACAATAAGGCTCGTTAAAGTACGGCTCCGCCACCAGGATCAGGGACTGAACGGACACTAGCACCTGAACACACACACACACACACACACACACACAATAAGGCTCGTTAAAGTACGGCTCCGCCACCAGGATCAGGGACTGAACTGACACTAGCACCTGAACACACACACACACACACACAATAAGGCTCGTTAAAGTACGGCTCCGCCACCAGGATCAGGGACTGAACGGACACTAGCACCTGAACACACACACACACACACACACAATAAGGGTCAATACACTAGCACCTCAACACACACACAATAAGGGTCAATGATGCATATTTACAGGACTTCAATATAGCAGGACCAGGGGGGTGGGGGGGGGTTCTAAACCTACTTTAAACTCAGACCTGCTGAGTTCATTCTTGGAAACTTTATCTGCCTGTGTTTGTCTTGAAGTAGGCCTGTTAAAACAGCCGTACAATTGGATTGTGTTCCGTAAGTGAATTAGCATATAAATGTCTGCCAGACGAGGGTCCAGGTCATGGGGTCAAGGCACAGGGAGACGGAGTGCTGATTTATGTCTGCCCTAGCTGGATTGCTAGTCTCTGTGGATTAAAGCATCCGCCGTGTGAATGAATGCTAATGTGGGCGTCTTCAAAAGGTGATGGTACTGATGTGCCGCCGCTAGTGAGTATTAGCAAAGTTCCTCTCCAGCCCTCCGATGAATATAATCAGTGTATCCGGGGGAAAAGCCCAACCTTTTTTTTATCTGACCCGGCTAACCTTGAACTCACCACACACCCACCCCCACACACACCCCGCACCCCGCCGCATCCGTGCGTTCCTTGACAGCGCGGAGCTGATAGAACAGTCGTCCCTGGCACGGAACTGGCCTGTCTTGATTTCCATTATCGACCCGGCGGACGACGCTAACTAGAATGATAATCAATGGAGACATCTCTACGAACTTTCTCCACCCCGCCCACCGCATGAGAGGGGATTATCAGAGGAGGAGAGGCTGGACACCGAGGGGGGGGGGAGAAATGGGTTGGGGTGATGAGGGGGGGAGGGGGGGTGCTCTTTACTTGCTTGTAGGGAGATCAATAAAAAGCAGAGAACACTAATTCCCCATTTCTCAATAGAGGATAGCCCATGATGTAGGGCGTAGGGGCTTGTGGATGATGATGGTGGTGGGGGTAATGGAGGAATATCAGTTTAAAATAAATCAGATAATGGGCATCACAGGAGGAGGCAGGGATGCTGAGTGCAGAGAGCAGCAGAGGGTCTGAGGATCATCTGCTACCGTGGGGCTCTCCGCCGACGCAGGACTGGAGCAGGAGCTGGAGGCCAAACCGCCCCGCATCGGCTCAATCCGCTGGCCCAGCCTCCCGAACGGCAGCCAGGCCGGGAGAGATCGGTGTGAAATCAAATCAAAGGCTTTAAGAGTAACCGTCTCACACATTCAGACTGGAGGAGGGGGCTCAGAAATAAAAAAAGAGAAAAGGAGGAAGGAAACGAGTCCTTTTCCCCACGAGTGAGGTATTTTATGCATCCATCTATTCATGCATCCATTCACTCCTAACCCCCTGCCTGATCTCCCGTGGGGTCACGTGACCCTGCTCCCCCTTCTCATGGCGCTGCTCTGCTCTGCATCTCCTCTCTCCTGTCCCTGCTGCGCTGAGGCCATTGCAGTATTTATTACCTTGAGCACTGCTAGAGGGAGAGAGAGAGGGGGACGGACTGGAGGCTAGGACGCTCATCCCACTCCCTAGGCCCTCTGCTGGGTGAGGGCGAGGGTGAGGGGTGAAGGCGGGCAGTTGTGGGAAGTGTGAAGGCGGGCGGGTAAAATAATTAAGAATCTCATTATAAGCTAAGAAGCTGAGGGAACTTCATGTGGAATGCTTAGAAACCGGTCGCGTGCGTGCGTGCGTGCGTGCGTGCGTGCGTGCGTGCGTGCGAGAAGGAAACATTTACCTGTAAAAAGCTAGAGGTTTGTGGATTCCACTTCTCCTCTGGTCGACCATGCCAGGTGTTGAGAATGCTTAAACACACCTGAGAGACACACGGAAAGAAAAGGAGAGAGCAAGATGGAGAGAAAGAGGAGAGAAAGGAGAGAGAAAGGAAAGAGCAAGAGGGAGAGGAAGAGGAGAGGACAGGGGGGGGGGGGGGGATAAAAGAGAAAGATTATAGAGACGGTAGAGAAAGAGGAAACTTGTCAGATACCAAGCCAACTTTAAATTTAACCTCAAAACACTTGTCACACACTCCCAAACACATCTGCCTGACACACACATGGTCGCTGGTGAGCAGAGGGGGCGTGATCTCTTAGGTCTGATGTCTACAGCACACACTAACTCCTGGAGCAGTTGTCACCTCCCATTATGAAAATAGATGTTCTCTGTCTCACCGCTACTAATGAGGGTTAGCAGATGGGAGGGACTTGAGCTCTTTTACCACTCCTGACCAGAGGTGGGATGGAGGGAGAGAGAGAGATGGAGGGAGGGAGAGAGAGAGAGAGAGAGAGAGAGAAAGAGACTGAGCGAGAGAGAGAGAGAGAGAGAGAGAGAGAGAGAGAGACAGAACAAGAGAAAGAGAGGGAGATAGAGAGAGAGAACAAGAAAGAGAAAGAGAGAGAGAGAGAGAGGGAGAGAGAGAAAGAAGAAGGACCAGTCTGCTTGCCTCCCTATGGATTCCACCCACAGACAGACACTGCGCTGCTGAAGTCACAGCATTTATGTAAACAGGTTGGTTCTGCCTGGAGGGATTACTGCACTTTAATAAAAACCTCACGCATGTCCACACTAACATCACACACAACAACTTACATCACACACAACAACTCTCCCAACTATACTGTGCACACACACACATTCACTCACTCACTGACAGACACACACACCACTATACAATATTCATCTAGTGTGGTAGACAGAGAATCTTAAAGACTGTTTGAGACACAGAGATGAGGGTTTTGCCACAGGACGACTGAAGCATGTGGACTGGTAGACACTCACTTTGCCGTCATTATAGAGGTTTGGGTTGAAGCGCACGCTGTGGCCCCCGGTGGTCTCCAGGTTGACCAGAGGGGGGGAGTTGGGGTAGTCCTGGGGGAAGTACACGTCAAACTCAAAACAGCCGTTTGCATATGGGGTGTCTGCCGGACCGGTAATCAGGACCTGTATACAAACAAACAAACAAACAAACTTTATGTTAATGTTCGTTCACCTCAGCACAAATACTACCTCACAAGACCACAGTTCAGACAAGGTGCAGGTGCAACACATTTTATCAGGAATAAAATAAAAATAAAAAGTTAAGAGCATTAAAAAAAAAGGAGGTAAATGCATTTGAAGGGTCTTTGGTTTTTACTGCTTGTCATTTTATGATAAGCACATAACAGGTACAGAAGGCAAGAGTCAACATCAATCAGAGTGGAGGTGCTGCAGTGAAGCTCGACCAGTGGAGGAGTGTTAGCGTGCATCACTGAGCACCTCCTGGAGTGAGCTGTAAGAGGAGAGTGGGACCGCCCGCTCCCCCCCCCCCCCCCCCTCCTGATCGATGGAGGGAAGACCTCTCATCCGGAAGGAAGAGAGCTCCCTCGCTCAGAGATGGGCAGGGTCCTCTTTAGAAAGCAGCCTAAAACATAGTCTTACAGGTATTCCCCTTCGTATGCAGTAGTCAAATGTGTGTATTTCAACGACCGATGTAGGATTTTTAAGACCCGATACGGATTCCGATATATGAGGATTTAAAAATCTGAAGGTGATATACAGACTGCAGACTGCACTGGTTATATTCGGCGATGGAATGGCTGACAACTGTTCTCAGGTTTATTTGAGGGTAAAAGCGAGATGAGAGAAATTCATTTTTGTTTAAGAAATGCATTTCACGTGAAAATCATCACACAACAGATCAGACTCCGTGGTTCTGTGCAGCGGTCAGCTAAGATTTGACGTCTAGGAACCAAGCATGTTGCCAACGTTGCAATGTGCCCTCTGGTAAACACTACGCAACAACAACACGGGCAATCAACCTGATAATGAAGGGTCACTCCTCGGCCGTTATAAACACAGACACCGATAGATCAGTTATGAGCTTATATCAAATAATAATATGGTTAAAGCGATTTATCGGTTGGGCTCTAGTGTGTATGTGTGAGACAGATAGACAGAGAGACAGACAGAGTGTGTGTGTGTGTGTGTGTGTGTGTGTGTGTGTGTGTGTGTGTGTGTGTGTGTGTGTGTGTGTGTGTGTGTGTGTGTGTGTGTGTGCTTGCTCAATTTTCCGCCCTTTCCTCTCGCGGCTCTAAAAGCACTTGATAATCGGATGTGAAAGGCACAGAGGCAAGACCTTGTTTCTAGTGCATTTGGCACTGCCATCTTGAAACAAACCCCAGGGTTTAGTGCTGGTTGGGCAATGGGGAGGATCGAGGCTGAGGAGGTGGTGTGTGTGTGTGTGTGTGTGTGTGTGTGTGTGTGTGTGTGTGTGTGTGTGTGTGTGTGTGTGTGTGTGTGTGTGTGAGAGAGCGCGAGTGTGTAAAGAGTGAGATTCACAGAGACAACAAACTAGGTATTTGTGCTCAGATGTCAAAACGGAGCTTACAGCTGACTGTTCAGAAGATAGAAAAGAAACAGAGAGAATCAGACAGCTGCTACAAGATTGAATAAGAGAGAGAAGAGCGATAAAAAGCTCTGCCAGAGAAACGGATAGAACAGAGGTACGGGAGGAAAGAGTGGGAGGGGAGAAAAAAGGGAGACACACACACACACACACACACACACACACACACACACACACACACACACACACACACTCAGACACACATACACACACTCAGAGACACACATACACACACTCAGAGACACACACACACACACACACTCAGAGACACACAAATACACACTCAGAGACAACACACACACACATAAAGGGTTAAAAGGATGCCACTGGAGTCCCTATGTCAAATAGAAAAGAAGGGAACAGAGCTTCCTCAGATAGAGGAGTGCAGAGCCGTGGCACTGTTTTGAAAGGCGGGACGGATGGATTAAGAAATCATCCACACAGACATACATTAATGAAATCACTCCACAGATACACCACACTGGAGAGACAGGGCCTAACCAGGTCAGCCAAGCAAGACTCACTCGTAGGAAATGAAAAAGGAAACTTGGGAAAAAAGGAGGATATAAAAAAAGGAGGGGAGAAAAAGAGGACGAAATATCTGTGTACTCTGGTGGAAAATCCTCAGGACGGGACCGGCGGGGATACGGTGGCTAAGGCACAGCGTTGCCAAGGCAACAGGCAGGGCTCAGTGGCCCACGTCGCCCCGGGGGTCGGGGGAGTGGCGCTCAGGCGAGAAGAGTGTTGTGACAGCAGCGCTCAGGCCCCACACTGCTCGCGCACCCACACCATGAGGAGTGTGTGAGTGTGTGTGTGTGTGTGTGTGTGTGTGTGTGTGTGTGTGTGTGTGTGTGTGTGTGTGTGTGAGTGTGTGAGTGAGTGAGTGTGTGAGTGTGTGAGTGTGTGTGAGAGTGTGTGAGAGTGTGAGTGTGTGAGTGAGTGTGAGAGTGAGTGTGTGAGTGAGTGTGTGAGTGAGTGAGTGAGTGAGTGTGTGTGTGTGTGAGTGAGTGAGTGTGTGAGTGAGTGAGTGAGTGTGTGTGTGTGTGAGTGAGTGTGCCTGGATGTTTTCATCTGAGCAGGATACGCGCTGCTATTAGCGAACATTAACTTTGCATGTTAATGCACACTTTAGGTTCATGAGGGAAGACTGAGAACGAAAGAAAGAAAGGAGGGGGCGTGTCAAGGGCACGGTTGGGGGGGGGGGGGGGGGGGGGGGGGGGGGTTATAGCTGGCAGAGAAAGAGCAGAGAGATCAGAGATGAGGAAGAAAGATGCAGAGAAGTATGGCATGGTGGGGGCCCACCCTAAGAACCGGATCTCTCTCTCCCTCACTCATTCACACACTTTGGCCTTTCCTTGCCTCCATGGCTGGCCTGCTTTGCCTGAGCCTGTGTGCGGTGTTGAGGTGATTCCCAGTGGAGCATGAGTGAAACATGCCTAACTAACCAGACGAGGGCTCTGACATTTAACTGACTCCGTGGCCGTTAATCAGGACACCGGGTGATTTCTAAAATGTCATTAGAGAGTGATGGCTGCCGTCGGGAGGGACCGCAGACTTTAGCGGTGCCCCCGTAACCAGCAGCGAGTGAAGATGGCGCTCCGCTCGTCATACCGGGTGTGGGTGTGTGTGTGTGTGTGTTGCTCCACTTGTCATAACGGTCGTGTGTGTGAGTGTGTGTGTGTGTGTGTGAGAGTGTGTGTGTGTGTGTGTGTGTTGCTCCGCTCGCCCTAACGGGGGAACGAGGACGACGCTCCGTTCCAGCCAGCCGTGGCTAAATCCCATCCAGAATAGCTGGAGTCCCGCTGAGCAACCAGCTCACACCCACACACACGACCCTGAGGGGAGCAGGCACTGCTTGGCTCCTGACTCCCACAGCAGCTCCACACACACACACACACACACACACACACACACACACACACACACACACACACACACACACACACACACACACACACACACACACACACACACACACACACACACACACACACACACACACACACGCACACACGCACACACACACGCGCTGAGCCCTCAAGTCAGCTCCTCTGCAGCAGATGGGGCCCCAGTAATATCCCCTTTATTAGAAAAGCCCTCAGCCTTGCACAGGGGCAAAGATTACAGAAAAACCATACATGAGGAGTGTGTGTGTGTGTGTGTGTGTATATTCATGTGTGAGAGCTTGCACATGTATGTATGAGCTTGCAAGAACATTAGCTTTTGTGTGTGTGTGTGTGTATATATGTGTGTGTGTGTGTGTGTGTGTGTGTGTGTGTGTGTGTGTGTGTGTGTGTGTGTGTGTGAGAGTGTGTAGCAGTGAGTTGATGGTTGCCTTAGCTCCCCATACCTTCATGATATCGAGTGCGTGTGTGTGTGTGTGTATGTAGCAGTGAGTTGATGGTTGCCTTAGCTCCCCATACCTTCATGATATCGAGTGCGTGTGTGTGTGTGTGTGTGTGTGTGTGTGAGAGTGTGTAGCAGTGAGTTGATGGTGGCCTTAGCTCCGCGTACCTTCATGATATCGAGGCGCTCCTCGTCGCAGCGGACGAAGACCGAGGAGGAGGAGGAGAGGGGCAGGGAGGTGGAGAGGGTGACGGCCTCCTGTGCCAGCCGTCGTGCCCGGGCAGCGCTGTTGGCATCGCTGGCATTCTTCACCTGAGACATGTAGTGGTAGTTCACCTTAAACACCAGCTTACCGTCCTCGTCCTCGGTCACCATCTCAAACGTATCTATGGAGAAGACAGAGAAAGAGACACACACACACACACACACACACACACACAATGATGAAAAAGATTAAAGGCTGGTATGGAAACCTTTTAAGAAAAGATACAACACCTCGCTTCCCATTCTCCTGCTCTTTAATCACATGGTTCACATCTCTCTCCCTCTCTCTCATTCTCTCTCCCGAGGGCTATACCTGCTCTTCCTCTTTTCTCTCTCTTTCTTTCTTTTTCTCTTTGCCATCATCTCTCCCCGCTTGTATTGGGGACCAGTGCAAACCTGTTTACGTTGGTGTCAGGCGCGATTATTTCAGACGTCTCCCACTTGCAAAAATCAATTGCGGCGGAGCAAAAGTCTGGCCATCAATCAGAGGGCGCTGGGATGAGAAGTGACAGTCAGAAAAGCCCCTACCCTTCCCTTCCCCTCCCCCGCCCCAGAGACGCCACGGTGATGGCATTATGGATCATTCCTGAGGAGACCCATGTGTGTGCTCCAGCAGCGTCTCCCTCAATCCCTCAGCCTCTCTCTCATTCTCTCTCCCTCTGCCTCTCACTCATTCTCTCTTTTTCACACACTCTCTCTCTCTCTCTCTCTCTCTCTCCTTCCTTGGCTCTTACCTATCTCTCTCTCAACCTCTCTCTGTATCTCTCTCTCTCTCTCCCTCCCTCACTCACTCACTCACCCCTGCTACCTCTCAGCCTCTATTTCTCTCCCTCCCTCCCTCCCTCTCCCTCTCCCTCTCCCTCTTCCCCTCTCCCTCTCTCCTTCCCTCCCTCTCCCTCCCTCTCCCTCTCTCTCTCTCTCTCCCCCTCCCTCCCTCCCCCTCCCTCTCCCTCCCTCCGCCAGGCCGAGGTGTGGAACTCACCAAACTGGAGCTTCTTCATGGCTGCCACATACTTCTCCTCCAGAGAGCGCATCACAGACATGGGCTTGGGCCTGGTGGACGTCTTCTTAGAGCACTCGGCCAGTTTCTTTTCTGTGGACAGAGAGTGAGAAAAAAGAAACCAAGTTTGATATTCTTATATCACATTGATTACCCACACTTTCCCAACCATGGATCAATAGAAACACATCAAATAATCAACCTATCAAAGAGAGAGGAAGAAACAAGGTGTTAGATGTGTGAGTGAGAAAGTGGAAAGCTGAGAAAAACAGGGAGAAGAAGAAATAGCACATGAAAGAAACAGCATGATAAACAACTCCAAAGCCCTCACAGGCAGAAGAGATCAGAGCAGGCAGAAGAGAACAGAGCCCCCCCCCCCCCCCCCCCCCGTTGCCTTCTATGTGACTGTGGGGTGTCCAGCTACCCTGCCATGAATACTCCCCCCCCCCAGGCACACACACACACACACACACACACACACACACACACACACACACACACACACACACAGCCACATCAGGGTACCCCCAGGATTTTTCATCTCAAATTTAAGACTTTTTAAGACCTTTTCAAGACCACTTTAGATGAAATTTAAGACCAACATCGCACCTTTCCTGATATGCATATGAATACAATTTAAAAATGTAATCATAAGACAGAACTTTTTAAAACGATAACTGTGAGGGGTGGACGTGTGAGTGTGTGTTTGTGTACATGTGTGTGTGTGTGTGTGTGCATTGCGTGTCTGGATACGTCTGTGGGTGAACCTGTGTGCGGTTGTAATACAACAGATCCTACAGCCTTTGGCAGCAATCTGTTCATCCAGTATGATGAGTTCAGCCAACTTATTATAGCAGGAGCTTTTCCATAAAAGTTGCTGTGTTTTTGAGGTGTTTGTTGCAATTAAATTGCGGGAGCAAGTGGAAGTTGTGATAGAGATGCGAATTTCCCTCTTTGTAATTATAATTGAGTTATTTGTTAAAAATAAGTTATTAATAAACAAACATTCATTAAATAACAAAACCATTGAGAAATGGTCCTCTAAAATAATAACCTCACCAACATGCCAAATAAAAGAGGTAGCAAAAATGTAGCAAAATAGGCTGTTAAATGTATATTACTTGTATTGTTGTTATGGAAACAAACACCGTTTAGTATTGGACTTTTACTTTGACATCCTTCAAATGCTCCTCTCGTGGAAATGGCAACAGCTGTTATCAAGAAACATAGTTATGCGATGTAATGCTAAACACGTAGTGAGAACAGTACATAGGCAACAACGAAGTGCACCTGTTGGTATTACAAAAGGACCACCAGTAAGACTGAATAAAGTGTTATGAATATCTCAGCCTTCACATATAATGGGGAAAAAACTACCTGTGTCACTGATCTGACGTCCTGTCCTGTACGCCTTTCTGCCGTTATCAGTCGGTTTTGCTATCCTTGTTAACTTATTTTATCTGTATAGGGGTTTATGTTGTTCAATCTCATATATTAATTTAAAGTTGTCCACTTTCAACTAACCCATTCCTCAACACTATGCTACCTTATCTTCAAACAGAAAGTAAAGTTAAAATCTCAATTGCAACAGCTTTCGAGGGTTTGGGAAATAATCGCTGCTGATTTGATGTTTGGTGGAGTCAATCCAGAATAAGTGTTGATGAAATTATTATCAAGTCACCCAAACTGCCGTGAAAAAAAATGTTAGACGTTTCAATTTCTTTAATCACCCAAAAGCCCCGCTCCACTGTTGCCTGTGATAGCAGAAGCTTATTAACTAGCATTACCCTGTCCCTGACAGGGCAGTGTCCTAGTTAACTGTCTAGCTAGCTAGCGCAGCGAGTGAATAGCTAACGTTAGCTAGTTTTATCCTTATCGTGTCAGCATCTCAGCCAGTTCAGAGTCATATACAGGTTGCCTGGTATTTTGGATGCGACGTTTGGGTGTACTAAGATTCGTTGTCACAACGAACAATAAACAAATGTGGACTTGATGAAGGAAATTTAAGACCTGTTGACGAAATTTAAGACCGGTTGACAAAATATAATACCTTTTCAAGGCCTTAAATTATGAATACTAAATTTAAGACTTTTTCAAGTTTTCAAGACCTCGCGGGTACCCTGCATAGAGTGATCATTGGAGGGAACACAGCAAGAGGCCTGTGTTGCGGTCGGCTCGACTTTCCCCCACCCATCAGAGTAACAAAAACAAAAACAACAACAACTCAGCTGTCAAGGAGATCTTCCCCATGTTTCTCCAGTGGGTCAGTGTGTGTAGACAAGAAAGATGTCGGGAGGGAGGGAGGGAGGGGGGAAATTACAGATAAGGAGAGAGAGGAAGACAGTAAGTGTGGAGAGGGAGAGACAGATGGGGGGAGAGTGAGAGAGAGAAAGGTGTATAGAGTGAGAGAAAGAGAGAGAAGGAGAGAGAAAAACTCAAAGCGAACGTATTAAAACTGACAAATGACTGCTACATCATTGCAAGATGGCGATATGGTATCTGGCAGGGGGCCTCATCTCCTCTGCAACAGGGGCTGCTCTTATCGACAGCTCCACTCTGCCACTGGAGACATAATCACACTGGTGGATCCCACTGTCACCTCTCTGCCGTCACTGAGCAGACGGTGGGAGAAGGGGGTGGGAGGCTCCATGCATCAGCGTAATTAACTGTATATATTTAGGACATTATAGGGGGGGGGCTGGAGACCCTGACTCCATTCCCCTGGTTGCGGCGCACTGATGCTGGTTACGAGGATTGCATGTTCGATGCTATTAAATTACTCGTGCATTTAACCTGCCTATAACGGCAAGCTTAGCCTGTGCGCAGTGTAAAAAAAAAAAAAAAAAAACTAGACATCAATACCATCATTTATTTCCCTTCCAGCTCGCACATTAGGCGCTGTGTATCGACACTGGCGGACGCAGAGCCGGTCAATACGGAGATGTGTAAAAAGAGGTCTCGTCAAATCCCAGGCCCCTCGTTAGCCTCTCTTTGACCGTTTCTTGGAGACGAATCACTAATTAAACAGTTCACCCTCCCTGCTCCCCCCCCCTCCCCCCGCACATATTCCACATGTCCATTTCCAGCCTGTGATGCTGTGCGACCCCCCCCCACTGCCCTTCCTCCTCCAGGCCTGCTATCCTATTGATCTCCCTATAGGAGACGACAGCCACACTGATCTGAGCTTGCACAAAATGGGCAGCGTGCCCAAACCACATGCCTCCCTCAACACCAGCTCTGGGACCTCATACAGCTCTCAACAGCAGGCTAGCGTGCCTGTGGTTGTGTGTGTGTGTGTGTGTGTGTGCCCTTGTGTGTGTGCCCGTGTGTGCGTCGGTCGGTGTGTGCCTGTGTGTGTGTGCCTGTGTGTGTGTGTGTGTGCCCGTGTGTGTGTGTGTGCTTGTGTGTGTGTGCGTGTGTGTGTGTGCTCTGTGTGTGTGTGTGCTCTGTGTGTGTGTGTGCGTGTGCTCTGTGTGTGTGTGTGTGTGTGTGTGTGTGTGTGTGTGTGTGTGTGTGTGTGTGCCTGTGCACCTGTGTGTTTGTAGGTGTGGGTGAGCATAAGTGTGTAGATTTCTCACCTGTGTGTGTGTGTGTGGGCCTGTGTGTGTGTCCATAGGCCAAGAATGGGACAGAACTAATTAATACAGCTCCTAGTAAGGCGGAGAGGGAGGGGGGGGGGGGGGAGTGCAACAGTCAATCATGCCTTAGACACGTATCAATGGCTAGCTTTTCTTACTGACAGTGAGGAATAGCTGCCAGAGGATTCCACCAGCAGCACCATCTATGGGCTTTGGAGTAAATGTGTGCTTTTGTGTGTGTGTGTGTGTGAGAGAGAGTGATAGAGTGAGTGTAGACTCAGTACCAAATCCCCTCTGGTCCCTTGTGCCTACCGCTCACACTTTTCCAGTCTGTCAGCAACTCTAAAACCTTCTCTGGGGAGGACAGCCTGATGTCTTCAGAGAGTAATGATGGAGCGTGTGTGTGTACTGTAATGGCCAGACATATTGTGTGTGTGTGTGTGTGTGTGTGTGTGTGTGTGTTGGTTTGATTGGCAGGTCTGGAGCCTTCAAGGAAAAGCTTGGCGTAGAAGTGCTCAAGATCCAAGAAAATGTGGTGCAGGAGAAGCTTGTGTGAGTGTGTGTGTGAGTGTGTAACTGACCATCAGCAACCATCCCTGCAGAGGTGACAGTCCATCACAGTCACAAGAGGTGTGTGTGTGTGTGTGTGTGTGTGTGTGTGTGTGTGTGTGTGTGTGTGTGAGAATTGTGGCTAAAGTTAGAGACCCACTTCTTTGCCCTTGTCTGTGTGTGTAGAGCAAGGCTCACACAGCAGGCTCTTCAGAGGGGCAACTGGAGGGCATGAACCCCCAGGAGTCTGTGGCCACAGTCAGTCACTCAGTCTGACATGCTGTGATATCTTTCAACATTTAAGACACTTTACTGGTTACCATCACTTGTTTGTTTGGAAACCTGCACACATTTAGGTAAGTAGTATGCATGCCACATTTGTATTTTCCTCTAAAATGACTATACTGTGAAATTTAGTTTTTCTTTGGGAATGTCGGAACACCGAGCAAAGCCTTTTCCTGATCTTCCGTTTCTCTCCCTTTCACACTCTCTCTCCTCCCCATCATCCTCTCCAATCAGCCTACCTGCACACCTTTAGGTAAGGTGTATGCATGTCACATTTGTATTTTTCTAAAATCCCTGTTAAATGACCATACTGTGACAATTTTTAAACGTTTTTTGAGGGATTATCTGAACTCCTTGTCTCAGTTTTCCTCCCTTTCACACTCTCTCTCCTCCCCATCATCCTCTCCAATCAGCCTCCCCATTTCCTTTGCATCCCTCCTCTCCCCTCCTCTCCACTCCACTCCACTCCGCTCACCTTGGTTGGCCTGCCGCAGGCTGGTGGTGGCGGCGTACACGATCTCGGCGGTCCTCTGGATGTCGGGCACCAGGAGGGACAGACCCTCGGGTTCGGGGTCAGACGGTTCAGCCTTCACCACTCCTTTACTCTTGTCTTTCTTTGACCTGCGGGGCGACAGAGAACAACAAAACTTCAGGACGGTCCAAATCAAATTAAAACACGAGGCAAGTATTTAAAGAACCAGTCAGTATAAGAGAAAGAAAAGAAAGCTGGTGTAATTGTATTTTTAGGGAGAAAAAGAAAAGATGAGAGAGTAAGAAAGAGAAAGAGAGAACAAGAAATGAAATTTGCATCTGTGTTTTATAAGTGTCACATATCAATGCTGCTCCCATTGTCACACAGTACGTCTCTCTATAATTCACAACCATTGGCCATCGTGTATTATGCATGTGTGCCTCTGCCTACTGAAAAACACAAACACAAACTTGAGCGAGCAGTGAGAAGGGCGCTGGAGATTAGGAGACCTTGCTGTGGTGGCAGGGATGACGGAGTCCTTCATTACTGGACTAGCAGCAGCAGCACGACACCGCACTGATTTGCTACAGAGTACAAAGATGCCGTATTATATATATAAAAAAAAGGTACGATTGACCCTGTGCCTGTTCAGTCCTCATTGCTCAGATTGCCCGGGGGTGGGGGGGGGGGGGAGAGATTCTGGGAATCTGAGAATCAGTGGCCTCACAGATGAGATGTCTAAAGCGGCCCACTAAAATGCTTTTCTGGTTACTGAAGATGATAGCCATGTCCATTAGCGCTGCGATCCTGGGTAAAAGCAAACACGGGATTCTGCCCTGATGTGGAGTGTCTGTGTGTGTGTGTGTGAGCCTCCAGTCGAGTGGAAGTTCACGAGTGGCACACACTGACAGATGCGATGGTGAAGTACAGCTTTCACTGCCTGCTAGTGCGCGGGGGGCGACATCAGATGGTCACAGACACAGTGTAGTAGGTAGGTCACTTGTGCATTAAGCGATGTTTTTACTAGTGGTCTGTCCAAATAACCTGAATTTTTTATGAGCTGACTGCCAAAAGGAACATGGTGAACAAGAGTAAGAAGACCGACACACACACACACACACACACACACACACACACACACACACACACACAGGTAGCAAGACAGGAACACAGGACATGGGGGGGAAAAAAACAGAAGTAGTAGGAGGACATGGAGCGAAGGAGTGGGTGGGCGAGAGGGACAGAGAGAGAGAGAGAGAGAGAGAGAGAGAGAGAGAGAGAGAGAGAGAGAGAACCTCTGTAGGTGAATCCTCAGACAGTCCAGCAAGGGCAGAGACAGACACAGACAGGCTTGTCTAAGAGGCGCGATGGGTTATGAGTTATGAGTTATGACTATGTTTGTGAAGACGTACAGTGCCCACACAACTAAGTGGGCAAGAGGATTGGTGCCACAGACTTGCAAAACTGAATCACAAAATCATCATTAAAAGAAATTGTCTTGTTGATGATGCCACCCAAAAATTCCCAGGACAGTTTTCACAATATACAGCCACAAATCCAATAAATGATTACATTATTGCTACTAACCAACTAACAAGTATAGGAAATACATCTCAATTCTGTTAGAATCTCTCTCTCTCTCTCTCTCGCTCCCTCTCCTACATCACGGTCCTTTAAAAACAAGCTTGTGGTAGTCAACACGAAGTGGCTCAGCACGTCAGCTCATACTGAAGGTGACACGGAATAAATCCCATTAAATCTTAAAACACAGGGGCTGAACCCGTCCCATTTGATTCTATGTTTAAAATCCCCCCTGGAGTGGTAAACCAGAGGGAGAGAGGACAGTTAAACAGAGAGACATGGTGGCAGGGGGGGGGGGGGGGGGGGGGGGGGCTATAAAACCCAAAGACAGAGGAGAGTATTTCAGCTTGACCTTTTGCAAAATGCTACGCAAGCCAAGTTGGCCTCCGCTATGCCGTTTCCTCTGATGCTTCACCAAACAGAAGCACTGGCACAGGTCTCCTGCCATGATCCGCTTCTCTTCCTCTTCCTCTTCTTCTCCTCCTCCTTTCCATCCTCCCATCCCCATCCCTCTCACTTGTTATCTCTTCAGCCTCTTTCGCCCTTACTCAGTATTCTCTCCCTTCTCTCCAAAATGCTCCCTTTATTATTTTCTTCAATTTGTATTTTTTCCTCCGTTGTGTCTCTCTACCCCCTATGACTCTCCCTCTTGCTCTCTCTCAACATCACTCTCATGGATACAGGTGCATAGCGACAGGGACGTAAACACACGCCGATCACACTACAACCCATCGCCCCCAGGCTACTGGCTGCTTTCATTACATTCAGAGACCCCCCTCACCCCACTCCACCTCTCTTTCTCTCCCTCTTGCTCTCTCTCTCAGTCTCCCTCCCTCCTTCCCTTGCTGTGCTGTGTCTGCAGTGTGATGGGGTGGGGGTATGATGCTTATGAGGCTGTTATTGCTAGGGCCACAGCTGATGCACAGCAGGGCTTGTTTCCTTCCGCACCCCCTAGCACCCCCTAGCACCCCCCCCCCCCCCCCCGCCCCCCTTTCTGTTCCTCTCTCTTCTCTCGTCTCTTCTTCCCTTCAGCCTTTCCTCCTGAAAAGCAACTCTGCCAACAGGCTCAGACAGAGAGGCGAAGGCCAAAGTCAACAAAAGTAGCATCCACTTGCCACAAGTTGAGGCAGACATGGAAAGCAAGAATGAACATGCAGCTAAGGGGCTCCGGTGGTGGATGTGCGCCTGCTTGCGGTCTCATTAAAGCAAACAAACAATAATGCAGCACACACCAATCCAAGGAACTTGTGTCTTCATGAATGATTTACACCCAAAAGAAAAATGACAAAATAAAAAACACATGTAATCTATCCCCATGCTTCCGGTCGTCGCACGTGTCCAGAGCCATGTAAAGGGCTGAGTGAGTGAGTGAGTCGCTGGGGCCAGGCGTACGCTCGGTCTGATGCCAGGAGGAGGAGGAGGAGGGTATGCATCATGTATGGGCGCGCGCGCTGAGGCTGGAGCTCTTAAAATACACCCCAGGACTCCCAGGACAGCGGCCCTGCTGTGCTCACTGGGGCCTCTGGGAACCGGGCCCGTTTAGCCGCCCAGTACGGGGTTAAGAGCTTCCCCTGGATGAACCTCGGGATGGGGGGGGGGAAACGACCCCTGGAGGTGACCTACCATTAGTGAATCACTCTTTCCCTCTCTCTCTGTCATACACACACACACACACACACACACACACACACACACACACACACACACACACACACAAACAGTGCAGAGCTGCAGTGATGTGATGTATGGCGGATTAGGGCCTTAAGTAAACTGTTAATTCAGCGAGCCACCGAGCGGGAGGGGGAGTCGGCATGGCGATGGAAGTGCGTGGCGGGGATGTTATGAATAATGGATCCTGACAGACCCCCTCAGCCCTGGAAGTTCACGGTCTGACGAATGTGCTGTGTGCCTCGAAAGACCAGGGGAGAGGTGGGATGAAAGAAGAAGAGGGGAGGAGGAGGAGAGAGAAGGGGAAGGAGAGAGGAGGAGAAGGGGTCGTGGGGGGGAAAAACAGGGTAGGAGAGGAGATAAGAGAACAAAGGAGGACAGAAGAGAGGAGGAGAGGATGGGAGAAGCGGAGGGATGAGGAAATGATATGGCGGTGATGGAGGGGAGTGAAACGAGAGGGCAAGACTCTAGAGCACGGCGTAATCCATAATGCAGCTCAGAGCTAAGAGGGAGGGGCCCACAAGTGGACAGATGAGGTGCCAATTATCCCCCCCCCCCACCCCACCCTCACCCCTCGTGACAGGACAAACCCAATCTGTGAAAAGTTTAATTAATCACTCGTTAACAAATCATAGGGGCCACTGTACTATGGCTGATGGCCTTTAGACAGACTGTGAAGACCGTATGCGTTACACGCTGGTTTGCCCTTATCTGACTACGTACTCCGGTCAGAGAGTAGCCACAACCTTCAGGTGTAGTAGAAACAGGTTTATTTGTGTATAACCTCCAGCGGGTTGATCAAGTGCATTTAGTGCTTGCAGTGGAATAATCATACATTAAAAGAAGTATTTGTGAGTGTTCATGTGCAACGCCCCAGCCCTAACAGGGACGTAAGCTCACAGTCCAGAATGGAGTTTTCCAGACAGACTGTGTGCTCAGGGTAACCATAGGACAACCAACAAGCAAGAAGAAGAACTATAGATGTGCACTTTGTAAGTGATGTTTCAAGAAGAAGAACTATAGATGTGCACTTTGTAAGTGATGTTTCAAGAAGAAGAACTATAGATGTGCACTTTGTAAGTGATGTTTCAAGAAGAAGAACTATAGATGTGCACTCTGCAAGTGATGTTTCAAGAAGAAGAACTATAGATGTGCACTCTGCAAGTGATGTTTCAAGAAGAAGAACTATAGATGTGCACTTTGTAAGTGATGTTTCAAGAAGAAGAACTATAGATGTGCACTCTGCAAGTGATGTTTCAAGAAGAAGAACTATAGATGTGCACTCTGCAAGTGATGTTTCAAGAAGAAGAACTATAGATGTGCACTTTGCAAGTGATGTTTCAAGAAGAAGAACTATAGATGTGCACTTTGCAAGTGATGTTTCAAGAAGAAGAACTATAGATGTGCACTCTGCAAGTGATGTTTCAAGAAGAAGATCTATAGATGTGCACACTGCAAGTGATGTTTCAAGAAGAACTATAGATGTGCACTCTGCAAGTGATGTTTCAAGAAGAAGAACTATAGATGTGCACTCTGCAAGTGATGTTTCAAGAAGAAGAACTATAGATGTGCACTTTGCAAGTGATGTTTCGAGAAGAAGAACTATAGATGTGCACTCTGCAAGTGATGTTTCAAGAAGAAGAACTATAGATGTGCACTTTGCAAGTGATGTTTCAAGAAGAAGAACTATAGATGTGCACTTTGCAAGTGATGTTTCAAGAAGAAGAACTATAGATGTGCACTTTGCAAGTGATGTTTCAAGAAGAAGAACTATAGATGTGCACTTTGCAAGTGATGTTTCAAGAAGAAGAACTATAGATGTGCACTTTGCAAGTGATGTCTCTCCATTCTTTTCCTTTGTCCTCCTTTGAAGAGAGCAAAGAATGAGAAGAGCATGCTTATCTTTATCCATTATGACCGTGCAACGGCTTTCATTTCCATGGCAATTCATGCAGGAACAGAATTGGACGCAGGACTTCAATCCCATTTAGGTGAACGGCGTGAGGAGCCATTTTGTCCTCCTTACTCCACACTGAAATAGCAGCTGAACTGACTGCAAGGGGAAAGCCTGGAACACACACGTGCAACCACACACACACACACACACACACACACACACACACACACTCAAGAGAGCAGGCTGCATTTACTGCAGACTAGTGTGGAAATATGGCACCTGGCTTAATTCAAAACACTCAGAGGCCATTCCAGTAGGTAATCATAGTGCAGTGGATATTGATTTGCTTGGTTGCAGAGAAAGGGAAGATTTAAAACACAGTGGAGAGATTGCAGCTTTACAGTAACATCTAGCTGTATCTCCAGAAATCTATTGGGTGATTTAGTGAAGAACTGTGTAAGCGGCATGCATGCGTGCGTGCATGCCTGCGGTGTATATGTGTGTATATGTGTGTGTTGCAAATGTATGACAGAGTGCAGTAGCAGGAGAGAAGCAGCACTTCTGGGTGTTTTACTGGACAATGTTGCCTGGCTGTGAGTGCTGATCCCAACCCAAGGTGATGGGTGTGCTTGTTGTGTGTGTGTGTGTGTGTGTGTGTGTGTGTGTGTGTGTGTGTGTGTGTGTGTGTGTGTGTGTGTGTGTGTGTGTGTGTGTGTGTGTGTGTGTGTGTGTGTGTGTGTGTGTGCGCGCGCGCGTCTTAGGTCTGTTTGTGCGTACCATCTGTCTGACCTGAGGCGGCTGGTGTACGTGTCCACGCAGGTCTTCATCTTGGCCAGCAGCGCGCCCACCGAGGTCTGGCACTCGGAGCGCTCTTCCTCCTCCTCCTCGCCAGGGTCGCCCGACAGCGGCAGCAGCAGCGGCACCAGGGACGTGCAGGTGGAGATGGCCCGCAGCAGCTCCAGGAGCGCCCGGTACAGGGGCACGTGACGAGCCATGTCCAGCACTGAGAGAGAGAGAGAGAGAGAGAGGGTTAGAACCCAGGGCATACTGCTAGGCACATATGACATTTACAGCAAACCAACAAAGAAAATATACAGCCTCTGTGCGTAAGAGAGAAAGAGAGAGAGAGAGAGAGAGAGAGAGAGAGAGAGAGAGAGAGAGAGAGAGAGAGAGAGAATAGGGTAAGAGAGACTTGAAAGACAGAGCGAGGGCACAAGGAGTGAGAGATGAAAGAGAAAAGTGAGGAGATAAAAGCGAAACAGAGAGAGAGAGAAACAGAGAGTGAGAGAGAGAGAGAGAGAGAGAGAGTGAGTAGGGAAGGAGGGACAAGATGAAAGACAGAGGAGCATAGCAGGAGGGTATGAGCTAAATAACATCAAGAGAGGGAGAGAGTAAAAAGAAGAGAAAAGAAGAGAGACAGTACAGATTGCTATTAATTGGAAGTCCACAGGTACACACTAACTACACAGATGAACAGCTGGGGGTCTTGATGAGGACAGCTCGATTAAAATCTCAACAGGATCACCTACTTCACAACAACCTCCTTCATGCCAGCACAGCCCATTCCACGGCCAGATCAAATAAATACCACATGCTTCCATAAGTGCTGCTTAATTGCTTAGCACACTTCAAGTGAGCCAACATGAATATTTAAACTCCCTCTCTTCATAGGAGTGGAAACATGTACATGTGAGGTAGGTGTGTGTGTGTGTGTGTGTGTGTGTGTGTGTGTGTGTGTAGTGTTGTGTAGCAGTGATGCTTCCCCATGCTTCCCTGTGGAGGCTGAGCAGTGGTCCCAGGTGAACCCACACAGCTCCCAGGGTCAACATTTCACCCTTATATCACAAAGCAAGCAACGTTCACATTCGCACATACGTCAGACCAACAGACATGAAGATACACACACTCTCACTCGCACATGGATAAAGAAAAGCAGCAGAGAGAAAAACCCTTCTTCACATTCCTGTCACTCGGCCTGTGGAGAAGCAGCAGGAGAGGAAGGGATAGAAGGAAAGAGAGATAGAGGAATGGAGGGATAGAGGAATAAAAGGGTAGAGGGATAGAGGGATGACGGAGGGCTGATTAGAGATAGAGAGATAGAGGAATAGAGGGGTATAGGGATGACGGAGAGACGGATAGATGGATAGAGGGATGACGGATAGATGGATAGAGGGATAGAAGGACAGAGGGATAGAGTAATAGAGAGATAGAGGAATAGAAGGGTAGAGGGAGAGAGGGATGACGGAGGGCTGACTGGCAGCCAAAGGTCCCAGCGGCACGTGGAGGAGGGATATTAAAGATTATTAGATCACCGGGAGGAGCACAAAAGAAAAGACAAATGATGCACAGAGCGAGAGAGGTGTGTGTGTGTGTGTGTGTGTGTGTGTGTGTGTGTGTGTGTGTGTGTGAGAAACGGCCCTCAGGCGGCTAAGCCAGGGCAGAGGGAGCGGAGAGGGGGATAGAGAGAAGAGAAAGAGACAGATAGAGAATGAGAACAAAGAGACGGAAGAGGGAGAGAGGGAAAGACACAGAGGGAGTGGAAGAGAGAGAAAGAAAGAGAGAGAGAGAGTCAGCAAGTGATGGAGTGATAAGAGAGAGAAAGAAGACTCTGGGAGTCAATTTCGACTGCCGTCAACGGATAACACACAGAACAAATGTGTGTGGGGGACGAGCTGGTCCTTGGTGCCCTGCATGGCCGTGTGCCTGCAGCCATAAGGTGGCCCAGGAGAGACAGAGAAAGAACACACACACACACACACACACACACACACCGCAACACTCAGCCGCAGACCAAGCGATAAGGCATGCAATTAGATGGAGAGGGCTCAATTCAAGACAGTGGGATAGGAGAGCCAGTATGATACATCAACAGCCAACACAATGCAAGTGTGTGTGTGTGTGTGTGTGTGTGTGAGAGATAGAAGAGATAAGAGCTGTATGGATTGCCCCCCCCCCCCCCCCATCAGCCCCCAGTCAATCTAATATTTCTCTCTCAGCGTCTCCCCGACACTCCAATTCAGTGCGCACGGCTCGCTCATCTCAGGCAGATCTAGTGACGGGCAGCTCTTCACACTCAGGAACAGTCAGAAGAACGCAGCCTTGTTCAAATGCCTACCCAACATCACTCAAAACGTATCCAAACTGAGCATCTGTGTCTGTGTGTGTGTTGGACACGCGTTCGATGACGCGCTGCGTTGTTACTGTGCCTGTGACTATTTGTTTCAGAATGAGGCCAGATGCTTGGTCATAACGGCCATATATGCGTGTCTGGTAAGTAGCCAGGGGCTCCAGAGCTCCACTCACATAAAGGCAACCTCATCATGGGGCCACAGGAGGAGCATTGGAGGGGGGCCTCAAGGCTAGGCCAGAGATGGGCAGACATCTTGGGTCTGCTTGGTTCAGGCTCCCACCTCCAGCAGGGTGTGTGAGAGCATTGAGAGTGGACATACTCCAGGCTGGAAAAGATCCATGTGTAGCTGCTTGGCCAAATGCACACAAACTATGTTACAGAAAAACAACGACGGAATGGCCAAAAGTGTAATACCACGTCCCAGTGAGCAGCAGACCAGTTTTTGGTGGCATGCATGAAAGAATTCATGCTTGGGAGGTGTGTGTGTGTGTGTGTGTGTGTGTGTGTGTGCGTGTATGTGTGTGTGTGCGTGTATGTGCGTGTGTGTGTGTGTGTGTGCGTGTGTGTCAGTCTGTGCGTCTGTGAGTGCGTGTGTGCGTGTGTGCATGCGAGACTCAAATGTATTGGGATGGCATTCTCTGTAGCTGGGCTGCTTTACATTTATATTGGAGGCACAGAACCTTCTCCTTCTCCCTCTGTGGAATTTAAAGATGCATCTATCTTGGTCCCTCTCTCTTCCCCTCCCTGCTTCAATCGCCTGCTCCATCTTCTAGCACCTCGGCGCGAGGACCTCCTCAAGGCTGCCTGGCTGACTGCCTGACTGAAAGGGTTTCAACCACTGCTGGTCAGCTGCAGAGGCGTGTGTGTGTGTGTGTGTGCGTGTGTGTGTGTGTGTGTATGTGTGTGTGTGTGTGTGGACCTCCTCAAGGCTGCCTGGCTGGCTACCTGACTGAAAGGGTTTCAACCACTGCTGGTCAGCTGCCGCTGCCGCCAATATGATTGATGTAAGGGACAACAGCATCCGCAGTCAAATAGCTCCCAGGACCATCTCTCTGGATGGATTAGAGATGTGTGTGTGTGTGTGTGTGTGTGCGCGTGTGTGTGTGTGTGTGTGTATATATGATTGATCCTCCTCGTCAATGTCAGTCTCCCTTCCCTACTCTCCTTGAACGATCAGTCGGGCCCAGCCCCCATTTGCGATCATTTCATTAAGACAAACTGATTTACTGCGTGCAGCAATAGACGTTTCTCCGCGAGACAGAGAGAGGAGAGAAAGATGAGGGGAGAGTGAGAGGAGAGAGTGAGAGGAGGAGACAGCAGAGATCAACAACAGAGCGCAAGAGAGAGAGAGAGAGAGAAAGAAAGAAAGAAAGAAAGAAAGAAAGAAAGGAGAGACAGGGTCTAATCAGACATTCAGATCCAGGTCTCTTTCTCACTGGGTGATGCACAGCGTTAGCTGGAGAGCTGAGGACACAGGCAGGGGCCGGGCCTGAGGTAACCTTCCCCGAGCCTCCTCCTCCTCTTCCTCCTCCTCCTCCTCCTCCGTCAGCCCAGCAGAGCGGCGCAGGCCTCAGTGCAAGAGGCCCGTGTGGGACGAGCTTTACTTGGACAGATGAAATTAGATTGCAATCCAGGCCACCTGAGGAGCCCACTATGAGGCGTGGAGGAGCGGAAGGGCAGTGTGTGTTTTACCGCTTTTTCCTGAGTATCAGTAGTTGGTAGTATTCAATCAGGCCTTGAAACACTAGTCATCATGGTGTTCTTGAGGACTTTGGGGTGTGGGTGTGTGTGTTTGTGTGTGTGTGTGTGTGTGTGTGTGTGTGTGTGTGTGTGTGTGTGTGTGTGTGTCTCTCTCTCTGTGTGCGCGTGTGTGTGTGTGTATGCCTTGAAACACTAGTCATCATGCTGTTCTTGAGGACTTGGGTGTGTGTGGTCTGTGGGAACAGACACGGATGGTGATTCATTCTGAACCCCTATCTGAGTGGTGAGTCACACACACACACACACACTTTTTTGGGTCCTTGAAATGAATGCACTCCTGGTCTACTTAATGTCTTTCTGTCCAGACACTCAGGCCAGCGTTGAAACATCGTCACCCAAAATAGAGCCCCCCCGAACGTCCAGGCACACCGCTTGCGTCAGCCAGGGATATCTAGAAACACACACAGGCGGGTGAGGGCACACCTACACACCCACACACACACACAGCCTTTCAATTCCGTAACACACATACCCAGAGAGTAGTGAGTTCCAAACTGCCATGCAAAGATAAAACAGTAAGACAGTCAGACAGACAGACAGACAGACAGACAGACAGACAGACAGACAAACAAGCACAGAGAGCAGTGGCCACCTGCTCTATGAGGCTGGCAGAGGAACAGCAATGAGAGTGTGTGTGTGTGTGTGTGTGTGTGTGTGTGTGTGTGTGTGTGTGTGTGTGTGTGTGTGCGCATGTCTGCAATGTATGCCAGCGAGAGAGCCAGAGAAATTGTCCTGCTGGAGCAGCGATGATGGCAGAGGGGCCTTCCAGAATTCTAAAAGAACACGAGGAGGAGTGGAGCAGGCGGTGGCATTAAGAGACGGGAGGCAAGGACACGGAACAGGATGGAGGTGTGCACACCCAACACAGGCAGGGCAGCTAGGATTCAGAGGGGTGAAAGAAGGGGGCAGAAGGGGATGGCATTTCATCACACCGTCATACCTTCCTGACATTTCACCGGGCTATACGGTATACGACTGGGTTAGTATGAGAAGCACGTCGAAGCTGACTTGCTGGTGCGAGGAAAACTCATTGTAGAATGGGTGACATCGTCTTTCCTACAATGCTGTGCTGTGCACCTTATATGCAATTAGCCTACTTAGACAAGTCTTGCTGGGTTTAAATACTTATGACCCATAGAAAAATGAATAGATAGGAAATATGCAGCTTTCTTCCATAGATTCAGCATATCTTGGTGGAGGACCCGATGACACTGCTGAAGCCGATACGGACACATCAGTGTGCTGAACGGAGCTTATGTGCAGGGAGTGGTGGCCAACTGGCAGCTGAATAGAATCACGAGGCTAATAAACTGCATTTGTAGTTGAAAAGAAGTCATCTCAAGATAAAGTTACATGTGGCAATATTTCCAAGATTCCATATCTTTTTAATTGATTAACTAGGAGACATATAGAGCACAAATGACCTAATTTGAGGGAAACTTCGATACCACTCCACTTCCTCCTCGTCGCAGAACACACATTTAAAATCACCCCCCTAGGGTGCGTGGGAAACGTAGTTCTCTACTAACAGTAGTGTGAATATAAACACATGATAACATGGGCGAGATGGCAGTGAGTAATGTTACATATCAGTCCTGTGTGAGTGGTCACTCTCGCTCATTAGTAGACTGACCTTTGGTGGCGCGTGTTCTGCACTACAATGCATGACCTCTACACAGTATCTTCAGATCAGTTTAATAGAAAAAGGAACGTCTGTATTTTGGTATTGGTATTGAAAATCAAACCTTTTGGGGTTTCCAAATACCCCAGTATACAGTAACACCATGATACCACCAAATAAAAAGCATTTGGCATACAAGCCTTTGTCCTTTTCTTTAGAAGTTTACAAAAGCAGAGTCTCTGGAAATTCCTGTGAACATCTGTGTGAGTAGGGTGACCAGATGTCTTATTTTCATAAAGACAGTCCTGCTTTTCAGCACTTGCAGTGTCCCCCATATGTCCTCTTTCATTAAACTTGAATAACAGGGTTTAGAGCAATAAGATAAGGCTTACGGGGAAAAGATTTACTCTGCCCATCCTACATTACACGCCTCTGTATATGGAAAGTTACTATACAGCATTTCATATTCATTCCTATCACTATCAAATCGGAAATTCAATTAAAATGGATTTAATCGAAATTGTTAGCTTGTGAATCAGAATCAAATCAAATCGGGGCATGTGTGCCAATACCCAGCCCTCTTAGTCACACAAACAAATGGTGCTGTGGGTCCTGTCGATGTGCTGGTTTAGCCCCATTCAGATACATGTATTCTCATTGGTGCTGTGGGTCCTGTCGATGTGCTAGTTTAGCCCCATTCAGATACATGTATTCTCATTGGTGCTGTGGGTCCTGTCGATGTGATGGTTTAGCCCCATTCAGATACATGTATTCTCATTGGTGCTGTGGGTCCTGTCGATGTGCTGGTTTATCCCCATTCAGATACATGTATTCTCATTGGTGCTGTGGATCCTGTCAATGCGCTGGTTTATCCCCATTCAGATACATGGATTCTCATTGGTGCTGTGGATCCTGTCAATGCGCTGGTTTATCCCCATTCAGATACATGTATTCTCATTGGTGCTGTGGATCCTGTCAATGCGCTGGTTTATCCCCATTCAGATACATGTATTCTCATTGGTGCTGTGGGTCTTGTCGCTGTGCTGGTTTAGCCCCATTCAGATACATGTATTCTCATTGGTGCTGTGGGTCCTGTCGACGTGTTAGTTTAGCCCTATTCAGATACATGTATTCTCTTTGAGCCAGAGAGACCACCAAACTAAAAACTTCTGGTCCTACGGGGCCGTACATGGTGTACGAGTTCTTTTTAAAAGAGGTGAGATATTTCTGCTATGCTGGAAGGAGCCCTGCTCTGCTGTGTTCTTATAGGGGGGAGTGATCGATATAAAGCCTGAAGTCAACTGCCATCAAAGGATTTCAGCATCTCGGCTGCCTGCGTCTCTGTTTGCTTCTCATATCCACCCGAATCTGGCAATATCTGCAGACAGCCGCTTTTTCAAAGACGCGGCTTCTGTCTCTCTGCCTAGTGGGCTGGTTAAAGTTTAATCAGCTTATTTACAGTGCTCAATCCTGCCTGAGACATCCACCGGAGAGATGGGAAGACACTAGTGAAACACACACACACACACACACACACACACACACACACACACACACACACACACACACACACACACACGCACAACCAGTGGAGAGCAGCAGTCTCCCAGCGTAAGGCAAAAAATGATCACAGGTGGAGCTCATTCCATTTTATCCACTGGCTGCACAGACACCTGAACTACAGACGGACCAGCACAGACACCTGAACTACAGACGGACCAGCACAGACACCTGAACTACAGACGGACCAGCACAGACACCTGAACTACAGACGGACCAGCACAGACACCTGGACTACAGACGGACCAGCACAGACACCTGAACTACAGACGGACCAGCACAGACACCTGAACTACAGACGGACCAGCACAGACACCTGAACTACAGACGGACCAGCACAGACACCTGAACTACAGATGGACCAGCACAGACACCTGAACTACAGACGGACCAGCACAGACACCTGAACTACAGACGGACCAGCACAGACACCTGGACTACAGACGGACCAGCACAGACACCTGAACTACAGACGGACCAGCACAGACACCTGAACTACAGACGGACCAGCACAGACACCTGAACTACAGACGGACCAGCACAGACACCTGAACTACAGACGGACCAGCACAGACACCTGAACTACAGACGGACCAGCACAGACACCTGAACTACAGACGGACCAGCACAGACACCTGAACTACAGACGGACCAGCGCAGACACCTGAACTACAGACGGACCAGCACAGCCACCTGAACTACAGACGGACCAGCACAGACACCTGAACTACAGACGGACCAGCACAGCCACCTGGACTACAGACGGACCAGCACAGACACCTGGACTA
This sequence comes from Sprattus sprattus, assembly GCF_963457725.1. Classification (NCBI taxonomy): domain Eukaryota; kingdom Metazoa; phylum Chordata; class Actinopteri; order Clupeiformes; family Clupeidae; genus Sprattus; species Sprattus sprattus. The sequence goes on along the minus strand of NC_137910.1, from coordinate 5,673,491 downwards.
CAGACGGACCAGCACAGACACCTGAACTACAGATGGACCAGCACAGCCACTGACACTCAACGCACCTGAGTGAATGACGACGGACATCACAAAGTGACAAAACTAAATCATCTCATTTGAAAAGTGGGGCTACAGAGGACCTAATTCTAGATGGCAGGGAGTTAAAGAAGGACTGCATGGTGGTGGTGGTATGAGTAAGTCCCGAGTGTTTTAAAAGGTAAACACACACACACACACACACACACACACACACACACACACACACACACACACACACACACACACAGCTTCAATCACCAGGGGGCCTAGAAGTGCTCATACCTCAGAGCAGAAGGAAAATATACCCGCAGCAATCAGCAAAGAGAAGTAGGCCAGGAAAGACACACACACACACACACACACACAAACAGACACAAATAAAGCTTTAGCCCAGGATTATGTTAATTATACATGTGAAACCTGCTTCAGTACTCCCTGCAAACAGCATGGCACTAAAGCTACAGCGACAGGAGTACCGGAGGAGAGAGTGTCGACAGTGGCGGAGGAAGCTATCGAGTGGAGAAGCTTATTGTCTCCATATCCTAAAAAGCTCCACTCCAAGAATAGCCCAGACCTAATGGGCCATTAAATAGAAAATATTGAGCAGAGGCGGATCCCACTTCCCTTTCCATACCATTAAACCGCTCCTGCACGTCCAGATTGGTTCAGGAGTGACAGCCACACTCCTGCTTCTATCCACAGAACGCAGGCAGGCACTTCCATCAAGGGAGATCCACACACACACACACACACACACACACACACACACACACACACACACACACACACAGACAGTCAAAAGATTTGTCAATGGTTCTGTCAATTCGGCTTGCTATCAACGTCAGCTCTGATCCGCCACTCTACGTTGGACAGTATGTGATATAATCAGGTTACCATGGTAATGGCAATGGAGTACACCCCATCGTTGAGTGAAAGACGACACCATATTTAGAAATCAAACGTCCTCTCTCTGGCCGGGACTGCAAATGTAAAGTGCCCTTGTGATGTGATGACTGAGAAAATCCTCAAAGCCAAAAAACAACAACCCCACCCAATAACACAACACTGCCCAATCAGATAGGCATACGAGAGCGTGGTGTGTCGAATGAGATGCCAGTCCAGCTTGTCAGGCTTCATAACCACCCAATCACAAGCAGAGTACAAAAGAGGGGTGGGGCGTACATGTTATTTAAATACTGGGCATTTTCTTTCACTAATCACTAGCATGAAAGGGAAGGGAAGGGAAGCGTGGAAAGATAATACCAACACCCTCTTTGTGTTTGATTAATTAGATTGGGTACGGAGGCACGGAGAAGCGGGGAAGGGCAGAGTAGAACTCTCATCCCAATACTGCCCTTGCTGCTGCTTGAGAAAGACAGACAGACAGACAGACAGAGAGACAGAGAGACAGACAGACAGAGACACACACACACACACACACACACACACACACACACACACACACACACACACACACACACACACACACACACACACACACACACACACACACACACGAGTGAGGGTGTGGGGTTTAGAAATGACTGACAGCAGGATGAAGAAAGCACAAGAGAGAATGGCAGTGTCAGGGAATGAGAGAGCTAAAGAGGGAAACTGTGTGTGTGTGTGTGTGTGTGTGTGTGTGTGAGAGAGAGATATGCACAGGCTAGGCCTTATGTAGGTCATGTTAGCGTAGCACTCCGTCCTCTGGCAGCCCTGAGGTGGCACTGACTGAAGACTGGCTCAGAGAGAGACGAGAGACGACACACACACACACACACACACACACACACACACCCACCCACACAGCAGCTGGGCGTCCCTGCCAAACACCTGCACCCATCAAGATCCATCTCTTCAGCCAGCACTAGCCTCCATTCCCACATATTTATGTCTGGTCAGGTTTAAAACACGCTCAAATAAATTGATACTGCTTTCCACTGAACTGCGAAATGACAAATGATGAATGGCATAATGCACATTATTAAAGGTTTACATGGATTCAGAAGATTCCTACATCAATCATTAAGTGACTTTCACCACAACGTTGAAATTGCATTGAATGCCAACATCCATCCACATCCAAGATAAATAAAGGCCAACAATAAGGACAAATTCGCAGCAAACACTCCCGACTCCGAGTTCACAGAGGGTGCCTGCCGGCCACCGAACGGCACTCGTGCGGATCGATAAAGTAATAAAGTTATTGCAAAAATCACACATTAATGGTACACGGCAGGCTGGAACTCGCCCGGCAACCGGCGCCAGGTGCTAAATTCAGTGAAACGGCCTAGCGTGAACATGTTTATGGGCCGAGCGGGTCGATGGAGCCGAGGGAGAGTGTCACCCTGTGAGAGGCTCTTTGCCACCTTTCATGATGCCAATACTTCATGGCAGGCATCATGCTCCCGTCCTGTGTGGCCAATGGTGTAGTCCAGGGTATACGCAGGTACACGGAGTATTCCCACTTATTTTTCAGTCAGCAATGAGTATACCCACTTCTCAAAACAGGGCGTTTATCCTGTGCTGTATGGGCTGCTTAATACAAATAAGAGTATACCCACTTCTCCAGGGACCACTACACCACTGTGTGTGGCAATAAGCTGAAGGAGGAAGAGACCGATTCCGAATGGCGATCTCCAGTGTCCCATGGCACTGCTTCACAGAGCCAAGATATATGGGAGGTGAACGGCCTCTCAAGGTCTTTTGTTGTTGTATGGCATTTGGCTAATGGTGCTCAGGAGCAGGGCATTTGTCTCCGGTAAACGCCTAATTTAACTCAAAGCGAAAAAGAATAAACTGTCGGTCACGTGACTGAAACGCACTCGGAGTAGCAGGTACATTCCACACTCAGTCACTTCCAGAGGACCGCACACAATCGAGTTATATGAAGAGCGCTACTCAGCCCTGATAATAAGCTGCCTCCAGTCCGATGATTTAGTTGACTTTGTCTAGACAGAATCACAATGCACAATTACACTATTATAACTACTATATTCACAATGCACAATTACACAACTAGAGCAACTTCATGCAGCCCAAAACATAATGCACAGTTTTTGCACATGTCGTGTTGCCCTCATAATGGAACTGTTGGTTGTATGAATGCTGACCGAACACATCCACACACCCTCTTTTTTGGGCTGAGATAATTGAGTCTGACCCACATGGAACGGGTAAAATGAAATTATTCCAGGCAATTACCAGACGGAGGGCGCACTGAATTTATTTACGGACTCTCAATTTCATGTGCATGTGCATGTGTAGATGAGGCTGACATTGCAAATCCTCGGGACAAATGTTAATATGTTTTCACAAAGTTAGGGAAGAAAACTACGCCTTAACCTTAAAATGCACACAAACGACCCAAGGGCATGCATAAGCGTGTCATGAAACTTTTTCATTTCATCGTAAGGTGGCCTAAGCTGCTTTGAATATTCGTCCTTGAGGTATGCGGTGAATCATCACTGGTTTTGTCGAATAGCACCGCTCTATGTAAGGAACTCATATCAGCTGACCGCTCTATGTAAGGAACTCATATCAGCTGACCGCTCTATGTAAGGAACTCATATCAGCTGTCCGCTCTATGTAAGGAACTCATATCAGCTGACCGCTCTATGTAAGGAACTTATATCAGCTGACTGAGGCAGAGAACAAACCACCTAACTACACTTGGGTCTAGATGGACTATTACTTTCTTAAAAGTTAAAAAGTTAAAACCTCTAATTGTTAATCAACAAATACAGAAATCATGACGACATCTGGGTCTGGGGCAGCGCATCTCTGACATTCTGTGCCGTGAGAGAGCACAATGAACCCAAGCAGCCCAACAAGTCTTGATCTTGACAAAACCTGCACTAGCTAGACGTGTGTCAGGAAGGGGGATCTGAAACTCACGCTCTTCTGGCCTTCCGGGCCACATTCCATGCTCGTGTCAAAGACTTCTCCCATCTCTCCGCTCACACACACACTTCTCCCATCTCTCCACACACACACACACACACACACACACACACACACACACACACACTTCTCCCATATCTCCACACACACACACACACTTCTCCCATCTCTCCGCTCACACACACACACACACTTCTCCCATCTCTCTCTCATTAAGAGAGGACACATCCACTGTCCACCGCCCACTACACACAGGCTCAGTCCAATTTAGTCCTGAGGTGGGCCACGGCAATAGGACCAAGTGAGTGTGTGTGATAGTGTGTGACAGAGTGTGGGCGTGTGTGTGTGTAAGGGAGCAGATCTTCAGATTCTTATAATGAAACCGGACGGTGGCTGGATTGACACTTGGTATTTTTGTAGTGTGCAGAATCGGAGGGAGAAACATGGTTTTCGGAGTGGGGGATGGGATGGATTTTTAAAAAGGGCACCTGTTTAAAATAAGCATAGCCTTGTTGGGGAAATTAGCATATGTATGTGTGTGTGTGTGTGTGTGTGTGTTTGTGCACGAGTGAGTGAGTATCTCTCTGTGTGTGTGTGTGTGTGTGTGTGTGTGTGTGTGTGTGATCTCTACCCTCTGAAATAAACCTGGAGATGTGGGCGAGGAGGGGACTGGGCTCATTATGAGCAGACGCTGCCCGTGTAAATGCCATGGGACTGGGAGTGCAGAGGCCACAGGACCATGCCGCCCTCTCCCATTCTAATGAGGAAGAGTGTGTGTGTGTGTGTGTGTGTGTGTGTGTGTGTGTGTGTGTGTGTGTGTGTGTGTGGTCCCATTCTAATGAGGAAGACTCCCTTTCCTGCGCCGCTCCTCTGTTGACTCATTCAGAGTCGGGTAACGTCGACCGCTGCAACATGGTGTGTCCGTAGCTAGTAGTGTGGCGTAGTGACGGCAGGATCTGACAGATGAGATGGGGCTGACTCACAAATGGAGGATGGGGCACACACACACACACACACACACACACACACACACACACACACAACTCTGAGCTGGGGTGTGACGAAAGAGGATCAAGCTGTCGACCTAGGTCAAGAACAGCACGAGCGACGCCGGCTTCCGTACATGACAGGACAGCAACAGACCCCGGGGGGTTATGAAGGTGCAAGAGTGCTGGAGCAGCAACGTACGTGCCAGGTGTGCATGTCAACATGACTAGGAGAAAGTGTGGGTGAGTTGTGTTGTGTTTAAATCAGACTGTGGCTATTGTGTATTGCAATATGGTAAATGCATTACATTCAAGTCGAAGAAAAAGGAGACACAACTAATTGGTATGAAAGCTCAAGAACACACTCGCATATCTAGATACATCCCCGGTCTTTATTTCTGCCACTAGTTGTAAATATGTGTGTGTTTCAGTGCCCATTACATTTGTGCTTAACACCCGTAAAGCAAAAAAAAACGACAACGCAATTAAAAAACAGATCCTGCCAACTGTTCCATTCCGAACATGTTCATCTGCCCAAAAGCCACAATAGGAGGCCACTCTGCCTTTGTCACCAAATTCTGATGTCTTTTAAGGCTTCATAAAACAAATATGCTGCCAAGGGCTTTATCCTCATGCAGCTCAAACAAGCATCTGTTCGCACAAGGTTATTTTGCCCTGCTAAAGAGATGTGTGTGTGTGTGTGTGTGTGTGTGTGTGTGTTTTGCCCTGCTAAAGAGAGATCTGCGAGAAATCTGTGAGAAATCTACAAGTCACTCACACGGCAGGGAAAATCTGTCATGAGACGGCCTGTCATATTGGCGTAAGATTTGTTTGCTTTGCTCGTTAGGTTCCTTACAAGAGAACACCCGATAAAGTGGGGGAGGGAGCCTCAAGAGGCCTGCGCTGAAGTATTTACTCTAGAGCTAAAGGAACTTGGATTTCTTCCTTTAGTTACGTGCCGGTAAAATGTCTCCGAAAAGTGAAGACGTCAATAATAAGAGCTGTGGCCATTTTTTCAACACGGGAGACCTCATAATCCCAGGCCACTCAGTCATGCCTGTTTTACACTCCTTCAGAGAGCTCAGCATGTGTAAGAAACAAACATGCTCACACACACACAAACACACACACACACACACACACACACACACACACACACACACACACAGAGAAATAAACCCCAGCCTTAGCCTTGAGGCCCTTCAATAACGGCGTTCTCTAGGCGGGCACAGCTCAACACCAGGGTCGTTAATGATTTCCTTTCTCCTCCTCCTCCTCCTCCTCCTTCTCCTCCTCCTGCCTCCCCCATTCCTGCAGTTGTAATTTGACTTTTCCAATTTGATCCATTTTAAATTGGCTGGCAGGGCGGCGCGGAGCCCGACGCGAGAGAATTAGCTCAACTGATAATTTCCCTTAATTGAGCCGCACAGTGATTTCCTCGCGTTAGGATGATTGAAGTGTGGGGATACTAATTATCAGCGAGGAGGTGCGCATGGAGGAGATTGGAGGGGGGGGGGGGGCACATTTTACTGGGATGATTTGAGTGTGTGTGCATGCAGGGGGCAGGTGGTAAAGTGTGTGTGTGTGTGTGTGTGTGTGTGGGTGTGTGTGTGTGTGTGTGTGTGTGGGAGCGGTCCTTGGCAACCCATCTCTCTGGCTGTGAAAAAAGAATTTAATGACCATCCTCCTCTCTCAAAAATGTCTATTTGTTTAGGTATGTTTTGTTAAAGCTATGAAGAGTATGAAGGCTCCAGCAGACTTGACTGAGGATGGCTTGAGCTAGGAAAGTGAGCTCACATACGATCACTCTGTAATGATTAGCTCTTCAGCAACAGAAGCAGGTGGTGGCTGCTTTCAGACGAATGCACCGCTCAATCTTCCTGACCTCCGTGTGTGTGTGGAGTGTTGTCAACAAAGAGCGAGCACACAGTGAGGCGCAAACACTAGCAGGGCAAACAAGAGCGAGGCGAAAGCCTTCAAAGCCAAACTGTCTCTTGTGAAAAGGTTTTAAAAAAATATAACATAACGCGACTTGTTCGTCCACAACTCGTACTCCTTATTTCAAGCAGGTGGTGCATTTTGTCTTCAGATTTGCCCTTTCTTCTATTTTGTGCGGTAGAAAGGTAAATCAGATCAGTGTTCATCTCAGCTGTATGCGGAGACTGTTGAGAGCATCCTCTGACTGGGGCATCATGCTGGGCAGACCCTGGAGCTAGCAGAGGCTGAGTAAGGACCCTCAGCACCTCAGCTCTGGACCCTCAGCACCTCAGCTCTGGACCCTCAGCACCTCAGCACTGGACCCTCAGCTCTGGACCCTCAGCACCTCAGCCCTGGACCCTCAGCACCTCAGCCCTGGACCCTCAGCACTGGACCCTCAGCACCTCAGCACTGGACCCTCAGCACTGGACCCTCAGCACCTCAGCCCTGGACCCTCAGCACTGGACCCTCAGCACTGGACCCTCAGCACCTCAGCCCTGGACCCTCAGCCCTGGACCCTCAGCACTGGACCCTCAGCACTGGACCCTCAGCACTGGACCCTCAGCACTGGACCCTCAGCACTGGACCCTCAGCACCTCAGCACTGGACCCTCAGCACCTCAGCACTGGACCCTCAGCACTGGACCCTCAGCACTGGACCCTCAGCTCTGGACCCTCAGCAGTGAGGGCACCTCAGCACTGGACCCTAGAGCAGTGAGGGCACCTCAGCACTGGACCTGTGAGCAGTGAGGGCAGCTGCAGATGTGTGACTCAGACCCTGACCTGTGAATGCCAGCAATGACGACATGCTAGTCATGCCACAAGAGAGAAAATATACTCTGAAATATCGGAATATTTCCTTATTGAATTATGAATGGATATATATATATATATAAATATATAACTAAACATCTAAGCAGAGTGGAGACCACTATAAAAGTAGGTGTGGATGGAATGTAGTACTTTCCTATGTAAACCTCCACAGTGCAACGGTATGGAACTCCACTGCTAGCTTGAACACCCGGGCCTTCTGCATTCAGGCATCAAGGTCACAGGTCACAGGTCACAGGTCAAGGAGGGTCGATTCACACCAGAGCTGTGGGATAGCCTTCCGCTGATCTCACATCTTAAATACACACTATCTCTACCTACCACACACACACACACAAACACACCTCAATCACATGTGCAGACACACACACACACACACCTCAATCACACACAGACACACACAGGCACATATACATGCACACATACGGTGTTCAACCACAGAGTGAGAGGTCAGACTCACATCACACACCTCACAGGCCATGGGATTTGGTTTATTGACCCTCCTGCAGTCTTTCCCAGCCCCCCCCCCCCCCACCCCCGCTGCCTCGGGGTCAGAGTAACAGTGAATTGGAACAATAAATAATTGATCGCACGGCACGGCTCGCTGGAGGGTTAATAGAAGTAAACCAACGTATTTATGTGCAGCTCTGTGGTGATATATGATTTTAAGATGGGTTGGGAGAGAGAGAGGGATGAAGAGAGAGAAAGAGAGAGTTGGAGAGAGACAGAGGGAGAGAAACAGAGAGAGAGGGATGGAGAGATAGAAAGGGTTGGAGAGATAAAGAGAGAGACGGAGAGAGAGGAATGGAGAGATAGAGAGAGCGTTGGAGAGATAGAGAGAGAGGGTTGGAGAGATAGAGAGAGAGGGATGGAGAGATAGAGAGGGTTGGAGAGAGAGAGACAGAGAGAGAGGGTTGGAGAGATAGAGAGGGTTGAGAGAGAGAGACAGAGAGAGAGGGTTGGAGAGATAGAGAGAGAGGGATGGAGAGATAGAGAGGGTTGGAGAGAGAGAGACAGAGAGAGAGGGTTGGAGAGATGGAGAGAGATAAAGAGTGCAATTCCGCCTTCTGCTGGGTGTTAGTGACTGAACACACCAAAGAAGAGCAGGAGAATGCATGAAGCTGAGAGGAGAGAGAGAGAGAGGGATCAGCAGTAGTTTGGGAGTGAAACAAGAGAAGAAGAGCAGGAGAATGCATGAAGCTGAGAGGAGAGAGAGAGAGGGATCAGCAGTAGTTTGGGAGTAAAACTAGAGGAGTAGGAGGACCCTCTGGGGGTGCATAGGGGAGGAGAGTGAGTCATTCTGCCGGGGAAACATGCTGACTGGCTCACCCACACGTCGACATATTTTATGTGGATGAGATTAAATAAATACAACATGGCATGCCATTGATGGAATCCCCCCCCCCCCCCCCCCACACTTTCTTTCTTTGTGTGTGAGTGTGTGTGTGTGAGTGCGAATCCCTGGAGTCAAATCTCGCTGTTGTTTAACCTTGGGCAGGTTTGTTTATTGGGGCATGCTGCTCCACGTGGTAAAAGAGCAGTGCGTGGCGCACACACACACACACACACACACACACACACACACACACACACACACACAAAGGGGCCTCCTCGGAAGCATTGTGCTGAAGAAAGGAGGAAAAACAAAAAGCTTTTTAAAAGCAACAATGATGGGGAGGCCAACAGACCAAGACTCTTTTAAGAGTCCTCGCTCGAGTGATTCATAGGGGCTGTTTATCAGTTGCACACACACACATGCGCATGCGTGCACACACACACACACGCGCGCGCGCGCACACACACACACACACACACACACACACACACACACACACACACACACACACACACACACACACACACGCCCACACTCTGTCACACACTATCAAACAAATAACAAATAAAGCCCCAACAGCACTATTGAAGACCAGATATCTCTGCTGCCCCTCTCCCGGCATCGACTTATATGTGAGGTACCTCCTCTCTACCCCCTTTTGCCCCACCTCCTCCTCCTCCTCCTCCTCTCCAAACACTGCGTGACAGCTAGCCCTGACAAAAGGAGCGATGGAGCGCGCTCCACAGGCATTCTCCTCAAACCCAATTGTATGCGCCCCCAACCCTTTTTCTTTTCTTTTAAAAAGACAACATTCCTTTGTTTTCTCTCCTTGCTGATTTTCAAGGGCTCCGGGCTTTTTTTTGATCACCACCAGAGGTGTCGGCAGGAGACTGGGCTGGTGTGAGCTCTGTCGCGCTCGCTCTCATTCGCTCGCTCGCTTGCTCTGCCCCTCTCTCCCTCCCACCCTTCCTCTCTCTCTCTCTCCCCCTCCCTCTCTCCTCTCTCCTAGTTGCTTCCCATCGTGTGCCGTCCTTGTAGCGCCTGACGTTTTCCTCCAGCCTGCGTTTTGGTTTCTGCGATGTGCAACGCTGCTCTCCGCCTGGGAGAGGGGGAGCCGTCGCCTAGCACCAGCAGGAAAAAGGGCAGTTAGCTTCAGCAGCTCGGGGCTGTGAGTGCAGGAGCGTGCAGGAGGAGCAGGCGTGGACCAGAGCTCTCCAGCCACAGGTCTGTGGAGGGACACCAGCCGCCGCGCTCTCTCTCTCTCTCTCTCTCACTCTCCTCCGGCAACGGAGCTTTCTGGAACGTCCTCCGGCTGCCTGAATCCGCTCAGGGGGGAGCACACAGAGAGGCTGGAATGCCCCGGCCAAGAAGCTGAGAATAACCGTCTTTCTTCGAAGAGACTGTGACTGCATCGCTTTTTTTTCTCAGAACAACCCAAAACAGGAAAGAAGGAGAAGGAGGGAAAGAAGGAGCGATAAAGGGGGGCAGGGTTGCGTGTTTCACGTGTCACTGAAAGCTGTGAGGAGCTCTCTCCGCTCCTGAGCGCTTCAGAGGGTCAAAGAGACAAGAGGAGCGGAACAGGAGCTAGAGGAGGAGTGCAGGAGGGGGGGCTGAGGAGGCGCTTAAAGAAGGGTGGACAGAGAGAGAGAGAGAGAAAGAGAGAGAGAAAGAGAGAGAGAGCTGGAGGATGGAGCGTAGTGGGGAGGGAGGGGGATTGTTTGGGGAAGAGGATCTCTCCTAGCCCCTTGTATGGACTGTGTTAGCCATTCAAGCTGAGCTAGTGGGTTAAAAACAAAACAGAAAGAACTGATCACAGAAGAAAAGGAAAGAGAGGAAAAAGAAAACAAAGATAACTTTGAAGGGAGCGTTAAAAACGACGGGATAAACGAACATTCTGAGGTTGCTGCAGACTGGGAAAAGGCTGGTAACGTAACAAGAGGGAGACAGCGAGAGAGAAGGAGCGTGAGAGAGAGAGAGACAGAGAAAGAAAGGGGGGGGGCCACCATTAGACATTGTTGTCTACGCACACACACACACACACACACATACGGCGCAACACTGGATGAGATGAGGCTCTAGATCGGCTGCTCTCCCCCCCCCTCTTCCGTTTGGCGTCTGTGGCCGGGAGCTCGGACGCGCAGGCAGGCTGTGGTCTTGGCACACCCCTTCCCCATGCCTCGGTGGCCCTCGCCATGCCTCTCCGCTGAGCATCCAAAAGCATGCTGGATGTCACCCTGCACTTCTCATGCAGTAGGGTAAGCCACTTTCATTTCCTCCGCCTGTCTCCCCCTCTCTCTCTCTCTGCTTAGCTCTCTCCATTCAGAGGGTCTCTCCCTTTGCCATTCGGCTGCATTGTGCTAGGCTCTGTTTTCTGTTGTGTCTCAGCTGGTGGTTAAATGACCACTGTTTTGTTGTGGGTTTATTTGTGTTGGTGGGTGTTTCAGTGAGGCTGTGGGGTGAGGGTGTATGAGTGATGGAGCACGCCTGCGGGGGGGGTCCGAGTCCATCCTAAGGCTTTCCTCGCTCCCCATTAACAGCCTCCCAGGAATACTACGCACGTACACAAACACCGAGCAATTAAGGGGTCCCTTCTGGGAGAGTTGGCTCGTGCGCGTGGGAAGGGAATATTTTCTATTATCTATTTTTTCCCTTTTTTTTTCAAAACATGCAATAAATCATTCAGCCTTCTCTGCAACTGCTGTCTCAGGAGAGCCTGGCTGGCCGGTACACATCACTCTCCGTCAGAGTGCTTCCTCACAGGCATGCCACCCTGAGCCAACATGCATCTCTCCTGCGTTTCCCTGTTTCTCTAGGCTGCCTGGTGGAGGGGAGATGGCACCCTGATAATCTCTCCCTCTCTCTTTCTCTCTCTCTCTCTCTCTTTCGATTCCCCAATATGGCCATCCTCTCCTGGGCATGTGAAGGCATTTTCGACTGCTCCACTCTCATTTCTCTTCTCTTCTCCGTCTCCCCCCCCCCCCCCCCCCCCCTCTTCATTTCTCATCTGAGATGTGGCCTTAGGTGTGGGCTGTGAGAGAGAGGTGGTGTGCTGATTCGCCCATCTTTCCCTGGGGAGCCGTTTGGGAAGCAGGGGGGTGTGGGAGGGAGAGGATTAAAAACAGCTCCACAAAGAAAAGAAACAGCAGCTAGGATTTACCTCTGTATTATAAGCCTGTCAGGCTGTCTGTTACCTTCCCACTGTGACTAAACTACTCTTTTCTCTCTCTTTCTCTTTCTCTTCCTCCTTTCCCTGGCTCCATTGTGTGTGTTGGGCCTCCCCCCCCCCCCACCCATGCCCGTGCAGAAAAGTGGCTGCAGGTTGGTGACTCGTGTTGGCCAGCAGCATGGGCCGCACGGTCTTCACCATTGAGGAGGTGCGGGATCTGGAGGTCAAGGAGGAGCGCGAGGAGTCCATTCTAGCCATGCTGGGCATCATTGGCACGGTGCTCAACCTCTTCGTCATCATCTTCGTCTACATTTACACCACCCTCTGAGGTGGATGAGGAGGAGGAAGAGTTACAAGACGAAGTGGAGGAAGGAGAGCCGATCTGAACCCCGTAGGCCATTAGAGGCTTCGGGGAGAAACTTAGTGGACTTGCCCCACACCTCCAAGAGGAGGAGGTGAGGAGGAGGTGTAAAGGGAACAATGAGCGAGGCACGGGACGTGAGAGAGGAGGAGGAGGAGGAGGAGGAGGACTGGCCCTGTGGGGGTACCCTGGGGAGATAACACTGGGCTGGAGCCTGAGGATGACCAAACTAACGGACTGGCTTACGGAAGGCAGCAGGCACCGGGGCCTAGCCATGACCTGGTGTCTGCACGCCAGCAGGTCACCTACAGATATCCCAGAGCTGTGGACGGACGAGGCAGTATGATTCGCAATGGTGGGAAGGACTGCTCTGTGTCTGGGAAGGGAATCGTGTGAAGAGAGTGCAACGGATGGCACGGACGCTGAGGGACCTCTCGTGGCTTGTCGAGCTGCTCGTGGAGGGAGGAATGGGTGGCTTCTGGCCCAGAACAGGAGGCCATTTTCAGGAGAACTACTCTGGAACGTGTGGAATCAATATTTTCAGGAGGGGGGGATTGGCTTTCTCACAGCTCATTGGTTGCCAGAGCTCGGGTTACCCCGGCAACGTGGCTTTGGAGCAGCGGTGACGTTCTCTGCTTCCATCCTGCACGCACGCTCCTACACACACACACACACTCAAATGGATTCACTTTTCATGCCTGGGAGGATCTCTGGAATGATTTGACAACATTCCTCATGTGCTGATCGTCCAAGGGATGTTTCAAATGACTGATCATTTCTATTTTTCCCCCCACCTCCAAGGCCGATGCAAAGGAACACAGGGACGGAGATCTGCAATAAATATGTTCATCGTGCAGAGAGCGAGAGAGAGAGAAATATTTTTATAGAACAACGAGAGGACTCGAGATGTGGGGATTTAAACGATAACGAAACATTTCAGAGGGACCTTTCAGAAAACAAAACAAAAGGCTTTGTGTTGCTGTAATTTATGTAAACCGGAGCAGACGAACACATCTTCTGTCTTTTTTCTTTGCATCTCTTGCTACCTTCTATTTGATTGTTATGGGGGTGGGGTGGGCTGGGTGGGCTTAATCAAATAATCTCATAAAGTATTCATACAGTTCAACTTCAGGATAGTGTCAGCAGTCTAGTTTCTGTATTCAAAGGAAGGCTTTTCTAAATGTATATAAACACAAAACACTAGATGTAATACTGTGCAATAGGGGAATTTGAACAATAAAATTGAAAATATATCAATATGAGATGACTCCGTTGGCTCTGTGTGAAATGTGATGTGTGTCTGTGTGTGTGTGTTTGAGAGAGAAAGAGAGAAAGAGTGTGTGTTTGAGAGAGAGAGAGAGAAAGAGAGAGAGAGAGAGAGAGAGAGTGTGTGTTTGAGAGAGAGAGAGAGAGAGAGAGAGAGTGTGTGTTTGAGAGAGAGAGAGAGAAAGAGAGAGAGAGAGAGAGAGAGTGTGTGTTTGAGAGAGAGAGAGAGAGAGAGAGAGAGTGTGTGTTTGAGAGAGAGAGAGAGAAAGAGAGAGAGAGAGAGAGAGAGAGTGTGTGTTTGAGAGAGAGAGAGAGAGAGAGAGAGAGTGTGTGTGTTTGAGAGAGAGAGAGAGAGAGAGAGAGTGTGTGTTTGAGAGAGAGAGAGAGAGAGAGAGAGAGAAACCAAAAGAGGGGCACAAAGAGGGAGAGAAGGAATGAGGAGGGGAGGAGAGATGGCCTTGTGTGTGAGCTATACGCACGTAGCTCCATGTAAGTGAGCATCATGGGAGCAATATGCTGAGGTAGAACAGCAGTAATGAGACAGGTGAAAAGGCAGATGGGATGGGGGGGGGGGGGGGGCGCGTGTGCGCAGGCAATATTGCGTGTGTGTGTGCGTGTGTGTGTGTGTGTATGGGAGAGTTAGTACGGGAGAAGGAGTAAGAGAAGGAGGGAGGAGATGGGAAGAGCAAGAGAAAGGGAAAGGGGGGATGAGAGAAAGGAAGAGAGGGAGGGGGAAAGAGAGAGAGTATAACTGGCTCATTTTTTAATGCTTCCAGCACGTTCCGTTTCCGTTGGTGTGGACTGTGTGTGATGATCTGGAGGAGGGGGAGGGGGAGAGGGAGGGGGGCGTCCGCTGTTGAGATTCAGAGAGTGTGACTGCCTGGCGTCTGAAAGGGTAAGGTCAGGGGGACGCGGTGGCCGTCACATGTAATACTGAGCAGGCCAGGAGTCCACCACATCACCACATGCATCAGAATGAGGGCCGGTGGCGACGGCGGGGACCTCCCTCACTTCACCTATGTTACCGTCCTTCTAGCCAACGCTCAGCCCATCCACCACTCCTACCTCCTCCTCCTCCTCGACCACGCAAGTTGCAAAACAAGGTGGAACAATGGATTTGTAACAGTGGGCTGAGCGATTATTAGCAATATTTTCCCAGTGTGTGTGTGTGTGTGTGAGTGTGTTTATGTGTTGGAGAGAATGGATCAAACAAAAGCCACCAGTAAGAACTCATTCTGTCATGAGACAACAGCCTGGCATCCAAAGCACAATAAACAGTTCCAGGGTCAAGCTGGCAACTCCAAGTGAACCCCTCCTGTCTGCATCTTTTCCTCCACACGAGCATCTCAGCTACCACCAGCCCCCCCTCAGCACCTCCACTGGTTCAGGTAACCAGCCCACGGCCAGAGGCACCTCCTTGCCTTGCCTAGCTATACCCTGCTCTGATGGCTGCTTCTTTTGGAGCAGTGGATTTGGACGTGTGTGTCTGTGTGTCTGTGTGTCTGTGTGTCTGTGTGTCTGTGTGTCTGTGTGTCTGTGTGTCTGTGTGTCTGTGTGTCTGTGTGTCTGTGTGTCTGTGTGTCTGTGTGTCTGTGTGTCTGTGTGTCTGTGTGTCTGTGTGTCTGTGTGTCTGTGTGTCTGTGTGTCTGTGTGTCTGTGTGTCTGTGTGTCTGTGCGTCACTGGGTCCCCTCTATATGTGGGACTGCTTCAGGTAGTCCACGTGATCACAAAGGAAGAAAGGTACCTCATACTGGTGGTGTTATTCCCTTGGAGAAGGACCCTCCCTACTGCTGCTGCTGCACAGAGCCCCTCCCCATAGGAACACAAAGCCATATGAATCATCCTGACCTGTCCCTCTCGGTTCACTCTCACCTTTTCTTCTCTATTTCTCTTCTCTCTTTCCCATCTCTCTCTGTCCTCTCCCCCTCTCCCTCCCCTCCTCTCTCTCTCCTCTCAGCCTGTCCGTCATGCTCAGCTTGTAAATATGAGTGATGTAGACACGTGGACTCTCACTGTCCCCTCACACTAGAGCCCCTCACAAATGACACAAGTTTACAACAGTGAACAGGGGAGGAGAAGGAGGAGAGAAGAACGTGGCGGGTAAAACAGAGGGATGGGCAGATAGGAGAGGGGATGACAGTCGCCGGGGAACTTAAAAGGGTAAAGACAGAACAGGACAAATATGTGGGAAAAGGAAATATAAAGTGAGGCGGAGATGGGAGAGACGACTGTGAGGAGAGAAAGAGCAGTAAAAACAAAAAAAGAAAGAAGGGAGCAGAGGAGAAGGTGATAAAAGAGGAGAAGGGAGGATGAAAAAAAACAAGAAATAAAGAGAGAGATGAATTGGAGGGGTTGAGAGTGGAGGGAGAGAAGAAACCACAATAGAGAAAGAATGTGAGAAAACGGAGGAAGACAGAGGGGGGGGAAAACAGAAAGAAATAGAGAAAGAAAACAGATGGTGAAAGAAAAGGAGAGAGTAAAACAAGAGGGAAGAAGAGAGAGAGAAAGGAGGAGAGGACGAGGTGAGCCGTGCCATGATGTGAAGATGAAACTCTGCTAATCGACGAGGCGCATTACTGCCTCTCGCACATTAAAGCAGGAGGCGGCGTCACTCGTCACTCCTCTCTCCTCTTTTCCCCTTCTCTCCTCCACTCATCCCCTCACCTCTCCTCTACTCTCTCTCCTTCTCTCCTCCACTCATCCCCTCACCTCTCCTCTACTCTCTCTCCTTCTCTCCTCCACTCATCCCCTCACCTCTCCTCTACTCTCTCTCCTTCTCTCCTCCACTCATCCCCTCACCTCTCCTCTACTCTCTCTCCTTCTCTCCTCCACTCATCCCCTCACCTCTCCTCTACTCTCTCTCCTTCTCTCCTCTACTCATCCCCTCACCTCTCCTCTACTCTCTCTCCTTCTCTCCTCTACTCATCCCCTCACCTCTCCTCTACTCTCTCTCCTTCTCTCCTCTACTCATCCCCTCACCTCTCCTCTACTCTCTCTCCTTCTCTCCTCTACTCATCCCCTCACCTCTCCTCTACTCTCTCTCCTTCTCTCCTCTACTCATCCCCTCACCTCTCCTCTACTCTCTCTCCTTCTCTCCTCTACTCATCCCCTCACCTCTCCTCTACTCTCTCTCCTTCTCTCCTCCACTCATCCCCTCACCTCTCCTCTACTCTCTCTCCTTCTCTCCTCTACTCATCCCCTCACCTCTCCTCTCCTCTCTCTCCTTCTCTCCTCCACTCATCCCCTCACCTCTCCTCTACTCTCTCTCCTTCTCTCCTCCACTCATCCCCTCTCCTCTACTCTCTCTCCTTCTCTCCTCCACTCATCCCCTCACCTCTCCTCTACTCTCTCTCCTTCTCTCCTCTACTCATCCCCTCACCTCTCCTCTACTCTCTCTCCTTCTCTCCTCCACTCATCTCCTCTCCTCTCCTCCACTCATCCCCTCTCCTCTCCTCTCCTCTCCTCTCTCCCCTTCTCTCCTCCACTCATCCCCTCTCCTCTCCTCCACTCATCCCCTCTCCTCTCCTCTCCTCTCTCCCCTTCTCTCCTCCACTCATCCCCTCACCTCTCCTCTACTCTCTCTCCTTCTCTCCTCCACTCATCCCCTCTCCTCTCCTCTCTCCCATTCTCTCCTCCACTCATCCCCTCACCTCTCCTCTACTCTCTCTCCTCCACTCATCTCCTCTCCTCTCCTCCACTCATCCCCTCTCCTCTCCTCTCTCCCCTTCTCTCCTCCACTCATCTCCTCTCCTCTCCTCCACTCATCCCCTCTCCTCTCCTCTCCTCCTCTCCTCCACTCATCCCCTCTCCTCTCCTCTCCTCTCTCCCCTTCTCTCCTCCACTCATCCCCTCACCTCTCCTTCTCTCCTCTCCTTGTCGTCTACTTCTCCACCTGTTTCAGCCCTCCCCACACAATCCACCGCCTTTCATTACAGGACCTGTTTCACAAGCTTTTTTATTTGGAACACACTCTCTCTCTCTCTCTCTCTCTCTCGCTCTCCCCCTTTCCTCTCGCTTGCACAAACACAACCCACAAACTTGTACACACCTACAACACAACCCCCCCCCCCAACCCACTTACACCCACACAATGGTTGGGCGGGAATAAAAAAAAACCTTGGGGGAGGAAGAGAGGAACAGAGCAAGAGCTTGTGCTGGAGGAAGTGTGTGTGTGTGTGTGTGTGTGTGTGTGTGTGTGTGTGTGTGTGTGTGTGTGTGTGTGTGTGTGTGTGTGAGGGGGTGGACAACTGTGGAGGCAGGCGGAGAGAGAAAGAGAAAGAAATGAAAATTTCAATTAAAATAAATGAGTTTGGCGGTGACATTAAAAGGCATTACCTCTCACTAATGGCTTAAGTTCCCATGATGGAGAGCTCTGCGGCGCTGTAATGCGTCCCAAAAGGATTGGCCAGACGCCCATGACTAATGCCCGACGACGACGCGCCGCACAGCGGCCGGCTCCCAGATTAGCGGGAGAAACGAGCGCTCCGCCGACGCCGCCAATCAACCGGCGGAGGAGGACGGGCGTCGCTGGATTGGCGTATAGACTAGAGTGGCGAGAGGAGTGGTGGTGGTGGTTGGGATCTTTGGTGCCACACACATAAGAGGCAAGCCAGGTGTGTCACCTGAGATCCACCGTCACATATGGCCAGCATCTCACAGACCTGATGCAAAGCTGTCACACACACACACACACACGCTTGCAGACATCTCTTTTAAGACAAAAAGCACTTCTCCCCTTGTCCACACAACAGTCAGTACGGACTCTATAAGCGCTCAAGAGGCTGTCAATCACAATGCCAATGGCCGCGGCAAGATGACAGCCATCCAATTATTGCTCCACACTAACAGCAATAAGTTTGGATCATAGACATTGAGGGGCTATATTGGTGCGTGTCTGTGTCCGGGCCTGGGACAGGCAGCTATACTTCACAGAGGAGTGTGATGAGTTCCCTCTCTGCCCGTGTCCCCTGGTGCTGATGCTGTGCCCTCCTCTCCTGCTCACCGTCCCTTTCTCTCCATCTCTGAGACTCAAGAGAGTACAGACCCTCTGAGGGTTGGCAGCTCTCCATCAACATCCCTGACAGGACGTGCACACACACAAATCTGTGGCTCTGGGCTCGTCTACAAGGAAGAGAGGGATCTGGGAGCCTTAGCATCCACAAAATACATGAGTGAGAAAGAGAGCTATTGAACAGAGAGAGACAAAAAGGAGAGAGTGAGTGAGTGTGTGTGTGTGTGTGTGTGTGTGTGTGTGTGTGTGTGTGAGGGAGAGAAACAAAGGAAAGGAAAATACAGAATGAATGTGTGTGTGTGTGAGAGGAAGTGTATGAGAGGGCAAATAACTTAATAAATAAGAGAAAGACAGTGAGTAAAAGTGAAAAACAGTGCAGTAAATGAACAGAGGCCTGGTATCCGCATGTCCACAGACCAAAGCAGGGTCTGCTACAGGCGGCCAGCAGATAACGAGGGACTAATTACAATACTCATCTCTTTATCTACTCTTATTTAATTAGCAAAGCAAAGAAGCATAAAAGCAGACTCAAACAGCAAGCACTTGCAACACACACACACACACACACACACACAAACTTAGAACAATGCACAAACTTCTCTCCTCCAAATGGATGCCCGTGCCATTGCAAAAGGTGCTTCAAATGTAATGAGCACTAAATAAGGTTGTGCACGGAAGCACGGTTCTGACTCATTAATCACAACAGTGGGGGACGGTGTGTGTGTTTTAATACACAACTTATCAGCCAGACTCACTGTGCCACTGAACATCGTGAGGGCCTCGCTTTAGAGAGCTGTATGGAGCGGGATAAGGTGGTGGTGGGTATGATTATGTTTGAGTAACCTCATCAACTACGTAGTGTGCTCTCTCACACACACACTGACACACACAAATTGAAAAGCTTACAAACAGCAAACACCAACACGCTTATATACATCTCATTTCAACTTCAAACCAAACTTTCAGCCTCCCCACCAAAAGCACTGTTTGGTTGTTCGCCCCCACACACACACACACACACACACACACACACACACACTTAGTATTCCTCCATACTTCTGGAGCGGAGCGAGATCAGCGCTGGCTGGCTGGCTGCAGTGAATTGTGTTTGTTCCAGCGCGGAAAATTAGCTCCTCTTTATTGCGCGTGTGAGCATGCACACACTCTGACACACACACACACACCCACACACACGCTCACGCTGCCTGTCTGCCGTCACAGAAATAATAACTGTTTAATCTACTTCTCCCCGCAATAATTACCAGCAAACTGAGACATAAGTTACAGCTAATTTAATTAACGGGTGTGTGTGTGTGTGTGTGTGTGTGTGTGTGTGTGTGATGGGGGGTGTGGGCCTTTCAGCATGCAATGGAGACAAAAGAGGAGCAAGATGATGTTGAAAGAATAGAGGCATCTAATTGAAATGGCTTCAAGTTTATTGAACTTAATTGGAGAGTTACGCTGGTGGAAAACAGAAGCAGTCCCGGAGATGGAGCTCGGGAGAGAGAGAGAGAGAGAGAGAGGGAGGAGTGCCCCCTGGTGTTTGGAAGGGTCATGGCTACTCCCAAATCAATACCCCCACAGCCAGATCATCTCACTCTTCCACCACCACCATAACAGCATGCATGGCAGATAAGTAACACCACCTGAGCTGGACCCAAACTAACTACGCAAGCGACTCAGTGCTGTCTTAAACAGGCTGGTCCATCATTATTGGCCAGATCTGTGCAGCCATCTTGGAAAACAGCACCATTCAGCACAGCTCACTGGCTAATGTGAATGAACCTCTGTCATTGTGAAGCACTTCCTCACCCACAGTTCAATATGGTTCCAGCCTAACTGCTGAACAGAAACAGCTTCAGCATCCCATAGTCAGTGACCCTGGCCATCATCTCCTGCTCAGGGTCAGAGAGTTACCGACACATCCAACAACAATCAGCACACACCCAGCCACACACACCATCTGACCATTCATGCAGCAACAAACATACACTCCTACGCAAAACAGGGGAGTCCATCCATCACATCAGGCAGACATGGACACCGCAACCAAAACGTCATGGGCTGTAACAGTAACAATCACATAAAAACACACAGAGATAAACCAGTGTCTCTGAGCATTCCTGCAGCAACCCCCTCCCACACACACACACACACACACACACACAGCCGCAGCGTAACTCACCGGAGTCGTTGCGCAGGTAGGAGGACATGGCGGGGATGAGGCAGGACTGGCTGAGCAGCTCCTGGAGGACAGAGGGGAGGGCGGCGCTGTTGTGGCCCCGACTCTCACTGCTGGGGGCCTCCCCGTGGCTCAGGCACCCTGCTGGGTTTATGTAGCTGGCCAGAACCTGTGGTGGTGGTCACACACACACACACACACACACACACACACACACACACACACACACACACACACACACACACACACACACACACACACACACACACACACACACACACACACACACACACACACAGGGTTAGAATTCAATACCAGAGCCAGATTTGATTTAGCACCAACGATGCACGGTCAAGTTTGAGCTCCCAACAATGGCATTCTGAGTGTGTGTCTGCACCGCTTGAGCCGATTAGTAGAACACAGTTTTGGGGGCATGGACCTGCAGCTGAACTTGGCAGCTGGTCCCCTTACGGCCTGGAAGTAGGATCACCCTGCCACACCTGCACGTGCTCACACACACAAACACACACACACACACACCTTTCCAGAGTGAGTAGGACAGTCACGTAGAATATGAATGAATGTGACATTGACCTAAGCAGACAGGTCACATGCTGCATCTCCTGTCATCACACATCCCCCTGCATAACAGATGCGCTCAAGCATGTACATATAGAGGCATGTGTACTGCACACACACAGACAAGCCCAGCACGCTTAACCCTACAGCTGTTTACTGGTTCTACGGACTGGCAGCTTCTCAGAAGTGCTACACACAAACACACAAAAACACAAAACACATTCAGGCAGACAAACACTGGAGGCACACCACAACACACCTCAACAACCCTAATACCACTATTACTATAAACACACACACAAACACTCCCCCAACACAGAGACATACACAAACACAATCACACAGAGAAACACACAGAGACACACACACATAAACACACACACACAGAGACACACACAGAGACACACACACACACAAACACAATCACACAGAGAAACACACAGAGACACACACACATAAACACACACACACAGAGACACACAAAGAAACACACACACACACACACACACACACAGAAACACACACACACACACACACACACACACACACAGCATTTACCTGCAGTAGGCAGGTGACGTGCTCCTCCTCCAGGCGCTGTTTGGTGAGGGCCTGCTCCACGTCCCAGCCTGAGGCGGTGGAGCCGGTGCCGAAGCCCGTGCCCTTAGCCCAGTACAGCTGCTGCTCCTCACTAGTGCCTCCAGCGTGGCCAGATACCACCTGTGACGCAGGACAGGAGGTGAGGATAGAAGGGGACAGAGTAGAGGAGACAGGGGGAGAGAGAGAGAGAGAGAGAGAGAGAGAGAGAGAGAGAGAGAGAGAGAGAGAGAGAGAGAGAGAGAGAGACATGGGTTGGGGAGGGAGAGAGAGATAGATAAGAAGAGACAAAAAGAAAGAGGGGAAGGGAGAGGCCAAGTGAGTGAGACGTCTTACTTACTTGACAAATGTCAAATGACAAATGTTATCCGTTCATGTGTGTGAATGTGTGAATGTGTGTGTGTGTGTGTGTGTGTGTGTGTGTGAATGTGTGTGTAGAGGAGGAGAGGCTCTGAAGGGAGATGAGCTGGTGTTGAGTTAGTTCAAGGAGCCTATCCAGTCAGTCAAATATTCCGCTATGATAAATACCACAAACTGTGTGTGAATAACTAATACTAGGACCCAACTGACAACATGTTGACTTGGCAACCTCCAGACACAGAGCCCAAACAGCCCACAGAGATTAAGGAGAGCACACATCAAACCAGAAGCTCGTTTGAAAGGTGTGTGTGTGTGTGTGTGTGTGTGTGTGTGTGTGTGTGTGTGTGTGTGTGTGTGTATCCAGGCATCCAGGGACCCTCCTACAATGGGGAGTTGCATTAGGAAACAGAGCGGGCATGTCAACGCAATCAACTTGAGCACGTTACTTTCTCTAATGGGCCGTCTTTGATGCTCACCCGCCTTGACATTCTGCGTGAGCCTGAAATCAACTGAAAACACAACGTGTGGACATTCACAGTCCAAGAACGCCCAGTCACCATGGAAAGGTTGCCAGCCGTGTCTATCAGCAGAGCTGAGGGCGTAAGGTGGTTGGATGTGTGTGTGTGTGTGTGTGTGTGTCGCCAGAAGCATTCTCACATGGAAGCAGCTGTCAGCCTGGGCTACAATGGAGCGAGTCCAACACTTGCATCATTCGCCAACACAGGCCATGGTATCCCTTCAATGACCTCTGGCTGTCTATCCCTGTGTGTGTGCGTGTGCGTGTGCGTGTGCGTGTGCGTGTGCGTGTGCGTGTGCGTGTGCGTGTGCGTGTGCGTGTGCGTGTGCGTGTGCGTGTTTGGGGAGGGGCTGTTTGTGCTTATGTCATCAGTTAGAGGGCAAAACTGCTGCTGAGTGACTAATTGTGACAGTCCCAATCAGCACTGGTCAGAAGTGACAAGAGAGAATCCTAATGATGGCGGCGGTTCAAAGGCTTAAATGCTAATGAACTATGCCAAGCATAAAAGGCCAAACAAAGGACAAGTCCAGGTTGTATTGTGTTGGCAATGGCCAGTAAACAAAACTGACAAATCACAGCACACACCAGCAGGTTAAATACCACAGCACACACCAGCAGGTTAAGTGTGGAGGTCAAAACTCACAGACTGTGGCTAAAATGAGAGCACACTGCACACACCAACAAAGCTAGTGCCTGGTGCTCCCGAGGTCCAATGTCATTTCAGACAGAGGTCTGTGTGTATGTCTACGTGTGTGTGTGTGTGTGTGTGTGTGTGTGTGTGTGTGTGTGTGTGTGTGTGTGTGTGTGTGTGTGTGTGTTTGTGCGCTGGACATTGAGCGCCACGGATATGACTTATGCCCTCGGCATAGCAGAGGGGGTGGGCGAAGACTGATCACTGAGCTGGCACTGATAAATCAGCATCACCAACGGTCACTTTCACACACACACACACACACACACACACACACGTTGACCGCCAGCTCCTGCCACTGCACTCTTATCTCCGACTGGCGCCCACAGTAATGGCCGCCCGCCCGCCCGCCCACCCCAAGGACAACCATTACCACGGTGACAAGGTCCTGGCCACCGCTCAAGCCAGCAGCCTGAGGAGCCTGAGGAGCCGGCCTCATGCCTGGAAACGCCATAAATCCACACAAAGACACTCAAAAAAAAGCAGGGGGGGTTGGGGGGGGGGGAGGTACATGAACAGGAAATATATCCCCCGCTGACATCAGTGACGTAATGCTCTAAGCTGAAGTGTCACAACACGGGCACTGGGACCATCTGATTTTGTGGCTTTTTGTCTTCGCCACAAGAAAAGGCTGGGAGGGCGTGGCATCAAGCCAGGCACCCCTGAGGTGAAAATTAAGGGGGGGGGGTGGGGGTGGGGGGGGGGGGGGGGGTAAAATCCATCCTCATCCAAGACACTTAATTTTTGACATGTTGTGCATGTGGCTGTAGACACAAAAGGGAGGCTGGTCTTCCATGCTTAGAGAGGGGGAACTATTAGGCAGCTAGGAGGGGCCTGTGGAGGGGTAGAGCCACTGGCCTGGTCAGCTGGACTAAGGCAGGACCTGTGTCAGTCTCAAAGCTGAACATCCTCATGCTCTCCCCAACTCGCACATAAACAATGTCATGAAAGCTCTGTTGTTTAAATATTCATGTAAGCACAAAACATGCCTTTGTAACAACATTTTTTTGAGCCATTTGCCCCATCCACTGGATTTTATTTCTTAAATACTGTAACTTTTGACTAATCTCTTGTTCCATGTCCATTCACTTAAACTGCATACAGCTTGCATCACACTGCAGAAACTCTTCCTTCTGGTTCCACTGCAGTGGATGTGGTCAGAATCGAAGAATTCATTTCAGTTTTCGGCATTTCTTTTTTTGAGTCCTCTAGAGATGGATATTTTTTCCTCTGCTGCTCAGAAATGGCCACACACACACACAAGAATCGTGTCTGCCTCTGAGGAAAGCTATGGTAGGTCTAGACAGAGTGGATGTCTGGTGCTGCTGGTGTTTGGGAGGTGGGGAGGGGAGTGTGTGAATGAGGGCACATCTCCAGTCTCAGAGAGGAGGAAAGTGGGTCTGAGAAGAGCCCCTAATGCTGTTGTTGCAGATGGCTCGGAAGAACCTCACAATGTGAGTTTCTCGTGTGTAGGTGAGTGTCTTGTGTGTGTGTGTGTGTAAAGGCGAATGCATGTGTCTGGATAAAAGGGTCTGTGACCCAAATTATAAAAAAACAACCATTAGTGCTTCGTACATGTAGTGGCAGAAGAGTGAAGACCTGGATCGAGTAAAGGTTCAACTGCGTGCACTAAATTGCCAATGAAAGCTGGGCACGGGTGAAACGGGAAGGAGCCAGCTGTGTGTGTGTGTGTTCATGTCTGTGTGCTACGTCTGTGTGTGTCCAGGTCTGTGTGTCTACGTCTGTGTGTGTGTGTGTGTGTGTGTCCACATCTGTGTGTGTGTGTGTGTGCGTGCGTGTCTGTGTGTGCATGTCTGTGTCCACGTCTCTGTGTCCACGTCTCTGTGTCCACGTCTCTGTGTCCACGTCTCTGTGTGTGTGTGCATGTCTGTGTGTCCACGTCTGTGTGTGCGTGTGCATGTCTGTGTGTATGCTGTGTGTGTGTGTGCATTTCACCTCGCTCTGGCTTCCGTTGGTGGTGGGCACCCGTGGCGCGTGATGGCTGAGGGCGGACAGGCAGGCCAGGATGAGGTGGATGGCTCCGATCTCCAGGGCCATGCGGCGCAGCAGCAGCCCGTCGTCGGTGGTGAGCGGCGTGGAGCTGAAGAGGGCGCGCAGCACGTGGAAGGGCAGCGTGGGCAGCACGTTAGCCGAGGGAGACTGCAGAATGTGGCCTGGGGAGAGGGAGAGAGAGAGAGAGAGAGAGAGAGTGAGTGTGCATCATAAGTAGGGGGAACTGAGGGTGTACTGCAACTGTACTTAAACTAAGAAAGATTAGAAAAGATAGATTAGCCCTGATTCCTTTCCAAATAACTTCTAGAAAGCAAAGGGAATGTTCTTTACAGAATGGCAGTAAAAGGTCAAAAAAGACAACTTTTCCCCCCAAAGACAGAGTTCTTAAAACAAGCTACAACAGTAATCCTCAAAGAGAAGTTCATCAGCGTGCCCTTCCTCTATCAGGATAAGGCAAAGACTATTTAGATTCTGGATCAAGGCCATTTTCAAAGACTGTGTGCAATCAGTGATAATAATTAATTTAATGTGAGAGATGATGTATTCAAAGTGCCTTTGAGCGACTGGCCTGAGGTCAGATGTGCTGATGGTTTGGTGGTCTGCGTACATCACAATGATGTCTGAAGGACCTTGTGTTGTCAGTGTCCTCATTTAGATTTCAAAGCCTTAAGTTATAACATATGTTTAACTGTCTGGCTCTGTGTGTGTGTGTGTGTGTGTGTGTGTGTGTGGTGTGAGGAAGACAGACAGAACGTATTAACAAGAACAATAAACGTCTAATCACAGACAGGACGTGTAGGACCCTCCATCCCCAGGGAGACGCTACAAGGGTACGGCGAAATATGCTCTCATCAACCAATCAAACGCCATGGATGCCCACAGAGGAGATGAGGGCAAACTAAGTCACAGCGGCCGTGGACACACAAACGCATGGCGTCACACACACACACACACGCATGCACAAAACATGGCAGCCAGGGACTAAGGACGACTTCATTTGGCAGGCTGATCATGTTTGGGCTGTGTGACCGGTGTCATAACACAAGCTGGCTCTGGCAAAACACTGACCATCAATCACAGGCTACTGCTGTTCTCTCAAGGACTGGGACAACCGGGGAGAACAAACAGACAGACACACACACACACACACACACACACACACACACACGTCAGAGCCAGTCAGTCTGAGTTCTAATCTATGAAAGGGCTTTGTTCACATTAAACAGGGAGTCGTCTTGTATCCATTTCCCATGACTCCCGGATACTAGTCCTGCCTCGAGGACAGTGGGTCTTGTCAGGAGATGTAAAAGTGTGTGAATCACGAACGGAAAGGATCCTAATTCACTCTGCCGAACTACAATCGCTGTCAATGGACGGAGAGACGTCGGCTACATTATATCACTGGCCGGCTTAGCTTTTCGACAGTCGATGGAGCAGACGCATTGATCGACCACGCGGGCCAGACCCAATCAATCAGCTGTCTGTCAAGTGGAGTTTGGGCACTTGAAGAAGTGAATGAACCAGCACTGGGAGGATGGCAATTGATTTCCCTGCAAACATGCACCGAGACAGATAATGTGACGGGAAGATCTAATAGGCTTGCCCTCCTTCACCAAAATACTAGGACTCCAGCACTACTGCTGCATTGGGTGTGGGTGACACTGGAGAGAGTCTCCTGCTATATAGGAGCAGGCAGTAGTTAATACTGTCCAAAAAACAAAAAGAAAATGGCAAACAGACTCGCACAACATCGATGCGATTCTGAAGACTTGATCGAAACACAGTCCACAGAAAGAGCGCGCTGTGTCTTCATTTGACGTTGAATGAACTAAACCTGCGGCCGATCCTGTAATCAACCCATCTCATCGCACTTCTCTAACCGGAATATCCGGTGCCCCTGAAAGGAATCACTTAAATCACAGAGCGCATTTGAAAGGAAGCGCAATCGAGAGAAATCATGGAACCGCAGAAAAGGGAATAAAAGTTTAGTGAAATGAATGCGTGCATAAGTTCGAAAAAGAGCCAAAAAAGCCCCCAGACTGCATAAGTCTCTGGTACTTACTGCCCTCTCCGTCGTCCGTCACCCCCAGCACGAGGCGCAGCAGGCACTGGGCGTGCTTGCGTTCCTTGAGCAGCACCTCGGCGTAGCCGGGCAGGCGCAGGAAGAGGCCGAAGGCGGCCAGCGAGTGAGCTGGGATGGGCGACATGGTCTGCACCGGCGACTTGATGGGGGGCGGCTCGGCGGCGATGGTCTCCGGCGCCTCGTAAACCAGCTCGCCCGACTGCTCGATGGTCACCCACTCGAACTGGTCGCTGTCCTTTGGCTTCTCCTGGGTGCTGGAGGCCACGACTGGGGCGCTCACCTACAGAAAGAGGGAGAGAACGGAGAGGAGGGTGGTGAGGGGTTAAAATAAGTGATAAAGTATTAAGTCAGCCAGAAGAGGGGGGGGGTTGAGGTGTGGGCAGAATGAGGAAGAGAGAGGAGGGTGAGGGATATGGGGGTCGAGGGAGAGATCAAAAGAGACACACACACATCAAGGAGAGATGGGTAGAGTGCAAAACAAAACAGAAGAGGGGACAGAGAAATGTTAGAGGTCGGATGGTGTCTAACGGGCATTACAAGATGTGCTGAGTGTGGAGAGATGTCAGTATGATGTGAGAAGTCAATATCAAAGGAGGTGGCTGGAAACTGTATGTTTGTGTACACCGAGGTCGTTACAGCTAGGTGGAAGGGCACTGGTGCACACGTGGAAACAGCAATGGAGAAGGGAACCGGAGGCCTTAAGCCAAAAACAAGGCATTGGCTCTCTGAGGGCAGGTTTGCTGTGCTGTGCATCTAACCTCAGGCTGTCAAACGCATGGCTCCAGGACTGGACACACAGACCTGAAGTATGCCACTTTTAAAACAGAAGACAGACGGATTTTTTCTTTTCATTTTTTTTTTTATGCAGACTGCCTTCAAGAACTCACTCACAAAAGAACTTCTGATCACACACTGAATAGGTTTCTCTCAATTATTTATCAAACCTGGACACACACACACACAACACAAGCAGGCCAGTCTTCCATGGGGGGAGGGAAGTTATATAATGCAATACTGTCCAAAAAATGCCCTGAATAATTCAAACCTGCTGAAATAAGACAGGATGTGAAGGTGGAGTGGGGATAAGGTGGGATAAAGCGGCCGGGCGAACTAAAGCCACATTCAAAATCCCCCCACCGTGCTTGTCTGACTCAGCCTCTGCCGTCCTCCTCACTCGAGGCTTTCATTTACCTCTAGCTAAGAGGCACAGCCCCCTGATAGGAGGGAGGCCACAGGGCCAAAAACAGACACTCACCTACATCTGCAGAGCTCAATCAGGTGGGGGAATCGATCTTTTCACCCGAAAATGTTCAACTCAACCCTTTTTTTTCCTCCCTTCCGTTCTGAGATACTAAGATCAATACCACTGAAAACAGCGATTCTCTTGCCAATGGTGGTGTAGGCTGTGATGGGTAGTCGGGGGAGAGAGCTGCTGACAGGACAGACTGGTGTGTGTGTGTGTGTGTGTGTGTGTGTGTGTGTGTGTGTGTGTGTGTGGGTGAGTGTAAAGCTACTGATGAGCGAGGCAGAGAGCTGCGGCACTGATTGAGGTAACTGGGCTGAAGCACTGACAGGCCCTGCTGACGCTGGAGCTGAAGACGCCGGAGGATTTAGATGCAATGCTATTTGGCGATAAGCAAGTGTGTGTGTGTGTGTGTGTGTGTGTGTGTGTGTGTGTGTGACTACAGGACTACTCCTACAGATTCTGGCTGCTCCCCATGTAGTCTGTATCAACCCAGTAGTTTTAGACACAAGCAGCCTCAGTAGACTCATGCCCACACACACCACCCACCAAAAGAAAGACCTCCGTGACTGCCTAGGTATATATTTGTCTCTCAACATTTAGGCTCAGCCTTCACGGCACCGCCCGGTTGTCGAGAAGGCAGATGGAGGATATGTTGCGCGGGCTGCCAGTGGGTTGTACCTGCTGAATGACGTCAGGGTAGAGCATGGGCAGCCGCTCGGCGATCAGCGCCAGGCCCCCCATGCCGGCAAACACCTGCAGCGGGGACTGGATGGGGTTGGTCTCCAGCAGGGACTCGTCGATGGCCGCGTCCAAACCCTCCTCTCCCGGCGTCATGGGCTCGTCCTCGGGACAGCTGCTCAGCATCTCGCCGTGTTCTGGAGAGGGCAGGAGAGGAAGAGGGAGAAAGAGAGAGAAAGAAAGAAAAAGAATGAAAGAATGCAGGGAAGATGAAGATGGAGTTGCAGAGGGTGACAGAAAGAGGTGTAGAGAGTGAGTGAGTGAGTGAGAGAGAGAGAGAAAGAAAGAGACAGTAGAGGGAGAGAGAGAAAGAACAAAACAAACTTCAGAAGGGCAATAAACAGAAGCACATAAACCAAACTAACAAAGGCACAAAAACTTTGTTGTGAAGATAATTCACACAAACCCAGGCGCTCAAACAACCAACCCACTGATGAGCTCAGCGATTGGTTTCACAAAAGAAAGAGTGCCACAGAGAGAAAGCAATTATTGAGGAGGGACAGGGAACCAGGGAGGAAGAGGCGCACACTTCTGAGAAAGCTGCTGCAGTCTTCCTAAAGGTTTACGTGATGGGGGGGCGGGGGGGGGACGTGCTTTGAGTGAGAGAGTGGATCCTTGAGGAGAGAGGATACAGTGACACTGACTTTAGAGAGAATGGAAGCTCTAGAGAGAAAGAGAGCGAGAGAGAGAGAGAGAGAGAGAGAGGGCGGGCGAGAGAGAGACAGAGAGAGAGAGAGAGAGAGAGAGATAGAGGGCAGGCGGGCGAGAGAGAGAGAGAGAGAGAGAGAGAGAGTTATAAAACAGCAGATGAAGGGTGAGGACTGGGTGACCGTGAGGACTAAGACTGATTTTTAGTTTTGCGTGACTAGCTGTTTTTTTTTTTTTTAAGGTCACATGAAACCAGGTGTTGACTCACAGGTCTGAGCAAAAAACAAACGACAAAAACAAAAACAGAGAAGGGGAAAAAAAAGAAAAAGAAAAAAGAAAAAAGAAACCTCCTTCAAGAGAAAACAAATGAATTATTCAATGCCGTTCTCCTGCCTGGATTCAGTGTGCTTTTAAATAATGGTGAATTCTGACTAATCAGGTATACAACAGCAATGTTCCTCCTAGACCTTAAGGTTCAATTAGATGCGAGGAAGACAGACAAAGTCAGAGAGTGAGCGAGGCCATTAGTGAGGCAGGGAAGGAGACAGTAGCACAAAGCAGAGAGTGAAAGAGTGTGTGTGTGCGAGTGTGTGTGTGTGTGTGTGTGTGTGTGTGTGTGTGTGTGTGTGCACGTGTATTCCACTGCAAAGAAAGACAGAGAACACAGAGAATATCTAAGCAGACCCAGAGCGTGAGTTATGGTTGAGCGTCAGCCGCAGCTAAGCCTCAGAGTGGAGTTGGCAAACGTCTCCCACAGAGTACTGAAGAGATTGCTGTCTGCAGGTGAGAAATCTGCTCACACACACACACACACACACACATCTCCTATATCCATCAACAGATCCTAGGAGAAACTATATCTTGAACATTCATCTGAGCAGCTCCGAAGACGTTCGTACACTGGTGGACCACTTGAGTGTGCCGTGGGGAGAACTCCAGTAACCTGCCTGCAGGGATGAATCCCTGAAGCCTAGAGCCTTAAGAGCAGAGCAGGGCGCTGATAGGAGTGATCTGACTCTGTTCATCCTCAGACACGTACATGTAGCTCCGGCTGCTTAAGAGCTCTGGTCCCTGAGCGCTGGGCATCTTTTAGCCCGGTACGATACACACTCCTCTCTGAGACGTGAGAGCGCTGGCGTCACGCACGGGGGGGAAACAACCTGCTGCTAAAAGGCTCAGCCTATTTTACCAGAGCTTTTAGGGGAGGTCCTAGTCTACCCTGGCCTCTATAGGGTTCTGAGGGTTAGTGGTGAGAGACAGCAAAATGGTTTCTGCAGGTTTTGACTTATAGTCAGCTTTCCTGCCGACTAAGAGACTACTTTCCTTTAACCCGCATAAACATCTTTCACTCCATCACACTCTTTCTCCTTCTCTCTCTCTCTCTCTCTCTTATTCTCTCTCTCTCTCTGTTATTCTGCAGCACCTCCTCTAGGCTGATAGGAAAGGGCCCCTGAGGTCCATCTGCAGCTTAACATCCTCTCAGTCTCCTCTGGTGGAAAACTAGAGGGTCAGTGCATGGAAGAGTGGCCCTGAGGGAACACTGTGGATGTCCAAAGAAAGCTTTTAAGGTAAAGAGCACATATGTGAAGGGAACCCAAAGGCTAGAAAACCACTTAAGCACCAATCAGATGATGTGGTGGAAAAAAAATAAAAGAGAAAACTGTTATTTAAAAAATTAAATTGACTTGGTTGATAAAATTAATAAATGAACATGCTCATTTCATAGGAGTTGTTTCTAGATTTGTTTCTGGATTGGATTGGAGTAGTTTAAAATGAATTCTTCAGAATTAAAAGATTAAAAAGATTCAGTCTGTGTGCACCACCATACTGTACGCTGAATGCGCTCGTATCAGTGGGTGGCAGTCCGCTGACACATCCCCTGTGGGCATCAGTGAGACTCTTGCCCAGAGAGGCAGGAGGCCCATGCTGTTCTGGGAGCTAACCCCATGTCTCTCTGTGTGTGTGTGTGTGTGTGTGTGTGTGTGTATATATATCAGTGAGACACTCGCCCAGAGAGGCAGGAGGCCCATGGTGTTCTGGGAGCTTTAGACCAGTGGGGAGAGGTGGCTCTTGCTGAAGCGTGCAAAGCGGGGGTGACGGCTAGCTGTGTTTCCCTCCCTTGCGCTCTGCTGCTGGTCACTGCTGCAGTTGCCACTCTCCCTGTGAGCTCTGGCGTCACACTCCAACAGACACAGGCGCGGGCACACACACACGTACACACACTCACATACACACACACACACACACACACACACACACACACACACACACACACACACACACACACACACACACACACACACACACACACACTCGGGGTTCTTTGTTGTTGTGACATCAAGCGTAACTATCTGTTTGCACTGTAGGATAAACAAACTCACAACCAATAGAGGGGTGCACATTGCACGCAGTGAGGACGGATTTAAAAGAACAAAGAACGCCAAGGAACACAAAACTGAGAGAGAAAAAAAAACAAAGGAGAGAAGAAAGAGAGAAGGTGGGGAAAAAAAGAGAGAGAGAGGATAAGCAGGCTTTGAAAAAAAGAAAAAACCCCGGCATAGCAAGGAGAGTAGTGAGAATGAGGGAGAGCGGTGTGGAGAAGGGCAAACAAGGCCGAGAGGGATAGCGAGACAGACACACACCGGGGGCAGTTGTGGGCATGATCTATACACCCGGCCCTGTGGTTTCAATGTCAGATTAAAAGCACATCGCCGTGGCAGTCGACGGCTTTTCTCTACA
Source organism: Sprattus sprattus (assembly GCF_963457725.1). Lineage (NCBI taxonomy): Eukaryota > Metazoa > Chordata > Actinopteri > Clupeiformes > Clupeidae > Sprattus > Sprattus sprattus. The sequence goes on along the minus strand of NC_137910.1, from coordinate 5,640,225 downwards.
GGAACCCGCTTTTCCAGACGCACCCACCCTGGCATAATAGGGGCCTGGGAGTGAGGCTGCTCATTCCTGAGGCTGCCTGCACAGCATGGAATGCTAATATACAAGAGTCACGAGTGTGGAAATCACTTGGGCAGCACATGCCTCCTACCTGGATGGTGCGTGCCCGAGGGCAAGCGGAGGTGTGGACCAACCGTGTGTTAGGGGGAGAGAAGTGTGTGTGTGTGTGTGTGTGTGTGTGAGCGTGTTAAGACTTCTAGAGCAGATCAGTACCACTCAAGCTCCATACGGGACCACAGGCTGCTTAAGGAGTCCAGAAGATGACTTTCTAAAATTACAAACGTGACCTTTCCCCAAAGAGCACTGGTGGTGGTACAGAAGAAGGGAGGAAGGGTGGGGGGGGGGGGGGGGGGGGTTGGAGTGTTACAAGGACTCTGCAGGGAACAGATGAACACTCCTGTTAACAGACTCACGAAGGAAAGAGGAGCTGGCTTTGAAATGTAAACATAAAAACCAGGGTGCGATTTGCCGGGGGGGATGGGGGGGATTTACCCCCCCTCTGGTTTTTACATCCCCACCTCAGCTGGATGAATTTCATACATGGGGGGGATAACCCTCAATTATTAAAAAAACAATGAAAAAACAGACAGGTTGTGACAGCGTTTTCTTACACTTGCTTACATCGCTGGCACCGTTCACCTTACCCGAACTGTCGGCATTCTCAGAATTCGCTGGCTTTGCTAATTTCCATGTATAGGCTACTGTAGTGAGTTCTGTCCAAAAAGGTTGCGTTTCAGTTTCAAAGTTTCAGTTTCGGTTTCAGTATTTCAACGTGAATGAGAGGGAGCACAAGAACTGAGCGTCTAGCAGCGATAATCATATCATAGACATATATGATGCATGTATATGAAGATAATTAGGCCTATGTATTGCTTTTTTTTTTCATGATAAAAAAAAAAAAAAAAACATCCCCCCCTCTGGTTTTTGGACAAATCGCACCCTGATTAAAACCATCGTTGTAGTGACTTGTGCCACCATGAAATATACCCTACCCACAACTTCTAGACAATGTGGATTATAATTAGAAGAGGCTCTTTAAGGTTATGGGCCGCCGTCAGCGTCTTCCTAAGACTGCACAGAGGACCAGCCTCCCAGCAAGAGCAACAGTGGAGGTAACTAGGAGAGCAGCCTGCTCCATCCTCTCAATAGATCATAAGGTCTTCATTTATCCACTGGCGCTTCAACGTTAAAAACCAAACTGCTAGGGGCTCTACGGGTTTCAGCTTGACCACCTTGATAAAGTCCAGTAAAACCGTTTCCCTTCTGAGTGCCTTGGGATAACAAAGATCCTTTTCTTTGTCAGACATCTTGAAAGATCACTTCAAGTTCTGTCATCCACACCTACTCTCATCAACTGCTAGGGGCTCTACGGGTTTCAGCTTGACCACCTCGATAAATTAAAAGTCCAGTAAAACCGTTTCCCTTCTTAGTGCCTTGGGATAACAAAGATCCTTTTCTTTATCAGACTTTCCTCCACATCTAGAAGGATCACTTCACGTTCTCACATCCACACCTACTCTCATCAACTGTTTGACGTTTCTCTTGCCCCGAATGAGATTGGCAACAGCTCCAGGAGCTTTCATCACCCAATCCTTCCACTACTCCATGCTCATCGGGGGGGGGGGGGGGGGGGATGATGATGGGAAGCCCTGGCCCAGGCTCTGAGGCTGTCAAATGCACTCAATTTGCCCATCGGATTCCCTCTTCCTGGAGCCCCTTGGCCATTCCAAGCACAAAGGTGAGGAGACCCTCAGCCCTGAATCGACCCACACAGCTATACAAGCTCATTTTCCGCCTTTTGTATATTTACGTCAGTGAGAATGGGGTGCAGCTCACACACAGAGAATAGCCGTAACAAAAAGAGAATGAGAAAGGATGAGAAAGAGGCAGCGAGAGAAAGAGAGAGAAAGAGAGCGAGAGAGAGAGATACTGGGGCACAGAAAAGGACTTTCAGATAAATTAATAGCCAAGTGATTCTTCACGCCTCCGATTCATTAAGGGAAGAATGAGATACAGTAGAATGAGTTCAGCGAGTCCCCCTCCTACCGCTGTCCTCCACCCAGACATGAGGTCTGGTAATGGCACCTTATGTGTGTGGCTGTGAGGCTGTGAGCCTGGCTCTGAGGAGGGAGAGTGGGGAGAGCAGGGTCATCCATCCCGGTGTGGAATGAGCTGTCAGGAGCCGGGAGGAGAGGAGAGGAGAGGACAGGAGAAGAGAGGGGGTTGGCGTTGAGACGAGGGTCCCGTTTATGGACTACTTGCACAAGATGCCCTCCAAAAGCAGTGACGAATGGCACACCACAGCAGGGGAAGGTACACATGCACAAGTGTGAGGGGGGGTGGATCTGTTTGTGTGTGTACACACCAGGTGGGGACAAGGGGGTGAGTGGGTTGGGCATGTGAGTGAGTCACCGTGTGTGTGTGTGTGTGTGTGTGTGTGTGTGTGTGTGTGTGTGTGTACACACCAGGTGAAGACGAGGGGATGAGTCGGTTGGGCATGTAAGCGAGCGGGCATGTGACTGTGTGTCTCTGTGTGTGTGTGTGTGTGTGTGTGTGTGTGTGTGTGTGTGAGTGTACACACCAGGTGAAGACGAGGGGATGAGTCGGTTGGGCATGTAAGCGAGCGGGCATGTGACTGTGTGTGTGTGTGTGTGTGTGTGTGTGTGTGTGTGTGTGTGTGTGTGTGTGTGTGTGTGTGTGTGTGTGTGTGTGTGTGTGTGTGTGTGTGTGTGTGTGTGTGTGTGTGTATGTGTGTGTGTACCTTTTTCTGTCCGTAGCCGCTTGAAGGAGTCAGTCTTAGAGAGGCCCGGGTCAGCGATGAGCTTGGAGCCGAGCTTGACGGTCATGTCGATGGAGCGGTACCCCTGCGGCAGCTTGCGGTCATACAGGAGGGTCAGCAGCTGGGCCAGAGTCATCTCCCCAGGCAGGGGTTGACCTGTGAGGGCACAGAGAGGGTTAGCACAGCCCTAAGGGGTACAGAGGGGTTAGCACAGCCCTAAGGGGTACAGAGGAATTAGCACAGCCCTAAAGGGGTACCGAGGGGTTAGCACAGCTCTAAGGGGTACAGAGGAATTAGCACAGCCCTAAAGGGGTACCGAGGGGTAAGCACAGCTCTAAGGGGTACAGAGAGGGTTAGCACAGCCCTAAGGGGTACAGAGAGGGTTAGCACAGCTCTAAGGGGTACAGAGAGGTTTAGCACAGCCCTAAGGGGTACAGAGAGGGTTAGCACAGCCCTAAGGGGTACAGAGAGGGTTAGCACAGCCCTAAGGGGTACAGAGAGGGTACGTTAGCACAGCCCTAAGGGGTACAGAGAGGGTTAGCACAGCTCTAAGGGGTACAGAGAGGTTTAGCACAGCCCTAAGGGGTACAGAGAGGGTTAGCACAGCCCTAAGGGGTACAGAGAGGGTTAGCACAGCTCTAAGGGGTACAGAGAGGTTTAGCACAGCCCTAAGGGGTACAGAGAGGGTTAGCACAGCCCTAAGGGGTACAGAGAGGGTTAGCACAGCCCTAAGGGGTACAGAGAGGGTACGTTAGCACAGCCCTAAGGGGTACAGAGAGGGTTAGCACAGCCCTAAGGGGTACAGAGAGGGTTAGCACAGCCCTAAGGGGTACAGAGAGGGTACGTTAGCACAGCTCTAAGGGGTACAGAGAGGGTTAGCACAGCCCTAAGGGGTACAGAGAGGGTACGTTAGCACAGCTCTAAGGGGTACAGAGAGGGTTAGCACAGCCCTAAGGGGTACAGAGAGGGTACGTTAGCACAGCCCTAAGGGGTACATAGGGTTCACCAAGGCCTTCATCACCTCACTTATTCCAGGCAGAAATAAGCTCATATTTCTAGAGAGAAATTGAACATTTGACAAATGCGCTCGTGGAGAACATAGGCAGTGGGGATGATATGGGATGTATGGGATCCTGTAGCCTGAGGGACGGGGCATTGCCATGTCAGCACTTGGGAGTGCACAGCAGCATGTTTTGCTTGGGGGTGGTGGACAGAGGGGCAGAGAGGAGGGACAGTGGCTGCACTGAGGTGGAGGTCAGAGCTGTTTTTAGGAGCTAAGATCAATAGGACGCTCAGGCCGCCCCACCACCTCTGCAGTACAGGGGGGTAATGAACAAGCCAGCGAGGGAACGGAGAGAAAGAGAAGAAGGGAAAGAGAAACAGAGATAGAGAGAGAGAGGTAAAGAGAGAAGAAGGGAAAGAGAAACAGAGACAGAAAGAGAGGTAAAGAGAGAAGAAGGGAAAGAGAAACAGAGACAGAAAGAGAGGTAAAGAGAGAAGAAGGGAAAGAGAAACAGAGACAGAGAGAGAAAGAGAGAGGTACAGAGAGAAGAAGGGAAAGAGAAACAGAGACAGACAGAGAGAGAGATGTTAAGAGAAAAGTAGGGAATGAGAAACTTGGAGGAGATCAAGAGATTGCTGTGAAGACAGACAGTGTAGAGAATTGCGAGCGGAGAGACTTCAGTGTGTAAAGGTAGATGCTCAGGTTGAATCTGTGCCATGGGTAAGTGAGTGTGGCGGGTGCTGAACGGTGTTTACCTGGGAGCAGCTTGTGGTAGAGGTGGAAGACAGGCACACTGACGGTTTTGGCAGCAGGGTCAACGCCAGAGGAGGCGGACATCTTGTCACTCATCACCCGACCCCGTCGAGACGGAGGCCGTGGAGGTGTGGACAGGGCCCTCTTGGACTGAGACTTCAGGCCTGCCACACACACACACACACACACACACACACAAACACACACACACACACACAAACACACACACAAATAAATAAATAAATAAATAAATAAATACTCACTTAAAGTCTTTGGATATCTTAATTTCACCAAACATGTGTGGATTATCTGCACAAGTATGCTCTATGATCTACGCATACATAAGGTTCATCTTTCTTACAATGCATGAATGCAATGCTCAGAACCAATCGGTCTACTGCAACCATCGCCTTGCCACTGTATGTGTGTGTCACCGTGATTGGGTGTGCTAGTGCAGTCGGGGGGCTACCTGAGGCTACGACAACACTGTAGTTGTCCTGGAAACCGTTGTCAGCCTTCATCTTCTCCTTCTCCTCGTGGTTCTTCTTCTCCTTGTCCTCCTTCTGCTCACTGATCAGCTTGGCTGTGATGCTAGGAGTGTCTGGAGCAGACACAAGAGAGGGGGGGGGGGGGGGGGGAGAGAAGCAAACGAGAGAGAGTGTGAGTTTGGGGAGGTGACCTAGGAGAGAAACTAGTGCCTGGACAGCCTCCTCAATCCCACCCAGCCTGTGAGGCCTGAGGCATTAGCACACAGTAAATAGAGCGCTGCTGCTGACAAAGCGTGTCTGGCTTTAGTGCTTAAGTGTATAAATATTCTAATCTGATGCGTTAACAAGGCCGTGTGTGTGTGTGTGTGTGTGTGTAACAAGGCCGATAACGAGCTGAGGGGCCCGGGGAGACGAGGTGGGCATCCATCTGTTAGCCCCTGTAGATAGATACACTCCATCAGACGGGGATTAGCTAACGCTCGGGCCCCGGGGGGGGCCATCTTAGGTAACCTTTCATCGTGCAAAACAATACTGCACATCAATTTCTTCTTCACACACAAGCACACACACACAATGTTAGAAGAGGAAATCATCCATGATCCTTCAATCTCCATCACACACAGTAATTACACACACACAGACCTTGACCAGGCATTATCATTGTAGAAACGCATAATGTCCCAGGGTCATCTGAGTGCAGGCCCCTTCAGCGCTACACCCCTGTGCTGATGTGTGCCCTCTCTGGAGCTTGTTTGAGCTGTGCTGGTGTGTGTGCCCTCTCTGGGGCTTGTTTGAGCTGTGCTGGTGTGTGTGCCCACTCTGGAGCTTGTTTGAGCTGTGCTGGTGTGTGTGATCACTCCTGGGCTTGTTTGACCAGTGTAATGCTCTTTAAACACTCCACTAAGCAAGGGGGAGGACCACTATTCTCATGGGGATACTTGGAGCCGATGTTTTGTGGAACTAAGAGAGAAGTAATCTTGCTGAATGATGCCTCTCTTCACCTGCTGTGTGATTTCTGTAACAAGCCTGAATAGCAATTCATGATTCTACTCCTATTTGCAGCTGAAGCAATGTCTTTCAGCTATTGAAAGGTACAGATTAGTGTGGTGGATGCACAAATGACAAGATGTTCATACGATTGTCCAGTCAACTTGCTGTGTGTTTGGATGTGTGAGGCTGCATAAGTGGCTGGACATAAGTGGTCAAAGCTAACTTCCATGCCCAACAGCATTAGCCCCTGGAGGTGGCCCAGGGCATCCCAAGAGCCGGAGTCATCAGGGGCTGGGAGAGAGGGGCTCCACACATACCTGAGACACGGTCCAGGACGTCGGCCAGGGTGGTTGAGATGGGCAGGTTCAGGGTGCGGTACTTGTGCCCTGCCCCATACATGGGGTGCTGGATCACATGACTGGTGGCGTTGATGCGTCCCTTATACAGCTAGAGAGAGAGAGAGAGAAAGAGAGAAAGAGAGAGAGAGAGAGAAAGAAAGAGTGTTATGGGGAGGTGGGCCACTGGGAAATAGAAAATAACGAGCAAAGAGAAGAACAAGCTCGATTTCGGTGTGCAATGACCAATGACCTCACACACAGTGGCAATACTGCAGGGCGTAATGTGGGTAATAAGAATAGCACAGAAATGCCACGGGCCACTGAAGAGTGTCAACATCCAGTACGACAGAGTGCGAGTATGAAACCCCACCGAAGAACAATGAATGAGCAGAACACATTCTTCTCTCTTTCATCCCTTTAGCACACTACTACTCCTCATCCTCTCATACTCCTAACCATCCCCTTTCTCCTGGACTGGTCCATCTGTCTTACCTCCTATCCCTGTGTCCTGTTCTCCTGCCCTGTGTGTGTGTGTGTGTGTGTGTGTGTGTGACACAACAAAAGGAACCCATCCTGTACTGCGTGACCTCTGAGGCTGGACGGCGTGAAGCTTAGATGCACAACGGAGATAGCAATGACGGAGGGAGGGGGGGGGGCGCAAATAACGGAAAGATAAAGCTGGACAAATGGGGGACGGGAGCACCGCCGCCGCGCGTCTGTGAAGGTTAAGTGAGTCGTAAAGGCGGCGGACTGCTGGTCAGACACACACTGCTTCAGTGTGTCAACGCGTCGGGAGGCTAAGATCTACATCCATGCATCATCACCACACAGCCACCTCTGATAAGAGGACACAGAGCTGGACAGGCCTCTGCTGGAGTGCCCTGCTAAATTGCGCAGACCGTTTGAAATCGATGAAATGAAGTGAGTGATGATGCCCACCGATGATGCCCACTGATTTTTGCCGGCTGGCACAGTTCCTCGTGGCATAGCCTGTGGGCGAGCTGGAGTTGAAGATGGATATGTGCATTAGAGACCCATTTTCTGAGCAGGGACTTCGTGTGTGTGACACTAGTCTCTGAACATCCACAATGCGTGGCTGGCCCCTTGTGGTCACCTGGGACTACTGCACAGCGCAGAGCAAAAGTAAAGGACTGTCAGCTACTTCCGTATTCCTACAAGACTGTAACAAAGCACGTGTGTAAGGCTGAGGACAGTCTAACAATGGTTTTCAATCGACATTTTGAAATGTCCACCACAGTCTAACTTACTTTTACTCATTATTTAAACCTCCACGTTTTCATATCAGATAAGGGAAACTGAGAGTGGTGACTGTGGACATTATTTTTGGTGTGATGGTTTATAAGTAACGCACCTGACAGTTAAAAGCTTGAGGGTTGAATGTCTGTGTGTGTGTGTGTGTGTGTGTGTGTGTGTGTGTGTAGGGGGCTCACCGGACAGGGCGACTGCAGGAAGACCGTGACCTTCTCATCCTCCAGCATGAGCTGCAGGAAGAGCCTGCGGATGAAGCCGGAGATGTTCCCAGAGATGGGCACATTCCCGCGCTGAGGGGCCGACTGGAAAAGCTCACACAGGACCTGCAAGGGAACCACCGGAGGTCAGGACCAGCTTCACATCCCTCCATGAGACTCTTTCTCTCTTGCTCACACTCACACACACACACACACACACACACACACACACACACACACACACACACAGAGCAAGGGAACCGGAGGTCAGAACCAGCTTCACATCCCTCCATGAGACTCTCTGATGCATCCCCACTCTAGCACATGGGTCAGTAACCTCAGTGCTGATAGGTTGATGTGTTGATGTGTTGTCCACCTTAATAGTTAGGCTTAACACTTCTTTCTTCCTGACACACACACACACACACACCTCTACACCTCTCTTCTACATAGATGCTCAGACTACATGCATGCATAGACAAACACACACACACACACACACACACACACATACCTCTTCTACACGGATGCTCAGACTAATGCATAGACACACACACACACACACACACACACACACACACACCTCTTCTACACGGATGCTCAGACTAATGCATAGACACACACACACACAAACACACACCCCTAGCTCGTACCTGTGCCATGAGGCGCTGGTTGTTGGGGTGGCAGGAGATGCACTGCAGGAAGAATGCCACCGTGGCGTTCTCAATGCTGGTGCGCTGCTGGGTGGTGAGGCCGCCCGTCCGCCTGACTGGGCCCAGGGAGTACCGCAAGCCCGGGGTCTGTACTGGGGAGGAGAGAGGGGGAAGAGAGCATCCAGCGGAGGAGGAAGAGGGGGACGATAGTGATGACGGACCGGCTGCTGCGGACGCCCCAGCCGATGATGCTGACGATGACGATGCCCCCGCGGTCGCCTGCCCGTTGCTGCTGCTGTTGCTAGGGCCAGTGCTGCTGTTGCTAGGGCCGTTGCTGTGGCCCATGCTGATGCTGCCAGCGCTGGCACTGGAGTGGCAGAGCAGGAAGAGCAGCGCCGTCCACAGCGGGTTGACCTCCGGGCCGCCCAGCCAGTCCTTCATGGCGTGGCTGTTGCCCACCTCCGTCAGGAAGCGCAGCACTGGGGCCGCCAGCTCCGGGGAGAGCGTGGCTCGGCTCACCGGCGGTGGTGAGGAGGAGGAGGATGATGATGATGATGAGGACGACGGAGAGGAGGACGTGGAAGGAAAGTTGTGATAGTTGTGGTGGTGGTGGTGCTGCTGCTGCCGTCGCTCGGCTTGCGATGACGAAGACGAGGACGCGCCGGAGGACGATGAGGACGGCGAGGAAGAGGCGACGGAGCTGGGTAAGGGGAGGTCTGCGCTGGCCAGCAGGCTGCAGCAGAGGCTGGCCAGGCTACGCACCAGGAGCGAGGGCAGCCCCGAGTCCAGCAGCTGCTGGATGGCGCCGGGCGACTGCGAGGCGGCCGCCAGGGTGGCCAGCTGCGACTCGGACAGGGCGGGCGGGGAGCGGGCGTGCTTCGAGTCGTCCGTCAGGCCCCCGCCGCCGTGCGACGCCGAGCTTGTGGCCGCGGCCGCCGCGTCGTGCTGCTTCTTGCCGTCGTCGGTGAGGGAGAGGCGGTGGCGCGTCTGGGACTGGGCGGCCGGCGCAGGCACCACGCCCATCCAGGACATGAGGAGAGAGAAGTAGTTGGGGTGCACGTGGCACATGGAGCACAGCAGGCTGTCCACCGCCTTCTTCAGGACCAGGTTACAGGCCAGGGACATGGACCAGTTATACAACAGCCTGCAGAAACAAGGGGATGGAGAGAGAGAGAGAGAGAGAGAGAGAGAGAGAGAGAGAGAAAGAGAGAAAGAAAGAAAGAAAGAAAGAAAGAAAGAAAGAGAGAGCGATAGAGAGAGAGAGAGAGAGAGAAAGAGAGAAAGAAAGAAAGAAAGAAAGAAAGAAAGAAAGAAAGAGAGAAAGAAAGAAAGAAAGAAAGAGAGAGCGATAAAGAGCGAGAGAGCGAGAGAGGTAGAGATTTTTATATGACAGTAACATGACTAACCACTGTCTCACTGAAAAGTGAGTCTGCACATTAAAGAGCATTCTATTCTGCACTTTCCATGAGCCGAAACCGAACAGCTCCTACAACACGCAACTCCTAAATCTCAGACCAGTCTTTGCGCAGCCATAAAAACTGTGCCCTAAATCCCACATGCATGCCCAGGTAAGTTAACAGATTTCCATGTGTGTATGCATTCTGAAAGGGGACAGAGTGCCTAGGTGCACATGCTTTTAAAGGGAAACCATTTTGGATGGAGCGGAGTAGTTTGTTCTGTTGTGTGGGGGATGAAGTATTCATGTCATATTAAGCAGGCACTCTTACATGAATAAACCACAGCAAGGAGCGGGTGCAGGGAGGGAGAGTGGTCTCTACATGACCAGAAACACACACACACACACACACACACACGGCAGGTGCCACTATATACAGAAAGGCTTTCTGCAAGGGAAGGCTAATTCACAGTTTTGGCCTGCATGTAAAGACAAGTAAATCAAATGTGGTTGCCCTAAGCTTATTGTTAGCGTATCGGGAAAATGGCTTGGGGACAACACTTTAACGTTCGTCTCTGATACAGGTATTACCATCTCTACTTTAACGTTCGTCTCTGATACAGGTATTACCATCTCTGTTGAACTGAAGTCATTCATTGTTGTCCATGCCTAAAAGGCAGCCATCTACTTTCGTCTTTCCATTAAATGCATCATTGCAAGTGAGTGTGTGAGTGCGTGTATGCAGCTGACCATGTAAATAAACAAATGTCAAAAGAGTGGCAGGAAAAAGGAGTGTTTGACTATGAGAAACTGAGTGTTCCAGTTTGTGTTCATGATAAAGTGGCTTAATAGCGCTAAGTGTATTAGCGCTTGTGTGCATGTCTGTAGGGACCAATGAATGAGAGCCTAAGCAGATGAAGGAAAGTGATGCTGTTTTACACACGTATGCCTGTGCGTGCACAACTGAAAGAGTGTGTCCCGTAATCTCTGTGTCGCTATACTTACTCAAACAGCTCGCGGTTGAGCAGTGCGGGCAGGTCGTAGTCCACCGGCAGCTCGTAGCTGTGCCACAAGATGGCCGCCACGCAGTGCAGGTGTGAGGGCGAGGGCATGAGCAGGCCGTACTCCCGGGGCGAGGAGGTGCTCGGGCCCATGTAGCCTAGCGGAGCACTCCTCTTCATGGCCGCCACGCAGGCGGAGTCGTGCACCCACTGCAGGAGAGCCTGGACCCTGTGGGCAGAAAAGACGTCCAGTTAGCATTCATACTCTGCGTCGGGGGTCACAGTGAGGCCAGTGGTTGCTTGACACTGCTGTCATTGACGTTGGGAGAGCACAAAGCATGTCTTGCAGTGTTAGTTAGAGGTTCCATGAAATCCACTCATTCCATGAAATATGAGGCCGTGTTAAAAGCTAGACCCATAGACATTATCCCACACAAAATCTACATTTGTGAACTAGTTCAAGTTCATTCAATTACAGATGACAGAAAAGGTTTTTTCTGTGGAGAAGCGTCCGGTGACCTGGTGTAACCTCAGGTCTCTTTTGAGCCATTTACTTGTGACTGAAAGCCTGTCTTAGTCCATTTCGTTCGACACAACTCGCTGCCAGGGATGCTATTCCCAGAAGTGAGCTGTGCTGGATGAAAATCAGCTGAGAAATAAACATTCGGAGCAAGAATTCATAACCGCAAAAACCTGTATTCCAAATACTCCTTTTAGCACAAGATTGGCCTGCCTGAGAGCATCTCCAGGGATGGCTTTCTTCAGACACCCTTTAAGCCAATGAATACAAATGTTTGTATTTGTCAAAATATATGACAGGCCACTGTCCTTATTCTACCTCTCCTGCACTGCTTTAAGCTTACGCTGCTGTTGCATCCGGACTTATTTCTGTTGTACTTCTTGCTGAACTTGAGTCATACAACATTTGACATTCAATAGCTGTTGCAATATTGTACATGCGCGTAGTTCTCTGAGGGCAAACTCATTAGAAAACTTCACAACAAAGAGTGATAACAAAGGATTTATTTGAGTCCCAAACCTGTCTTTGGTGCCAGGGTCCTGGGTGGTGCCCAGCTGGTAGAGGATGTCGATGGTGGAGTCGGAGGAGAGGCCGTTGAGCCTCCCAAAGAGCAGGGGGCTGTTGAGATCTGAGGCAGGAAACGACACAGGGCAATTAGACTCACAATGAACACATAACAGAACCACACAGGGCAATTAGACTCATCAAGAACACATAACAGAGGACTCTAGATACTCAGTATGAACCCAATGTGTGGCCTGATGTTGAAGAATAAATAATAAGGGTAATGTTGTGTAATGACGCCCACTGGCCCATGCACACTGCCACATCGCGCACATTAACACGTTCACTTGAGCAGGTGATTATGCTTTAGACAAATGCTTTGAAGAGTGAAAATTAGCCCTGGTAATTGCCTTCAGAGCAACAGATTTCACGACTCATTGACTAACAGCCCAATAAAGAGCACCGTTTGGGCACTCAGAAGCGCGTTATGGACGGTCACTCGAGATCAAAAGGGAACAAGAGACGTTCTATAATTCAATGCATATACGACTCTGCCTGAGTTCAGTGGTTTGCCTTCAATTATTACCTCCGCCAAGGAGGTTATGTTTTCGCCCCTGTATGTTTGATTGTTAGCAGGATTACGCAGACACGCATGGACCGATTTCCATCAAACTTTGTGGGGAGATTGGGTAATATAATGGCAATAATTGATTCGATTTTCAGATGTCAAGGTCAAAGGTCAAGGTCACAAGGCGGAGGTTTGCATTCTCTGAATACTCCCATTCTTGTTTATCACGGCATTATATGGTGTATGCGTGGTGCGCTCATGTGGGTGTTTGTGTCGGCTTACTGTTGGGGTCTGTGCCGGAGGCGGCGCAGTTGCGCAGCAGGATGTCGATGAGCTTGAGGCCGATGGCGGTGGACTGGAGGCCGATCTTGACCAGGACGGCCTCGATGTTGGGCGAGTGCATGCCGCAGTAGGGCGACATGAGCAGCGCGGCGCAGGTCTGTAGGAGGTTGGCCGTGGGAGCGGCCGCACTGGCCATCACGGCCTCCAGGTCACTCACATGCGTCAGGCAGTGGTGCAGGAGACGCAGCCAGCCAATACTGAGAGGGGGGGGGGAATATGAGAGAGACCAAGAGATTAATTTAATGACAGGAAGATTTTTATAAGGGGAAGAAGTGTGTGTGTGTGTGTGTGTGTGTGTGTGTGTGTGTGTGTGTGTGTGTGTGATGGAACTGGAAATATTGCTATTGTTGTACGTAGTAAGACATTTACTGCTTGCTCTGTATCTGCAACTCACTTTGGATGTGTACTCTGTCTCTCACTGAGATCCAAATGCAAATGACATGTGACCCCCCCCCCCCCCCCTCCCCCTCTTCCTGCTAGAGTTCTTTGTGTCCTGGCATCAACCCCATCCCCCCATAGGTGAACCCCTCACTGTGCCCCCCCCCCTCACCTAAAGGGTGTGGCCTTCCCCCCCTCCTTCTGTTCTGTGACCCGACTGAATGTATAAAATGCCATTGCGTTCTGCTATCAGGTAGGCCTTTCTCGAAGCAGCAGCTGAGAGGGGACTCCACGCTGAAATAAACCTACAGAAACCTGACTTCGTCCTCCAGTCCATTCTTCAACTTTAGCGTGCTTATTAATATTCTAACATGTGTGTGTGTGTGTGTGTGTGGGTTGGGGGTTGGATATAGACAGCCGACAACATAGAGACAATACAAAAGACAGACATACATTAAAAAAAAATAGACATTAATTTGAACAGTCTCATCTGGTCTAAGTCTATAGCTTTCCTTGATGCAGTCTGCTCAGTGTGCGACCTCAGTACCTGGTCTTAGACACCTGGTCTAAGTCTATAGCCTTGCTTGATGCAGTCTAGGGTGAGTGTGTGTGCGACCTCAGTACCTGGTCTTAGACACCTGGTCTTAAGTCTATAGCTTTGCTTGATGCAGTCTAGGGTGAGTGTGTGTGTGTGACCTCAGTACCTGGTCTTAGACACCTGGTCCTCGGAGGGCAGGAAGGGGTTGTTGACGGTGGCGGAGGAAGTGTTGCCGAAGGCGGTGAGGCCGAGCAGCTTGATCTGGGAGAGGCCGAGTGTGCTGGCGTCACGCGGACGGTGCAGCCGCAGGCACACGGCCGACGCCACCTCTGCCTTCACCAGCTGGATCTTGATGTAGGTCAGACCGCTGGTGATGATCGGCGTGGACAGCGGCAGCATGTTGACGCCATCGGCACTGATCTCCACCGACACGGACGACGGGCAGGCTAGGGGGATGGGGGGGGGAGGGTCAGTTAACGACAAGCTTGTCAGAGCACGGTACATTTCTTTTTTATTAGAATCATTTACTATGAATGTTAATAGATTGATATTGATTGATATACTGATGGTGATGATTCTCGATGATTACAGCGATTCAAATCAAATGTCATGCTTTGATGACCTCTCATTATGCTTTGATTTGGTTTTTTTAAGCAAATACTCAAGAACAGTGAAGCACACAGGCCTAGTTCTGTAACTTCTGTAAAGCAGCACGCTATGCTGTGTGAGCCTGAGGTCATCCTCTGTACAGGCTCAGTGTCGTGACAATTAGCAGCTGAAACATTTGTGTATGTTCCGTTAATGGTTTGCCTCGGGCGTTCAAGTGATGCACTTAACTGCATATTTAATACTAATAGCTTCGTTAGTCAAGTCATGCGTTGCACATACAGTAATGCACTTACGGTTAAGTATTTAACTCCTTCTGTTGAGTATGTGCCCCTGTAATTGCCTGTGCACTAGAGTGTGACTATAGATTAAGGGTATGTTTAGAGCAAGGCTGACATGCCTAACGTGCACATCTGTGTGTTTATGCGTATGAGGCACCATGTGAAAATGCATCTACTGACATACTGCAAGACTTCTGTCTAAACAGGCATGTGTGTGGCAGAGGAGAATGGGTCAGGAAGGATATTTTGAGGAGAACTGAAAAAGTAGGTGTGTGTGTGTGTATGTGTGTGTGTGTCTGGTGTGTGTGTCTGGTGTGTGTGTGTGTCTGGTGTGTGTGTGTGTCTGGTGTGTGTGTGTGTCTGGTGTGTGTGTGTGTGTGTCTGGTGTGTGTGTCTGTATGTATGTGTGTGTGTGTGTGTGTGTGTGTGTCTGGTGTGTGTGTGTGTGTGTGTGTGTGTGTGTGTGTGTGTGTGTGTTTTAGTGAGACTCACTGGCTAGCGAGGCCAGATGCGGCTGGATGTGGACCTCCTTGAGCAGCACTGCGGCGGGGAGGTGGATGGTGAGGTCACACCAGGCCTCCTCCGGCAGGAAGATGTAGGACCAGGCAGCGGAGCGCGCTCTGCGGTGCGGGGGCGTGGCCTGGAGCAGCACCTCAGCCGGCTGTGCCGTGGGGCTGCTGGAAGTTATGGTGCCTGAGGAGGGACAAGTCACACCAAAGACTTAAGTAACTTTAAAATGTCACTGCATTTGTTTAAATTGTAATCATATGATGGATTGTGTGCAAATTGTTAATACTTGTGTATGCAAATGTGAACGAGTAATGAAAGAGTGTGTGTATATGTATGCTCTAAGTGTGTATTAAAGTGTGTGTGAACTCTGTGGGTGAGAGTGTGTGAATGAACACAGAAAGTTTTCAGTGCACGTACCCAGCGGAGCGAAGTTGTGCAGGCCCTCTGCGTTGTCGGGCTCCGAGGCCAACACACGGGCCTTCAGGCTGCCGTCGGCCGCCTTGCCGGGGCTGGAGTCCAGGAACTTCATGATGGTGGACACCATGCTGCGTGCCGTGTTCACGATGGCCCGCGTGCTCGTCACCATGTTGTTGCAGATCAGCTGAACACCACCTGCAAGAAACAACAACAACAAAAATGACTTTAGGGAGGCAGACAAACAGCGGACATGTTGAAGCTCTGTTCGAGTGACCACAAATAATAATAATAATAATAATAATAATAAAAATAATAATAATAATAATAATAATAATACATTTTATTTAAAGCGCCTTTCATGACACCCAAGGTCACTTCACAAACAATCATCTCATTACAATTACAATCATCTCATAGAAATAAATAAAAATAAGAAAAATAAAAGTCATATATGCAGGCGTACCCATGTCGTGGAAGGCCTTGAGGGCTTCGCTGGTGTCCAGCACCCTCAGGATGAACCAGAGCAGAGGCTCAGACAGCTGGCATGTGGACAGAGAGCCCTGCAACAGCAATCAGGAAGAGAATTCAAACTCACAGTAGGGGGCCATTCTACTGCACAGAGTAGATGACATGATCAAAATGCTTTGCTACCACACGAGAATATCAAACAGAGGACTGCATGCAGGACTGTACAACACACACCATCTATTTACTCCAGTAAAATAGAATATGTTGGAATAAATTAACTATAAATTAACTATAAGTCCATGAGCTGGAGTCCTCTACAGCATTTTCCATTTTTATCAGGAGCTTTAAGATCTCACCAACCGCATCCAGTGGAACTGAGGAGCATGTCACCACCCCACTACCTTTACCCTCTACCCAGGTGTATTACTCTGTTGGTGAGTGTGGTTAGCACTGGCGGTGTTGCTTACCTGTCGGCCCATGTACCCGCAGGCCATGTAGGTGAGGATGGGCTGCAGCATGACCTGCACTGAGGTGGCCCTCTTGCTGAGGGTGGTGAGGATGGTGAAGAGGCCATCGCCCACAGAGATGGCATCCAGACCGCCGTGGAAGTTCTCATGCTTGGTCAGGTGGAGGCCGCTGGCTCCTGTGGGGGGGGGGGGGGGGGGAGGAAGCGAGAGGAATACGGGAGAGGGGGGGGGGGGGGGGGAGCGAGAGAGAGAGAGAGAGAGATGGAGATGCAGAGAAAAATCTTTAGGAATCTTGGTAATTGAAGCGTGGATCAATAAAGAATTGTTTACACAGAGTGTGGCTGAAAACAAACCAGAAAACTGTTTTTGGCAGTCACGGTAGAAAGATTAATTATAGAACAAAAGTTTTATTCTCTCTAATCTATTATTTTGTCCACATAATTAAACCCATTTATTCTCTGGCAGTCCACTTAAGCTTTAATTTGAAGTTTCTATTGAAGATTAATCTGCACCTTAAATTCACTTGCTCTCTGAAATGTAGAGACAAAAACTAAACTCCCACAAACCAAAAACAAATACACCAAACACACACACACACACACACACACACACCCCAACCAACACACACACCCCAACCAACACACACACACCCCAACCAGCACATACACACGCACACACACACACACATACACACAAACCAACACACACACACATTCACACACACCCCAAATAACACACACACACACACCCCCCAACCAACACACACACACACACACACACACACACGCCCCAGACAAGACACACACACCCCAACCAAGACACACACACACACACACACACACACACACACACACTTCCATACCTATGATCATGGCCATGGCGCTGCTGTTGCACTGGCCCAGAGCCGAGAGGATCTGGCTCATGACCTGCTGGTTCCCCAGCACCAGGTCTGCAACCCCGACGGCGGGGCCCTGGTGTGGGGTCGCTCCGCCCGGCCCGGCTCCCCCCTCCTTGCTGCCGCACACCTTCTCCTCGTCCGAGACGCTGTCGCTGGAGCCGTTGCCCCCGCCGGGGGACGCCCGGCCGCTGAACTTGCCGTCGGCCGTGAGCGGCAGCTTGACCAGCGTGTTGACCAGCTTGAGAAGGTTAAACATGAGCTGGTCGCGCGTGGTCTCGCCGCAGACGGCCTTGGCGTCGCCGGGCCGGATGATGTTGGCGAAGAGGCCGCCGAAGCAGGCGCGGGCGCCCACGGAGCTGTCGGAGCCGCTGCGAGACACCACCTTGTCGGAGCAGGTGATGTAGTGGTGCACCAGGAAGGTGATGGACTCGATGACGGACATTATGGTGCCGACCGACACAGACTCGAAGCTCTGCTCCAGGGTGAACTCCAGCAACTTGACCTGGGCGTCCAGTGGGCCCTGGCCTGACAGGAAGGGTCCCCTGCAGGCAGAGAGGGGAAGGACACAGAACACAGGGCTCAGGATGACAGGGGAAACACGGATACAAATGCGTAACTGTTCTCAAACTGGAACAGGGAAGCTCAACACTCCACTGAAGGGGATGGCATCGTTCCATATCAATCAGTTCCTATAGAAATGTGGATATATGACGGCAAGAATATTGGCCTAAACACAGTCAGAAACCCTCCACACACACACACACACACACACACACACACACACACCTCTCCATGGACAGAATGTGCATAAGCTCCAGCAGGAATCCGCTGAACATCTGGGGACACGAGGAGGACAGGTGCACCTGGAGCCTGGTCAGGAACTCTTGCATAGCTTGGGTTGCAGTGGGCCCCACCTGTCAAGGAGGAAAGGAACATGACATCCATGCTTAAATTTAAGTCATAGTAATCAAGCATCCTTAACAGAGATACTGATGGGCTCTAGTATATACTATTAGTAGAATAAATTCTTTACATTCTTTTACTCGCACCCGAAAACGCATTTTTTTTTTTTTTGAAGTAGAGCGCGCCTATCCCTACTAACTCTAGTATATACACCTCTCACACATAGAAAGTTCTAGTAAATCATTGAAATCATCACGCTGAGAGAACAAAGGCTGAGGCTGAGGAGAGCGGTTGTACCTGGGAGCTGTGCTGGCTGGTTCCGTGGGGGTTGCTACCCGACAGGAAGCGCACGAGGACGGGGACGAGCGTGAGCTCTGACACCATCTGCTGGGCCGCGCTGTCGTGGCCACCCATCCCACTACTGGAGGCTGTGGGGGATGAGAACATAGTTTTATATTGTATCCATTTCTACACTCGTTCGTAAATATCCTTATTTATTCCTTTAACCAATTTAAGCAGGCCATTTTTTCTTGTTTTATAACTGCACACTAAAGGAAGTCACCAATTATAACTGAAATCGCCTTTTCACTTCTATAAAGCACATTCTTATACACAGTCAAATACAGACAGTCAAGTTTCCCCATGCTTCCTATTGGACCAGGGTAGCTGCTGGGACTCACCACTGGAGGGCATGTTGGTCATGAGGGTGAGGCTGTGCAGCACCAGGCACCAGGTCCTCAGCGAGGTGTTGGGGTACCAGGCCAGCACTGTGAGGAAACTACTAATGGAGGCTGGAGGTGGGGGGGGGGTCCAAACACACAAGAGGACGTTAAGTACATAATATGCACCACACTTTATATACTAAGTAAGGCCAGTGTCCATCACACAAAACAAATACAAACCAGCCACATTCATTGTGAAACTGTGGAGTGTCAGACATCAGAACACTAAACTCAATCAACGGGAGGCCGAAGTGTATCACCACAAAGTAAGCACACACTAACTACATTCAAAGTGATCACACGATGTGTGTAAAGGTGTATGCACACACGCTACTATACAACATACCGCGCACCGACACTGCAAGAGAGCAGAAGATTAACCTTAGATATTAGTGGTAAATGGAGGGTGGGGCAGCACAAGACAGTCAGGGGATAATAAGTGACTGTTTTATAGTGAAGGGACGGGTCCGCTTGTGTCATGTCCAGTTGCGGCAGCAGATGGCTGGGCAGGGCAGGACACGGAGAGGGGCTCTGACCTTGGTTGAGGGGAATGGTGGGCACGCGGCTGGCGTTGAACAGGAAGATGTCCGAGCCGGTATCATCCGAGCTGCCCGGACATGAGTTCAGGCTGAGGGTCAGCCATAGCTGCAGAAGAGACTCCAACTGAGTGTAGACACACAGAAAGACACATAATGATTATTATCAACGAGTGATTATTATTATGATTATTTTTTATATCAAGAGTGAGTCCCTGAACACAGAGCTGTTAAGCTGTAAACAATAGTCAAATGGACACACCCTAAAGGCTTTTCTCATCATGAACATCAGGCACTGGATTCAATATTAATATTTCAACTGTCAGTGGTGGCCTAGTGACTGATGATCCCCAAGGACAATCCAGTGGTGTATGCCCGGTGTCCTGTCCTCCTGTGGGCTTACCTGGACGTGATGCACCTGCAGCATGGAGAAGAGCTTGTTGAAGCAGGCACTCAGCATGGGGATGGAGGAGGGCTGCACCATTAGACTGCTGCCAGGGGGGGAGCTGTGTAGCCCCCGCAGCAGGGAATCGTCCGTCCCGTTAGAGGACTGGACCACTGGAGGTCAGACGGAGAGAGAGTGGGAGGGAGGAGATTAGGGATTGGTAAAAGATCAAATGTATGCCAGATAGATAGACAAGAGTTCCTATGAATGTAAAGATGGGTGGCAACATTAAAGGGATGGAAATGCAAAAATCTTGTTGTTTGTGTGTGTGTGTGTGTGTGTGTGTGTGTGTGTGAGAGAGATTGTACCAGTGGGGGAGGTGGAGGTGAGGGCCTGCAGGATGGAGTCTGCCTCTAGAGTGGCCATCATCTTCAGCATGAGCTCAGCCTGCTGTTCCAAACCCACCTCTAGACGAGCATCTAGAGCTGAGGAGAGGGAAGAAAGAGAGAGACGGAGAGAGAGAATGAGAGACAGACAGAGAGAGAGAGGTGTGGTCTGATTCTCATCATAACAGCACATATGGTCTTGGCATCTGGAGTACATCTCTGCTCCTGGGCATCTCCTCACTCAACAGCATTTAGAGTTCAAACCTTACATTTTAAACCTAAAACACATTTTGCCTCAAAATCCAGATGCTCCGTGTTACACAGCAAGACACTGAAGTCTACTGAGGTCTGGATCTAAGGGGCCGGTAGGCATCCCTTAAAGAAGAGGGTTTAAGGCCAAGTGGTGCCTTACCTTGTGAGACTGACACGGACAGGCTTTGAGGCCCAGGCTTCTCGGCGGCAGCCGGAGGCTTGGACACAGGTATCCCTGCGCCCCCTACATAGGCGTTATAGTTATAGGTGCCATAGTCAGCACCCCAGTAGTCATACCAGGTGCTGCCAATTGGCTGTGGAAGAGAAGAGAAAACAAACAAAACAAACACACAAAAAAACAACAAAGATCAAAGGTAAGGTCTTCTATTACCAGGAGTAATAATAATTGAGGGGGTGCATAGGGAAGATTTTTGTAATTATCACTCCTTTAGTTTTAATGTTAAAAAAAAATCAGACTGTTTCTATTGGATTTGAATTGACAACAGCTATGAACCTAAACAATGACGATATATGTCAGCCTTTGTGTGTCCTGCAGGAAAACAAAGATCAAGTAAAGAAAGCGGCAAGCCTTACCTTAAAAACTTTGGCGGCGAGGGGGTCTTTTTCCAAATCAATATCTAAAGGATCAATATCAACATCCATCAGGTCTTGTAGCAAGTCAAAGTCTATGTCTTTATCTTTTTCCAAAGATGATAGAGGTGGAGCACCTTTGGACAATGAAAACAGCTTTAATATTGCCAAGCAAGCACACTAAAAGCAGCAAGCTCACAGAGGTACTCTTTAGGACGTCACTAGGCAATTTTAAAGGTCCGAAATATCAAACATGTCCGCAATCACAGGAAGAGGATCTCTAACCACAACCACCACTGTCCAAATTTAAGTATTAAAATAACTTGAATAAAAATGATATATGAATAATATATCATATATGAACATTTGGGCTGGAACATTACAGTGTTTAAGACACTACTGCAAGAAGAGGGGAGGTTGGCAAGTAGATAACATGGTGGAAAACTATGGACATCACTGATATCAACATCCTGTGAATGTTCCTCGTCCATAGATTGCAGACAAACAATTTTCTATTAGATCTTAAAGTTACAGGATATCTGCATAATGTGGCCTCACAAAATGCAGCCACAAAACACAAAACACTCATACTGCACATATTTCACTTTAGAAGCTGTATGACAATACTAAAAGAAAAAAGGAATTAAATACATGCAGCTCTATAAGAGAAAGAAACAATAAATTAATACCAGTGGAAAAAAGCATGAAACAAAACCATCATCGTTCTCAAAGAGCATGTGTATAAAAAGGGGGAGGGGTGAGAGGAGAGGTGGTTACGGACGGGAATACCAACGCACTTTGGAAAAGAGAGGCTGAGCTCCCGGGGGTACCTGCGATGATATCGGGGGCCAGGGCCTCGTCGATGCTCTCCACCAGGGGGAGGGCCGAGGGCTGGGCCAGGGCCTCCTCTGGCTCGGCCGAGGCGCACGCCGACGCGCACGCTGCCGCGGCCCCTGCCTCCTCCCCCATGGCCCCCCCCTCGTCCATACCCTCCAGAGACCCGGGGGCCAGCAGCTCCCCTGCACAGGGATGACAAGCACGTTTTAAAACACACACACACACACACACACACACACACACACACACACACACACACACACGGAAGGAGTCCATCCATCCTCTGAGATGGTTGAGAGATAAAAGATGGGGTGGAAGCTATGGAAAAAAGGCATTAAATGTATACACCCTGTTTCAGCAAAAGGGACTGCCTTTGCTGCACATCCATCTACAGTTCCCCTGGTAGATGTTGCTTTTAGTTCTTATTTGGCTGTCTCTCTTAAGGATACTTCTAAGTAGTCTGGTAATTTCCATAAGTAGCTAATGTTATTTTTATGTTTTATACGCTTTTGTATTATGCAAAACTGCTACGGGTTTATGTAACACTCGTTCCCAAGTGCTCCTTCCTCTAACAGAAATAGAATCTTTGGTGCTGTGGTGTGCTTTGCTGGGGGTGGGGGGTCTAGTACCTGCTAGGATGTCCTGCAGCATGCAGGTGAGGGAGTACTGCGCCCAGGCGCCGCCCCAGGAGATGTCCCCGCGGTTGAAGTCCGTGCCCACCAGCAGCAGCAGCAGCCTCTCCAGCTGCTGCTCCGACACCACCTCACACAGGTGGATGGTTGGCCGCGTGGCGTTCGCTATCCGCGCCAACACCTGATGGAGGTGAAGGAACAGAGGGAAGGGAAAAGGGAAGCTTAGAAGAAGGCTTAAGACCTAAAGAGTTCATGTTTTGTTTGTATGTTACGTTTTTTGTCAGTAAAAGTCTAAAAGGAAGATTTTTGGCAGCTTGGATTTGTTGTCGCGTTCACACTGGTTGCTAGAAGCCTGCTCCATTAGTGGCATATGGAACTAAGACGGAGTGCCACTTACACTAAGCCTTCTCCCCCCAAAAGACTGCTTGTATGTACTGGCAACTGCAGTAGCAGACTGGAGTTCATTTTGAAAGTAACGCTGAATAAGTGAATGAATGTGTGTAGGGTATTGTTTGGGTTTATCGGGGGAGAGTGCGGGTGTGGTCCGTGTCCGGGTTAGTGTAACTTAACTTCACTGTGTGTGTTCACATGGAGCTGTGTGGGTCAGTACCCTGGATGGGTCAAATGCAGAGGTGGAATTCAGAGTGTGTGTGTGTGTCTACACCACCTCTGCCATAGAGTCACTTTCACTTTCACTTCACTTGCCTTGCAGACAAACAGCAGCAGGTCGGCGTGGCAGGTGAAGTCCATGGAGAGCAGGAAGAGGGCCAGCTTCTGCACCACGGAGATGCAGCGCTCGTGGGAGAGGGTGAAGGGCAGCAGCTCCACCTCCGGAGCCTCCTTGGCTGCCGCCGCTGCCGCCGCCTCCGTGTCCAGGGACGAGCGCGGCCACTCGGCAGTCCGCCTCAGACGGATCAGGTCCTTAAAGTGCTGAAGGAAGGAGCAACACGACAGGGGAGCGTTTAGGGAGAGAGAGAGAAGAGAGAGGAGGGGGAGAAAGAGGGTGAGATGACCAAATGAGACAGAGAGTACGCAAATTAAACAACAGGAGCAACACGACAGGGGAGCGTTTAGGGAGGGAGAGAGAGGAGAGAGGAGGGGGAGAAAGAGGGTGAGATGACCAAATGAGACAGAGAGTACGCAAATTAAACAACAGGAGCAACACGACAGGGGAGCGTTTAGGGAGGGAGAGAGGAGAGAGGAGGGGGAGAAAGAGGGTGAGATGACCAAATGAGACAGAGAGTACGCAAATTAAACAACAGGAGCAACACGACAGGGGAGCATTTAGGGAGGAGAGAGGAGAGGAGGGGGAGAAAGAGGGTGAGATGACCAAATGAGACAGAGAGT
>NC_137910.1:5583710-5613710 GCF_963457725.1 Sprattus sprattus | reverse complement strand
CCACCAGCGCTCCCCCCCACACAGCTGCACCAGCAGCAGCCCCGTGTGCAGGCGGATCTTGGGCGTGCCGCTGATGCACAGGTGCTTGAACAGCTCCTCGCACGCCTGCGCGTGGAACGTGCTCTGCAGAACCGAGGGAACTGAGTGACCTGAGGGAGGTGAAGAAGGATAAGGAGGGGGGCGGGGGGGGGGAGAGAGAGAGAGCGCTGAATTATGAAAAGTCCTTTTGAGTTACCACATCATACATCATCGAACCAACAGCCAAAATGGTAAAATATCTATTTATAAGACAGAATTAGTCCCCAGTAAAGTCTCTTAGTCTCCAGTATATCAACACACTGTGCAGAGAGAGAGAGAGAGCGAGAGAGAGAGAGAGTGAGAGAGAGAGAGAGGCAGAGAGAGGCAGAGAGAGAGAGAGAGAGAGAGAGAGAGGGGAGAGAATGTGTGTGTGGGGGGGGATAGATACACAGATAGAGAGCAACAGACAAAGAAAGAGCAAGAGAGATAAAACAAACAGGGAGGGGATGGTGAAAGAGGGAGAGAGAGAGCGAGAGAGAGAGAGAGAGGCAGAGAGAGAGAGAGGTATTCTGAGACCTAAGAAAAGAAGCCGCAGGAAAAGGCAGTGGGGGTGAAGGGGGGGGGGGGGGGGGGGGGTGGGGGGGGGGGGGCAACACTCTAAAAGAGGAAGTGGTGAGAGAGGAGGAGGAGAAGAAAGAGTGGCGGTGTGAGAGAGGAGGAGGAGAAGAAAGAGTGGCGGTGTGAGGAGGACCAGAGGAAGGCGAGGCAGGAAGAAGACAAGAGGAAGACAAGTGCGAGTGCTCCCCCCGGTTAACAGAATCAAGTCATTACACGCTTGACCTCACTTTGTCAGGACGGCACTAATTAATCCCACAATGTCTGGAACATCAACAAGGTCACGAGTGACAATGCCAGAGAGGAGGAGAGACAAGTGAGGGCGGGGGAAACATAATGGAGGAGGTGAAAGGAGAGGCCCCCCTCCTTTGACACACACGTGTGTGCACACACACACACACACACACACACACACACAGGCAGGCCTTCATAATTCACTGTGCCACTACAAAAGCGTCGCTGGGATAAAGGAGCTGTCAGCCGTGGCTGCTGGAGGATGATGCATTATTCTCTTTCATCATCACTGTACACGGCAACACTTCTGAAGCAATCACTCTGTGTGTGTGTGTGTGTGTGTGTGTGTGTGTGTGTGTGTGTGTGTGTGTGTGTGAGAGAGAGAAAGTGTTTGCAGACTGTTGTGTAAACCATTAAAAAGAAGAGTGCAAACCTATAGTTGCTGCTCACCCTCAATGACCTACAAGAGTTAAGTAATAAAATCTAAGACTCAAATCCTTCATCTGAAGTAGGAGGAACAGGACAGGAGGGATAGAGATTAGATCGGAGAAAAGAAAATAGAAAAGGGGAAAGGCATTTCCAAGTGATGAATGTCAATGAGTGTCAATAAGAGTGTCCCTTGAATGGGGCTTTCAGATTATCACAGTAAGATCCACAAGGTAACAAAGAGAGACATGACATGACTGTCCTACAGAATAGAATAGGCTTCAAGAAAAATCTCTCATCTTTAGCTGACCAACATCTTCCTACTGAACTTGACTACCTTAACCTATGTTCTCTGCATCTCATGATGATGAGCTGGAATTATCACCTAAATGTTTTTGATTATAAAATAAATGGAAGTCAATGCAAACCCATCCTTTCAAATGTAAAATAAATTTAAACTTCACCATTTCAGGTGTGCAATACAGGGTGATTTACAGCTTTCCTTCACTAGCCAGATCCTCATAATAATCTTAATAAATTCATCAATGACTCTAATTACAAGTCCCTAATCAATCGAGTGGCTGTGCTGGTTATGGGCTCACCGTTGGAGGTGTGCAGAAGGCTGAGGAGGGTGTCCAGCAGGTAGCGGATGACCGTGCGCAGCTGCTCGGTGGACGAGCTGTGGACGAGCTCGCGGGCGTCGTAGGTGTCGGGCAGCACCTTGCGGCTGGCGCCCAGCGACACGCGCAGCCTCTGCACGGCGTGGTGCGCCAGGTTGAGCTGCAGCTGCAGCTGCACGCAGTCCTGGTACGCCGAGAAGACGCGCTGGTCCTCCTCCACCGCCTTGTCGGGCTTGCGCAGGAAGTACTGGGCGTTGTTGGCGCTGTTGAGGGGCGGCAGGTCGATGCTCTGCAGCAGGGTCTCCAGGCGGTGGCAGGCCAGATTATACCTGAAGGAGGGGGCAGGGAGCAACAAGGGAACTCAGCGGAAGGTCAGACTGCAGAGGACTCCATTCACAGTTCTAAGGCTTGCACATGTTCCAGAGGACTCTATTCACAGCTCTAGAGGACTCCATTCACAGTTCTAAGGCTTGCACATGTTCCAGAGGACTCTATTCACAGCTCTAAGGCTTGCACATGTTCCAGAGGACTCTATTCACAGCTCTAAGGCTTGCACATGTTCCAGAGGACTCCATTCACAGTTCTAAGGCTTGCACATGTTCCAGAGGACTCTATTCCCAGTTCTAAGGCTTGCACATGGTTTTCTTTTATGTGGAAAACTATGCAAAAGCTTTTGATTCAAGGCCTTTTTTTATTTTCCCCACTGACTGAAACTTACAAACAGCTCAAATAAAAGAGAAACATTTATTTCCAACATGATGGATAACACCTCTTGGGTAACATAAAATCAGGTCACTGGTATTGATTCATAAAATATTTTAGTAAGTAAGACTTTATTTATACAAATAGTTGCAATTCAAAGTGCTTTACATAAAATCAATAAAGGCAAGCAGCAGGAGCAATACATGGAGTGAAAGATAAATCAAAATGAACATCGTATCAGAACCTGGGGGGGGGGGGGGATGTTTCGTGTGAACTCTGACCTGCACTGTATGTCCTCCTGCAGTGCCACCATCATGGCCAGGTGCTGGTCCACGTCAGGCTGGCTGGCGGCGTCGCTCTCCCCCCTCAGGGGGTCGTGCATCAGCTTCAGCTCGCTCTCCCACGGCAGGATGTAGGTGTGGCCGTAGTAGAAGCCCAATGGGATCTTGGCTCTGGCGTTGGTGCTGCCGTATCGGCCAATCACAGTGATCTTCCGGAGGAAACAATGGATAAGTGTGTATTGTGAGAAAGATGCTTCCTCACTGATCCATGTTTTTCCCTTGTACTTTATACAATCTCTCTGGCACTACTTTATATCAGAGACATGTGGCTACAAAAAAACTGAACAAAGTTTAAAAGAAGAAAAAGAAAAAGAGGAAATAATCAACAGTAAGTAAGTATTGCCATTTCCTGACTAGAGATCCAGCTGCCTACATCCCAGCATCATCTCCAGCCCTTCCTCACCTTCATGAAGCGGCAGACGGGCGGGGGCAGCAGGTCGTGCAGGATGAGGGAGTGTGTGCTGATGTCGGTGGCCACCACCAGCCGCCGGCCGTCCACCTCCTCGCCCAGCGTCCAGATGTCGATGGACAGGGAGGCCAGGTCCCCGCAGGTGGGGATCAGTGCGTCCGTCAGGAGCACCGGCCGCCCAAAGTCTAATGTCACGAACCTCCGCGCACCTGGACAAAGCACCAGACTTACAACTACGCTTCATACGGCTCGTCACATTTTCAAAATGTGCTCTTATCGTGCCCATGTGCATATGCATTGGTGTGTGTTGGTACCTGTCTGTGTGTGTGTGTGTGTGTGTGTCTGTGCATGTGTGTGTGTCTGTGCATGTGTGTGTGCATGTGTGTGTGTCTGTGCACGTGTGTGTGTCTGTGCATGTGTGTGTGCATGTGTGTGTGCATGTGTGTGTGCATGTGCATGTGTGTGTGCATGTGCATGTGTGTGTGATCTATGCATGTGTGTGTGCATGTGTGTGCATGTGTGTGTGCATGTGTGTGTGTCTGTGCATGTGTGTGCGTGCGTGTGTGTCTCACCTGAGTGCATGCGCTCTATGATGATAGACTGGTGAGGGGACGGCTGCAGGAAGTGGGAGGCCTGAGAGATGGCTAACGCCAGCCCACTGCCCATGGGATTCTGCAACCAAATAAAGATCAACATAGTCAACTCACACTCACATTCATGATGAAGATCATCTCAAACAGACCAACCATCTTCTTTAGAAGAACCATCATTACACAGGAAAGTTTACTATTGTGAACAACCTGTGAACTATTTAAACCAAACAGCCAATAAAGAAAAAAGGGAGGGCAGTCATTTTGACAATAAAGTGCTAATAATGAACTGGCCAAGCAACAGCCATGTCTGAGACTGATCCCTTGGCAACATGCAGCATAAACAGAAGTTCTAATTTGGTATAATATAATATTTAGTTTAGTATAATATAATATTTAGTTTAGTAAAATATAGTATTTAGTTTAGTATAATATACTATTTCGTTTAGTATAATATAATATTTAGAGTTTAATTTCTCTCTGAGCGTCTGCATGCAGAGCACCCAATGTGGGACTGACCGGCTTGGCCTTGTGGGAGTTCTTGTTGTGTGCGGCGAGGTTGACGGTGGGCGGGTCGATGATGGAGCCGGGGAAGAGCTGCGCCAGCTCCACGCTGATGGCCGCCGAAACCGCCTCGTTGGGCGGCGTCAGGGGCGGGGTCATGAAGAGGGGCGTGGTCTTTGGCGTGGGCGGGATGACGTCGGAGGGGTGGATGAAGAAGCCGGGGGCGCTGGAGATGGTGGCGGAGGGGTTGGAAGGCACGGAGTTGTGGATGGGGCCCACACCGGACGCGGCCGCGGCAGCAGCTGCTGAGGTGGTCTGGTGCAGCTTGGCCTCCAGCTTGGCTTTCTGTTGGGCATAGGAGAGATGCTGAAACCACCCAGCATTAAAAACCGGATAGTAATTGAATATGCAGAAATAAACTTATTTAACAAGCATTTATTGTTAACAATAACAGTAAATATGAAGTACTGAACCCATTAAAGGGGATCTGTATAAAACCATGAGTGTGGTGCAATGTTAATGTGGTGCAATGTTGATTTAAACTCATTATATTACAGAACATGATATCAGTTCTCTTGTATTGTGCTGTTCAGTGAACAAAATGTCCCTGGTGATATTAGTGTGTCAACCAATCAATCATAAAGTCAGTGAATCAGATATAATGACAATGTGTGTGTGTGTGTGTGTGTGTGTGTGTGTGTGTGTGTGTGTGTGTGTGTGTGTGAAAGAGTGTATACGAGTGTTTGATCAAGGCAATGAGCTGTATGATCTATGTGTGCTAATATTTGTGTTTGCATACTGATATGCATTGGAGTTTGCATGCATGCATGCATTGTAATGCGGTGGCCCTGACCTGTTGCTGCAGCTTGAGCAGCTGCTGTTGTTTCTCCTGCAGGACCTGCAGCTGCTGTTCGGCCGACACCATGGCGTGGGACAGCGACTGCAGCGCCACCTGGGCCGCGGAGCTCAGCGCCGTGGACGCCTCGCCGACTGACCCCGCCGACAGACCTCCCACCCCGGGGGTCACCCCGAACGTGCTCACTGTAGGGTGAAGCCATAAAAAATGACTCAGGGTCAGCCTGAAATCAACTCTTAAGCTTGTGTGCTCTTCGTAACAGCATCTGGGGAGGACTCGAGATTAAGACCCACCCCGTTTCAAAATCTATAATTGGGCTTCTGGTCCAAATTCAGGCCTGTTTATTCTGAGTATTTGTTGCTATTAAACATCTTGGAATGAACTGATCCATCCAAAGTTCTTAATGCAGTAAGAACGTAATTTGAGGTGCCAAAGCCTAGAGTGCTGTATTGCACTATATATTGCCATGTGTGGAACAGCACTGTTTTAGTAAAAGTGTGTATATGAGGAAGTAGAAGTCATAAAAAGAGATATGTACCGGTGAACATGCTGGCGTCATCCCTCTCCACCCTCGTCCCATCACTAGTGGAGACGCAGGTGAAATGCAGAGGCTCCACCTCTAGTAGACCCGTCAGGGCTGTGAAACTGCCCTCAGCGGCGGCACAGCTGCTCACCTTACCATTCCCTACAGAGAGAGAGAGAGAGAGAGAGAGAGAGGGAGAGAGAGAGAGAGAGAGAGAGAGCGAGACAGAGAGAGAGAGAGAGAGAGCGAGAGAGAATGTGTGTGTGGGGGGGATAGATACACAGATAGAGCGCAACAGACAAAGAAAGAGCAAGAGAGATAAAACAAACAGGGAGGGGATGGTGAAAGAGGGAGAACGAAAGAAAGTAAGAAAGAGAGAGAGAGAGAGTTAACAATAGTGCTTTAGTTACATGAGCTATATCCAGACAAGCAGAATAGATCCTGATCTGTTTTCTCTCTGTGAGACACCTGATAATGCTATCCAGTTGTACAACTAATCTAAAGATCTAATCCAGCTAATCATGGACATCTATTGTCCAGACAGCACTGGGTATACGAACTTAGGCAGGCTGTATTGTGTGTTTAATGTCTACCAGACACACTGACGATGGCTTAAGGCCGAAACGCGAAATAAACTGGTCTTAATATTATTGAGAAAAGCTTGAGAGTGCGGTTTTTATTATACTCAAAGTTAATATTCTTTTACTCGCACCCGAAAAGTTATTTATATTCTTTGGAAGTAGAGCGCTCCCATCCCTACTAATGTCTACCAGCCCAGGGACTGCAGATGGAAAAGAGGCAATAGCTACATATGGCACACGGTGTGTTATCTCTTCTGACACTAATGTGTTGTGGACATGGTCTTCCAAACTGAAGCTGGTAAAGTAACTGACACTAAACAGAGGCAGGTCCACTGCAGTGAGGTCAGGGGGGAGAATCTCACCTGAGAGAATGTCTGACAGGTCGATCTCGTCAGACTGGACTCCAATGCTGCTGTTGAAGGCATTCTTACAGGAGGAGCCGCTCACCTCCAGGTCAAAGAGCACAGGGTCAAAGGGCGAGCTGTACAGCCCATACCTGCAATCAAATAAAAACAAAAACAAAACAAGACAGTTGGTGAGATTAAGATTTAGACTGGTTAATCTTCTAACACTTAGTTAATTAGCAAGCAATGACCTCAACAAATTGTCACTCTCTCCAAAAGTTCTTCCTCTTTATCAGAGGTGAAGCAGATGGTCTTTCATATTTCTTGTTTTGTTTTTAAATAAGAAATTACATTTTTAATAAAAGAAAAATTAAAAAAAAAATTAAAAAGACCCAAAAAAGGTGTTTGTCCAGTCTACTGGCTCACCCGCCCATCATGTCCAGATGTGTAGCTGAATCTGCACATGGACTCACCTGGTCTGCAGCAGGGCCTCCAGGGGGGTGAGCCGGTCCTGAAGCTGCCGGGAGACGGCCGTGAGCAGGGAGGCGCACGCCGTGCTGCAGCCCGCCAGGTCCTCGTCCTTTACATAGTTCAGCAGCACAAAGTACCAGAACACTGCACCTGAGAGAGCCACACACACACAGACACACAGACACACAGACACACAGACACACAGACACACAGACACACAGACACACACACACACACACACAGATGGGGGAGGAGGGAACAAAGAGGAGGAGTCAGTACCAGTATCAACATGTAAAAGTAACTTTATCTACTTCTCATTTTAGATTTGGTTTGTATTTCTCCTGATAACGGATCAAAAGGAAGACCAAACTGACTGCGGATGACCTACCACCAGTAGCTGCTGCGGGTAAGTAAGGCATATTCTCCAGTAGAGCCTTCAGCAGAGCCATGCCAAACCCCTGCTGTCCAGGGTCTCCTTTACCGTTACTGCAACACAAACAACAACTAAACAATCACTCATCGCATTTCCAAAATAAACAACAACATAAGTTAGCGCCTTGAATAGGCATGCGTATTGGAGCTGCTTACCTAATACAAAGTGCAAGAAAGCGTGAGCATTTGTGGGCTATGCTCCGGCCCGTCTGGAAGAAGCAGACTCGGACCATGTCTATGAGCCGCTTCCTGGTCCTGGTGAGCAGGCCTTCCTTCCCCTCTCTGGGACTGCAGACACACACAGGTGGAGGTTTGGGATCAGAAAAAAACATATGCCAGTTCACTGGATTAAGTGAGTGTGGGTGGGTGTGTGTGTGTGTGTGTGTGTGTGTGCGTGTGCGTGTGTGTGCATGTGTGTGTGTGTGTGTCTCTCCTCACAGACAACATATATGCACACAGAGAGAGAGAGAGAGAGAGAGAAAGAAAGAAAGAAAGAAAGAAAGAAAGAAAGAAAGAAAGAATGTGTGTGTGTGGGGGGGATAGATACATGAACATATGCCAGTTCCCCTGGATTTTGATCCCATAGCAAAATCACTGTCAATTTTTTCGTGCGTTTGTAGTAGATTTACACACGATCTATACACGTATGGTGGCTTGGCACCTGCACCCAAACATTACACATTAAATTTCTATTTCATCATCAACTCTCATGATTGGATAATCAGTGAGCAAAAAAACACAGGCAACGTATACACACACACTAATACACACACACACACACACACACACACATCCCTACCTGCAGGGTCCGTTTGAGTAGACCCCAGCCAGCCAGCAGAGGATGTCCAGGATGAGACTCTGGGCATGCTCAGTGCTGGCCGTCTCATCCGAGCGCTTGCACAAGCCGTTCAGCAGCTTCTCATGGAATTCTGGGAACTGCAACATTGCACAGCGCTGGATTCTGTAGGATTCAAACAACATGCAACTGTTTTAAACCTCGCCTTCAAACTCTGTAAAAACAAGCTGCTCAGTCTGTACACCCGTCTGTCAAGATCTGGAACAACAAACTGCTCAGTTTGTACACCTGTCTGTCAAGAACTGGGACCACAACCTGCTCAGTTCAGTCCAGTCATTGGTAGAAAAAGGGCAGCACTGGCTAATTTAACACCCTGAAAATACGCTTTGTTTGAAGTGTCAACATGAAGGGAGTGCTGTGGGCGCTTGAGTGGCAGAGGGTGTGTGTGGGTACCTTTCTTTGGGAATGGAGGTCTTTTTGAACCTCCTGATTGTGATTGACACTTCCTGCAGCAGGTCACAGCCACGCAGGTTATCTGGTTTCTTTGATGCTGGTGGAGGGTCCATTTTAGATGTGGACGCTTTTTCCTAATAAACAGGAAATAGGGAAGAAGAGGGGAAGAGGAAGAGGAACAGAGAAGGAGATGAGTAGGCAGGACAACACAGTAAGGGAGTGCTTGCGTCTATGTTTTGTATGGATAACAATGCAGTTCCTCTCTCCAACCACTTGGTGGTGCTAGCAAGGCAACGGCCTTTACTAGGAATAAAACTCAAATCAGCACAGACTCATTACTTCCATCTGGCGAATACACAGGACTAGAAAAATCCTCTCTAGCCAAACCCACATAACGACGGGCCTACTGCACAGAGCAGCATCTTAAGAAAGGGCAATGGCTGCCAAGGTGTCCTGATATGAGAAAATAATGGGCCGTGGTGAGGTAGTGAGCTCCATGACATCCTGGGACGTACCTTGGTGGCCTGGGCACGCTGCAGCAGAGAGGAGAGGGACTGGGCTTTGCTGCTCTGGGGCTTGGAAGGCATCCTGACCACTGGCCGCGGGTTCTCCTCCATGCCCTTGTCGCTCACGGCCTTAATGTGAACCAAGAACGAGCGGTACTTTCCCCCCGCCATACCTGCAATGAGACGAAAAGGAAACAGTGAAGAGGTTTGATTCAACTCTGAATGTATTGCCATCACTAATTAGGATTGCCTATGATGCCTTGCATTACCCAAAGCCCAACGTGTTCAGAGCACATCTCTGTAGGTAAGTGGGTGGTACTACAGAGGAAGTTATGTTTCTTTCACACACACTCAAGAGTCTCACCTTTGACCAACTTGGGACTTGTTAAGCTCAACATCCCAGCATGGCCGGAGAGGTCGAGGCCACTGGCCAACCACACAGGGCCACAGAGGATGTCCTCCTTGTGGTCCTCAAGAAAAGGACAAAGCCTAGAACCTAGCAGGAAAAATATCAAAAAAGAGAAGCCATTAAGACGAGAAATATGTAAAAGAGCGACTTCACATGACGTCAGGACATCAGGACTCTTTAATGCTCTCTGCTCAATTATGAAAAATGTAAATGTCGATGTTAATTTGATGACTTGCCCTTCTGAAGGGTGTAATCCCTGCAGTGCGATTATCTGACAAGTGCATTTAAATGGTAGAGGGTAGGCTCTTGCAGTAGCACAGCCCCCAATGCTAATACAATGCAATATCTTCGAATGTGCTAAACGTAAGAATTTTATTTATAAAACATTCCACAGAATGTGAATAATTGACTTACATATATACTTACTTACATTACATGGTAAAAAAATACCTATGCTATGTGTTGCCCATAATTGATTTCATCACAGTACAGTGTGTAATTTAATTGACAGCTCAAAGAAAAACACACATTCAACTGTGCACTTCCTCTTTAATGGTTAGACCATCAGTAAGCTCAAAGGCAAGATCGTTAAATGAAGACCACCTTACAGGGACAACCTTGAAAGCAAACTTGGCAACCTCAAAAGGGCTCGTATCCCCAATGCACACCCAACCAGGTTTGACAGTGCAGCTACCTGGTGACTCCTCGATGTCCATGCCCTGGATGTCCTCCACATAGTCGTGCAGGAGAGGCGGCCCATTCCTCTCGCCGTTTGTGTGCAGGGCCTGGGACAAGGGGAACATGATCTGCCTGTCCACCGCTGTCTCTGGAGATAGGGGATGAAGCAGAGGCTTTTATCAAGAAGGGAAAACCAGTCAGCTGTCATGTCGTCTCAAACATCATGGCGCTGTCGTAGCCACTGGTGCATGGAGTTTAATCAAGAAAGCTATTAGCGTGTGCATTCTGTGTGCATGTCTGTGTTTGAGAGAGAGAGAGAGAGAGAGAGAGAGAGAAAGAAAAAAGAGAGAGAGAGAGAGAGAGAGAGAGAAAGAAAGAAGGCAATAGTATTCTCACCGTTGACCTTGCCCAATCCTGGGGCCTTGTTCTTCAGTAGGGTGATCTGGATCTGAGGAATGTTGGTAATGTTGGCGTTCATCACAAACTTGAAGTCCACGTGGCCCACCATGCACGCTTTGGGCAGCACCAGCTCAAACACGTGTTCATCCCAGCTACAGCTACACAGAGACGGGAGCACAACAGATACATAATAAAAACAAAGTATTAGATTACAATGAACCTCTAGCCTCTAACCAAATCCCTCATCTGCTTTTTAGTGTTTTCCCCAAAACAGGACTACTACTATTTTAGTTTATGGGCGTGTTTGACAAGCATGATCTGTGTGAAAGGTAAGCACATGGTGTGTGGGCGCGTGTGGGCGCCTGTATGCTTGTGTGAGATGGGGAGAGCCTATTTGCAGCAGGCCAAAAGAGGACCTGTTATGATGCTTCAGGTTGCAATGCTGATCAACTTTATTCACATACTAAACCATGCATACTTTGCTACATAGCTTTACTGTAACCGTCTTCATTCTAAACATAATCATTCTTCAGAGTGGATAAGAGACTCTCAAACTGCACTCTCACGCACATGCACAGACATATGTCTCTGCACACACCAACATGTACATGCTTACACACACACACACACACACACACACACACACACACACACACACACACCTGTCGTTCTGCAGCTTCCATGTGCGTGTGTGCTGTGCAGCATCTCCGTGGTGCTGCTGGTGCAGGTGCTGCGGGTGGCGTCGCTGCTGCTGCTCCTGCTGCACCTCCCCCCAGCAGGGCGGCACCGTGGCCGAGAAGCGTGGCGTCAGAGTCTCGAAGCGCGTCAGCTCCACCAGAGACGACAGCGTCTCCACGCCCAGAACCTGGTCCACCAGAAGGTCAATTCCTGCTGCAGGACATGCACGTGAGGGCCAGACAAACAGATAGCGGTTATGACTGTGAAGTACAAGTGTGTCACCCAATTACCCCACCTACAGACAGAAACAATATACTGACTATCCCTGTCCATTGATCCCATGTTCAGCAAGGCAACGCTCATATTGAAGATACAAGAGTGTGACTGATACGAGCCTGACTTTACAGGTCGAGATCCAATCACATTTAGGCCATGAGTAAGCAAAAACAGGGGAGGCCCATGGTGTAACCGTTTTAAAGTCTTTGCATTGTGAGCCTTTCGAAGGAATGAAACATTGCTTCTGAGAAGTGAGGAACAATGGCAACATTCATGACTATAGGTGGTTATGCATGATGCCTGGAAATTGGATTTCACACTTTAACGCAACAGTTAGCAACAGTAACGCTTTCAGAACCAAGTAATGGTTGCCAGGATGCCGAGAGTGATGAGTCATGCTCTAAGAGTGATGAGTCATGTTCTAAGAGTGATGAGTCATGTTCTAAGAGTGATGAGTCATGTTCTAAGAGAGGAAATGGAGGCCTACCTGTGATCCCTGGGCTCGAGGGGTTCGAGGACGGCTTCGTCCCTTCAAACAGCTGATCCACCCCTTTAGAAAGGGGGCCATCGACAAAAATGTCGGCGTCATCTATATCGTCAAACACACCTCCAATTTGAAGGAAATGAAGTTCTCCACCTTGAGGGGGAAAGAATGTATTCTCATGTTATAGTACATGTACTATCAATATTAACAGTATAACATTGTTAAAGAACTGTTATAAAAATGTTACAAGTACATAGCAGTCTACTGTATTTATGATCTCAATTTGACAATCTTAACACTTCATACACATTCATCACCAGTTGCTTATGCACAGAACAACCCACCCCCCCCCCAGCCCCCAGCGGTCCCATCCAGACGTCTGATCTGATAAGAGGCCTAATAATTACTCCTCTGTAATTTCAAGTCCAAGAGGAGTAGCTCTGAGGTGAGAGCATGGAAACCCCCAGAACACTAGGCGTATCATTTCACATTGAGAACGCTTTAGGTTCACGCCTCTTGAACATCACCTGTTGCTCATAAACTCATACACCTTCACATTACCTACAACACATTCATCTTCATTTGACCTGAAGGCACCACACACACACACACTATATATAACAAATGTGGCATATGAAGGAGGACAGCAGAACATCCAACATATTCATACTGTGAATGTGTGTGTGTGTGTGTGTGTGTGTGTGTGAGAGATCGCGCCACAGTCCTGATTTGTGTTCAGCGAAGGAATTTATGGGCTATGTGATACATTTACATCTGGCAGCTGAGAAACAGGGGGCACCCCCTTCCTCCCTGAGTCGAGCCATGGCTTATTTCAAACGACTATCGCGGCGCAGGGGGAGACACTGCTGGGACCTCAGCAGGGTGTTCACTCACTGAGCACAACACTGCAGGCTATGGACGATCACTGCAGTGCGCTTAACTACAACTTGACACTTTCAATTACAAAGCATCCTCTTCAAAGAGTTAAACCGAGGTGAATGAAAGGTCGTAGGCAGAAGAGAACGCATACTGGCCACAAATAACATGTTGGCAGAGATATTCACCAGGACCACAGTCAAGGGAAGACGACTTATAGGCTAGGTGCCCGAAATACTCAGTGTGGGCTGTTTGCTTCCTGTTTAGCCAGGTGTGTTTGAACCTGCCACTATTCTGAATGTAATTAGTGTCTACACGTCCTTCTTTATCGTAACGCTGATTCACTAGGTGGAACACCTAACCAGGTCCGTGTAGACGCTAATTACATTCAGAATAGCGGCAGGTTCAAACACACCTGGCTAAACAGGAAACAAACAGCCCACACTGAGTATTTCGTGCACCTAGCCTATTGACAAAAAAGGTTTCCAAGATTTTCCCCAAGATCAGACAATCATATACTTTACTTTTCCACAGCAAAGATAAGTAGTTTTAATGGATTGTGCTTGCTATTGGAGCTGAACTCCTGACATTGTGAATAGTGCTGATATCTCCAGTGCACCATTAGAATATTGCTGA
This sequence comes from Sprattus sprattus, assembly GCF_963457725.1. Lineage (NCBI taxonomy): Eukaryota > Metazoa > Chordata > Actinopteri > Clupeiformes > Clupeidae > Sprattus > Sprattus sprattus. Next base: position 5,599,853 of record NC_137910.1, on the reverse strand, counting down.
TATCTCCAGTGCATCTCATCTTTCCAGTGGAGCTCTAGCAGCCAGTGAAGAGGCCCTCACCTTTGGTGCAGGCACACAGACGCTCAGTCCCCGAGCAGTAGGTGACCGAGACGAAGGGGTCCACCTCATCGCCGCCCTCTTTGATGGCCGGCTCCACCTTAGCCAGCACTTCCAGCGTGGCCAGGTCCAGCACCATGATGTAGCCGGCTTGTGTGGTCACCACCAGTTTCTCCTTGGCCGCAGACGAAGCGGACGAGGAGGTGTTGGTGCCGTGAGCGGCGCCGGTGGCGGTGGTGCTGCCGTTTGGACCGGTGCCGGGTCCGTTCTTGACGCCGGACGCCGGCGTGTCGTCCGAGGTGTCCTCGCAGTCTTCCTCCCGTCCGTCCAGCGCGTCCGCGGGCAGCAGGATGAGCGAGGTGACGGCGTCGCGAGGGTCGCGGATGTGCTGGACCTTCACCGGCTCCTCCTCCAGCGTCACGATGCGCGTGGAGTAGTTGAGCTTGTAGAGCACCAGGTACCCTCCGCCGCCGCTCCCCGGGCTGCCGGCGAACGCCCGGGACGAGGGCAGCTGCTGTTCGGGGGGCAGGATGAGGGGCGTCTGCTGGGGCGTGGTGGCCCCGTGGGTGCCCTCGTGCCCGTTGGCCAGCGTGGGCAGAGCGTGGAGCTCGTCCTTGCGGCTGCGGCTGCAGAGGGCCGAGCGCTGGCGGTTGAGGTTGTTGAGCGCCTCAACCTGGTTGATGGCGCTGAGCGACTCCACGGAGCAGGGCTGGAGGCCCACCAGGAGGTGCAGGCCATCGCTGCAGGGCGTGATGGAGTCCACGTACAGGTTCTCGTCCTCCAGCTCCTTGGGCAGCCGCAGGCACTGCACCAGGGCGCCGGGCCTGGGCCCCAGGGAGCCCCACTTGTCGGGCGGGTCCACGGGGCCGAGGTTGGCGGTGGCGTCGGCGAACTGCTGGATGTAGGTGATGGGCGGGTCCTGGAGCAGCAGCTGCTCGTGCGAGTCGAACTCCATCTCGATGATCTGGGGCACGGTGAAGCCGTCCTCGTGCAGGCTCTTGCCCATCAGGTTGTTCATCTGGGCAAACACCTTGCCCGTGGCCTTCTCGTCCGCCTCCTTGATGCTGTACAGTAGCAGCACGGGGATAGTCCTGCGGATGGGGTACATGGGGAGACTGGGGGACCCCAGCTCAGGGGTGGGGAGGCAGGTCTCTATCTCCATGGGACCCTGGTCAGGGGCCACGACCACGAGGGGGGTGGCCTCAGGGACCTGAGTCCTTAAGGGTCCGTCGGCTGTCGGGGGCCGCCGCGCCGGGGTCAAGGAAGGGCCCCCGGCGAGAGGGGAGCTGGCGGCCGAGCGGTAGCTGAGCAGGCCTCCCGTCAGCAGGCAGGGGAAGGGAATGTTGTGCTGCTCGGCTGGCTTCTCCTTGGCCTTGTCGGCCTTGGCCTGCGCCAGCGCGGGGTTGGCCCCTAGCTCCTCCAGGTCCTTGACGGTGTCCTCCAGCACGCTGGCCACCACCTCCCACTGCAGCTTCTCGGGCTGCTGCAGCACGCTGAGCGCCGTCACGCCCAGGCTCACATCCAGGCTCTCCTTCTGAGACGGGTGACCTGAGGAAGACACACGGCAGTCAATGACAATGGCTTCAAGAGCCCCGACATTACTTAATTACAATTACAGCTGCTCACAGATGCAAACAGGGAGCTGCAAACAGTTTTTTTTTCACCAATTATGAGAGCTGGATATGTTTTCATGAAGATTCAAGATTAACATCAGTATGCATATTAGTAACTTTTTATTCTTCTTATAAAGGCTATTTAAGCGGATAATGGTAACACTTCACAGAATAGTACCACGCGAGTATTAAAGTGCTGTGCATCCAGTATAAGGAGATGATTTCTAATGGGCCAGTCAGTAGTAATGGTGTTTACACACAACACGTTCCCCCATGTCACCTGACTTATACAAATCTGCATAACATAATCCCCGACAGACACACACACACACAGTGAGAATCCTGTTAACTGAGCGACATGCTGACAGACCTGCTGGCACGGCATTATGTTAAACTAGAGCCACCGCTGGCAGATACAGCAGGTCGGTGTCAGGACAGTAAAAAAAATTAAAAATAAAACAATACTCAAGCTGAGATGTAACAGAAGGGTGCAGATGGAAAGCGGAGAGGAGGTGGAATCCACAGGCCTGCTAAGAAGCAGCGGCACGTAAAGCTCTGTACCTGTGACTGACTCCGATCTGGAATGCTCTTCGCTGTCTGAGTCCTCCAACTGATCATCACTGCAAACACACACAGACACAAAACACACAGACACAAACAGGGAAGATAAAAGGTTAAATACTCAATGTCTGTCTGCGCTGGTTGTTGTTGTTAAGAAGACGTGATTCATCTTGACAGATGGGATGGTGGGTTGGTGAGGGTTGGTGATCTATTCTGATCTTTCCAAAACTCTTGCCTGATTATGGAAACAAAACAAGCCTTGCCGCCTGCCAAGCCTCCTGATTTTAAGCCAAATCTCTGGATATGGGGATATAAACATCTTCAGTTCAGAGACTGATTTCATCCAATTACCTTGAAGCTTTTTGTACCACCTCTAAACTACAAAACTTCAATTGAATACACCATAATAGTCACACTGGCTCAGGGTTCCCACGCTTGCCTTGAAAAAAAATTCCATGCTACCTCCTGATTTTCCAGGTACCATATAAAGTGATGATCTATAGGCCCCTGAAGCGCCCCCCTTCCCTCACACACACAACCCCCTAGAACACCTGACTACTAACTTGATTTAAAAGATGTGTCAGTCAAGTCTACATTGTAAATGCTTAGAGATTATGTCTTTTTTATAATATTCATGCATGAAATAATGCAACAAGCTGTAGATGAACAATCAACTGTGAGGTTGACCTATGCTAGAAGTTGGTTAGAAGTCTCTCTCTCTCCCTACACCGATCCCCTGCCTCTCTCTCTCTCTCTCTCTCCACCGATCACCTGTCTCTCTCTCTCTCTCCCTCCACCGATCCCCTGTCTCTCTCTCCCTTCACCGATCCCGTTACTCTCACCCCAGTGTGCTGGTGTACGGCCCTCAGAAAGCAGTGTGCTGGTGTACGGCCCTTAGGGACACGTTTCTAACCCAGCTCCCATGGCCCTCTCTTCCTCCCGTCCCTGCTGAGACCTGCATGTGCTTGCTAACCATCATTAATGAATCCACATTCAAAACAAACTCTCCTAAATGTGGTGAATAACACGGTTTTAGGAAAAGTCAATGAGTAAAACTGCATATGGGGATCAAACATAGTTCTAGTATTTTAAAAGCAAGGTAAAAATCAGCAAGTTGCAGCCAGCTAGTTAGCAAGATTGCACTGCTTACTACCTAACATCGATAAACCCAGGTTTACCGCACAGTTAAAACAATAACCCTAACTTGCGTAAGATGTTTCACTGTAGATGTCAAGGCTCCCATGTTGGCTGGGAAATGTATGTATTTGACCCTTCTATTGAGATCGCGAGTAACGTTTCTTGGCTATATTCCCGAAGTCCACCAATCCGAAACTATACTTTTAAAGTCCATTCCACCAGGTTGCCTGCATCAAATTCCAACATCCAATATACCAGAAAGGATGCCAAGAGCATGCTCTACATCTACAACATGGGATCATCCATTTCTATCAACTAAAAGCTGTTCACATGTAAAGGTTTTTATAAACACATCTTAATTCTGTGCTCAATAGTACTATTTTTCACATCATCCAAAACAATTTTCCAGGACAACTGTTTCAATTTCCATGTAAGTGTTCACTTTTGCCCAGTTTCCATGACTTTTCCAAACCTGGAAAATTAAAAAATAAATTCCATGTTTTCCATGGTTTCCAGGTACCGTGGGAACCCTGTGGCTATTTTATGGCAACTTAAATGCCTTTATGACAACCTATGGGAACTACAGTATTCAGTAATTGTATTAACGGCTAGTGGAATCTTCATTGTGTGCATAAAACTACAATAAACAAAACCGTTTAACCGAGTTTAGAAAGCAAATCCTTCTCACCCCTACTTTTCCTAATTTCCCTGTTTGATTGACATCCCAAAAGCTCAATGCCCGACTGATCTTCTCCTCTGACTTTCATCTGATAGGCTCAGGGTTCAGATATATATGTTAGTTATCCCCCCTCTAGCTTCTGAGCTCCACACTGAGACGGTCTGTAATATGTGCTTTGGAGCAGGCTCCTCTCCCCATGTTTCTGCTGTATGTACCTGTCCCCCTCTAGTTTTGGCAGGTCCGAGCAGCTGGACGAGTCCTCCAGCCAGGCCAGGGTGGGCCTCCTGGACTCCGGGCCCAGGGTCTGCTCGCTGCTCGACAGGAAGAGCTGCCGCAGGATCACTGGGTCGTATGGGTTGATCTCAAACTTCAAGTGCACCTGGAGCCAGGACAGCAGACAAACAAAGGACATCATACACAAGCTCCGGAACAGGGACACATTCAGGACTTTCAAACGTACACTCTCACTCTAAAATGTCTGAACGAGACAGAATAGGTAGATACCAAATACCAACTTGAATTTTATCTGTTTTTCTTTTGTGTTATATGTTTGGATATGTTTTCTGAGGAGTTTTCCATTTGCTGTGTACGTAATGGATGTTAATGTAACTGTAACTCTTCTCTTTTGATTGTCTTGTGCTGACTGCCTTGGATCAATAAACAATAAGTAAAAAAAAAAAAAAAAACATGAAACTCAGGGCAAACCTTCATCAGCTTGGACACGTCCCATATGCATATCTTGCCCCTCTTGGTGGCGGCAGCCAGGAAGTGCGGGCAGCTGCCGAAGCCGTAGCAGGCAATCTTGTCTGAGCCGTCCGGACTGGGGAACTGTGCCGGGCTGGTCGCCAGGGTTACTGACAGCGGAACATTCTGCGTGTGCTCGCCCTTCACAAATGGACAGTTGGGGGAATGTCGCTCGTGCTCCGACCTGAAGGGCAGAGATCTCAGCGTCTCAAGAGTGCTCACACTTCCTCCAACATACTGGAGGCATTCCTTTAGGATTCAGGATGTGCCTCACAATGCGATACACACGATGCATGATATAATTATGGCTATTTCGTTAATCAAATACAAAGTTCCTTTCTAAGACACAGTTTAAAGCAGCAGCTGAGCTGACCCACCAACTACATGAATGAGGATGGATGTATGGACTATGTGCACATGGCTTACTCACCATGGTTCATCTGTGGGCTCCCAACACACCAGGCACACACTACAGGTGAAACACATGGCCCGGTCATCGCCCGTGGAGGCAGGCTGCAGAGATGGAGAGAGACACAGACACAGACAGACAGACAGACAGACAGACAGACAGACAGACAGACAGACAGACAGACAGACAGACAGACAGACAGACAGACAGACAGACACAGACAGACAGACAGACAGAGACACAGACAGACAGACAGACAGACAGACAGACAGACAGAGACAGACAGACAGACAGACAGACAGAGACAGACAGACAGACAGACAGACAGACAGAGAGTGAGTGAGCGTCTGGGCCTGGTGGATCTGAATCAATAATAAATCAGGGATGATTAAAGAAGCCTGAGCACCTCATCCGAACCGTCTCAAGGGGAATGAAGACTTTTGTGCGTTTCAATGATCTATCATCGTCATCCTGAGTTCAGTCACCAAATTCTACATCAATACAATTATTAACATATATGGCAGCTCCTAATTATAAAAAAAGGATGAGTTTCCATGGTTTTAATAAATTCCCTTTCTACTGGGGGGGTGGGGGGGTAATCTCGACTCCCACTTGTTCTGTTGGCATAGCAACCGGGTACAAGGCAAAGAGATGCACTGCCATTTCCATGGAAACAAACACTAATCAGTTTCCTTGGTTTTAATGGTAAGGCCGAGGGGGAATGGCCTCTGGTGCCTGAATGAGCCTGGGGAATCTGGGGGATTCCACCAACAAAGCGAAACCAAAAGTGGGTTTTTCACACTGTGCCTAAATATTACACAAAAGGCTCAATGACATTATGTAAGAGAAACAGAAAGAGACAGCGAGAAGAGACGGAAAGAACCTCAAACAGAAAGTACAAGTCAGAAAACATGAAGCAAAGAGAAGGATGCCAGCAGAATGAAAGAAAAGCAAACCAAAGACTGCAAAGGAGCAGACTGAAAGAGAACTGAAACAAACAGAAAACAAATGGTTTTGGACACACTGCCCACCTGGTGGTAGAATCCTGCCTGGGCCATGGGGTCTGGCTGTGCCCAGCGATAGCCAGCATGTGGCCAGGACGTGAACGTTTCTCTCCTGTTTGCCTCACTGTACATCAAGGATCTGGAGAAGGACAGCCACATAGGCAACAAAGCAGACACACACACACACAGCCCAGTAAGTTAAGTTTTACTCAGGACACATAACAACAACACAACTGAAATTGAACACCACATATGCTTGGGGTCAAAGGTGGAAATGGGTTACAACAAGTTTACTACTGTGGTGGGACACCAATGTGTTCACCTTTTTTCATCTCAAAGCTTCAGTAAAAGCGTAGGCTAGGTTAAAGACTCCCTATAGTTACCAGATAGCATTTGAGTTGGCTAGCAACCGACTTCAACATTAAGCATGGGTGGTGCTGGCGTTCTCTCACCTATCTACAGAGCGTCCGGGCCCCACCCCCAACTCGGGCCGGGCACTCGGTAAGAGGTAGGAGAGCCTGTCCATGATGGACGAGGCCACAGACAAGGCAGCAACGTTCTGGTTTATCTTCTTCAGCTCGTTCACGATGGCACTGGCCACCACCTTGATCACGTGGTGTGGGAGATGGAAAGTCACTGTCGCCCACTGGAGGAAGGAAGGGGGAGAGAGAGAGAGAGAGAGAGAGAGAGAGAGAGAGAAGAATGATGATTAATAATGGTGTGACAGCCAGAAAGGTCATTCCCACCAAAAAATGTTTTGTATGTTAATATTCCGCATTGGTGTCATGTGGCAATAGGAGTCAAAGTTGTTAATACAGCAAAGAACAGTCATTCCACCCCCTGGCGATTCTAGTAACATCGACAGCAATCAATCAAATGGGAACAGGAACAACAACACTCCCATCTTCATTGGGGAGTCATTGCTGATCAGTTATTGCCCTCATTGCTAATCTCTCAGGAATTTTTAACGTCTGTCTCGAACCTCATCCATAAGCGGTTGTGATAACTGACCCCAAGATTTAGGTCCTTTATTGGTAAGCTGATTTTGAGAAATTAAACGTGCTGGCAGCGCGGTGCGATTGTTGCTCTGTAGTAGTAACACACCCTTGCATCAGCCAACTGATAAGATGGCTCCCTTAGCTAGATAAGCAAGTTAGATATATAGATAGGTAAGCTGACATGATACCCTACCTATGACTGACCTAAGTAGAGCATTTATTTAAGGCACAATGTATCAATCATCTTTGCTGGCAGTGCTGATGTCTTGCGGAGGTTCAGCGGCAGTATTCTGTAACATGTCATTTTATATAAATAAATGACAGACAAAACTTTGCCATGATTAACTGCTATGTGACAATGAAAGTTCATTATCCAATCAGATTACTGTCTTCTTGAATTGTTAAAGATTTTGTACGTGAAGGGGGCTCGAGAGGGAGAAACAGGATATAGTCAGGGTCATTAAGTGTCACTGCGGTAAATAGTGGGCCAATGAAGTAGTGACCATACAAAATCTAATGAGAAGAGAATCAAATGTCCCTCCTGCCTGCTGCAGAGAAAACCTGGCGGAGGACGGAGAACGTTCCAGAAGAATACAGAACTCGCTAAGAGGGGTCAGGAACAGAGGCGAGAGGGAGATCCATCAGAAGTACACAGCCTAATTGCTAAAGTGGTGTGATACAGGAGTGGGCCACAAAGAGATCATGGCTGGGAGTAAGAAACAGTGTCGTGTGCTTGGCAGCTACCCTGTCCCCTCCCCACCAAATTCCACCCTTTTTTGTGGCTTGCAGCAAAAAAAACATAACACTTTAAGGTAAAAATGCTTATGTTTCACTGCAGTGCAGCAAAGCAGAAAGAATGCAGGCCTGTGACTACTGTAAAGTGCAGATGTATTAGTGACTAGTCATTTACTAATGACCTACAACCTGCGTGAACTGTGTGTGTTGTGAAAGCATTTGTGTTTTGTTTTGAATCTTCATTAGACCCCAGAGGCTTTTTGCCCGGTCAGTAAAGCCTGCATAGGTCCTGAATGTCCACAAAGAAACACCCATCTGCTCTTGGGTAAGGGCTGGTGGGGAAGCTGGTCAGGTGTGTCCACTGCTGCTGACTCACCCAGAGTGTGTGCACACACAGACACACACACACACACACACACACACAAGCTAGAGGGGATTCCCTTACACAAACCCACAGTCATGCAATCATAGCATAGCAGCTCTAACATGACCTAACATGCTGTGCCGTCAAAAAAAGTGAATTGTAATCAAGCCCTGTATAGTTTATTTAAAATACTTGAAAGCTTCATGGCAGTGTTTTTTGTAATGCTCAAATGTGTTATTAAAAGGAGGGTATGTTGAAGTACATGGGATTTATTGTTCTGTTTTTTACTGAGGTATCGAATTGGGTATCGAGAATCTTGAAATGTCACTGGTATTGTAAAAATGTTTGGTATGGCAACATCCCTCGTCAGCTGTGACACGGGTGTGCCATGACTCCCTGAGACGGGCATGTGGGAAAGGCCTGGAGGTCCGCCAACAATGCACTAATAAATGCATGGCAGGCACCTCGCGAAAATGGGGAGTGACTTTTTTACAGAAGGGAACAAAATGACAGACACTTCTAGCCCCATGGGTTCTCAGATCTGGTTCTTTTTTATTAGTACCTCCTTTTTGTATTTATTTTTTGTCTTTTATGCTGAAAAGGTATGGGGGATCCCCAGACCTAAATCTTTCAAATTGGTGGGCGACACCGCCGGAGCCCTAATTATTTATTCATCTTGTAACCTAGCCAGTTACAGCAGTGTTTGACAGAATATTTTTCATCTGAACACCACATAATTGAAATTGCACCCATTTCTGATTATTTATTTCATACTTGTATTGTTATAGATATGTATATAACATGTTGGCTTTCCAAGGTTCAAACTTACTCATTAACAATAACTCTAGTCTGGGAGTTACTGGAAGTGGGAGGAAAGTAGTATATATTGTGTTTTTGTTTCTTTTTTATTACTGAATTGGAATGACGTGTGGTAAGTCAGCTGGGCAGTGACGTGGAAGTGACTGGCGTGGCACTGGGAATGCGCAAACGGACTGAAATATAGAGAAAGTCGCTCATGGCCTAGTGGATGAGGGCCTTCTCTTTTGATATGCAGTTGTTGCAGTACCATTAAAAGACGGGGCCTGGAAGGATCATAGAAAACCGCACTTTGGATAAATTCTTCTTTGAAGTGGCTTACCTGAAATGTATCTGTGGATCTTGACTACTTGGGGTGAGGTTTATCTTTTTTTATTTGTTTTATTTTAATACTTTCGGGTTTTCGAGGATTGTTGCCGCATTCTTCCACTTTCGCTGAAGAGATTACTGTTCTGGATGGACTGTTTCAGACAGGTGGTGGGGGACTCTTGGGTTTGTTTATATTTGGGTTTTTGGGGTGTGATGAACAAAAACAAAAACTGAATTCAGAACACGTTCGCAAATTTGTACACGTTTATTGGAGAAACATGTGGTTCTGTGATTAAAAGTTGTCTTGAAACCTAATAGGGTTTACCGTTTGCATGAAATAATGTTGAGCTGAACTACGCACCCCAACTTATAAAGCTATTTCATTATTTCATATAAACGCAGTGCTTATGATATTTAACAAGCCTGTTTTATAATCTCTCGACCCTGTCAGTATTGGGCAACACAGGGGGGCTAAGGAGCCGCTTGGCCTGGCCTCAGCAGTGGCTTCCCTGATGTTGGTGAGGCTGGGGGTTCCTCTGGCCACAGCACAAGCGGCTTGAGCTTTAGGGAGGACAGATAGGAAAGCCTCCACATTTTCTGTCCTGCACACCAAAGACAAAAGAGAGCAAAAAAAAAGATAAGGCTGGGGTTCCGGGAGGAGGATGAGGAGGGGAGTCGAGAGGGAGGAGGAGAGGAGAGGAGAGGAGAGGAGAGGAGATGGGAGGGGTGGCGTGCTGGGCTGGCACTGCGGTGGACTGAGAGGAAGCTTAGCGGTGTGACTGAAGTCCTGGCATGGGGGATCTGTTACTTGGCTGCTGCGGCTGTGGGGGACGCTGGGGCTGTGGGGGCTGCTGCCTGTGTCTCACTCTCTCTGATGTGCTTTACTGTCAGGGGAGGACACTGGGCATGGAGGGAGGGGGGAGCAGGAGGAGGAGGAGGAGGAGCTGAGTATCTGTGCCTGCTCCTCATTCTGGCTATTGATATGCTGATATGGTCTGCAGAGCCAGCTCTCTCTCTCTGTGCGAGTGTGCGAGTGTGCGTGAGTGCGCGAGAGTGCGTCTGTGAGTGTGTGAGTGTGTGAGTGTGTGAGTGTGTGAGTGTGTGAGTGTGTGAGTGTGTGAGTGTGTGAGTGTGTGAGTGTGTGAGTGTGTGAGTGTGTGAGTGTGTGAGTGTGTGAGTGTGTGAGTGTGTGTGTGTGTGAGTGTGTGAGTGTGTGAGTGTGTGTGTGTGTGTGCTGCTCACTGCAGTCAAATCTCTAGTTACTGGTGTTCGCCCTGGTACCGATGATTGTGTGTATGCAGAGCATACATAACACACACAAAGTCAGACGAGTCTGAACTGCGATCACAAGAACATACCGCTAGAAGGATCACATTCTTGCTTTAGGGATTTATCAAGGTTTCATTCATTTCATCTCAAATTACTCGACCTACTGGAATTTTCTTCTTTTTCGCTGCAATTCCAGCATCTTATAAATACACACACATTTAGTGACAAAGCAGTAGATTTCTATAAAACATTCCCAATGAAAATCCCTGCAGTGGCAGGTAAATAATTGATAAGTGGCTTTCATCAGTACAGCACTTTGGGCTGCCCCTGCTGTCTCTAGCTCAGCCTGCAGTACCCCACCACACACCCACACACACACACACACACACCACACACCCACCACACACACACAAAATCCTTCTCCAGAGCAGGTCGTGCAAGGTGGAGGGCTAGCGGCTGTTGGCTCACTGCGGGGCATTCTGTCTAATGCATTTTTTAATTGCTGCAGTCACTTTTCTAATTGCTACGTTTAAGTAGGGGGCCGTTACGTGGACATGGCTCGACTAGCTGTGGGTCACGAATGGAGACTCTGGAGTCAGGCAAAGGCATACAGGAAGGACTACTGATTTCTATTGACGGCCAATGAAAATGATCCAGATTCATTTCATAATTAATGAGAAGCCTGCTCACAGCCAACCAGTCCAGACAAAAATGTTGTCAATAGCACATTTGAATCATTTCAATAGTCCAAGGGTAATCGCTCTCCATCAGTGTGGGAGCAGTCAATAAACAGCTCATTGTTTGGGGACAGGAACATGGCAGGGCTGTATAAAACTATTCTGCTATAGTCACCGAGACAAGCCGAGACAGGACATATTTCATGTTATGTGTAGAACCTACTGTGTGTGTATGTATGTTTTTATGTTTACTGTATGCACCCACACACCAGAGCAGATTTCAGGTAGGTGACACCTACTTGACAATAAATCTGTTTCTGATTCTGATTCTGACTACAAGGCTTTCCAAAGCAGCAGCGGTGGCAGCAGCTCTCACCTTAGCCACTTTGTGGTTGGCGGCCGTCTCATGTGAGGTATTCTTCAGGCCCTCTTTGAGCTGAGTGAGGAACATCTCGAATCCCTCGCTGTTCGACACGTCCACCTTCTCCAGGCATGCTAAAAGCACCTGCTGGGCCTGTGAGAGCACACACACACACACACACACACACACACACATTAGAGATAAACATCATCAGCAAACCAATGACAACGATGAGTGTTACAAGGACAGGTATTGCAAACACAGGGATATGCGTTTTACAAGTACAGGTATATTTTCTTAAACAAAGAGCAAAATGAACCTTGAAGAGGCCTTAGTCCGTAAGTGTAGCTCTGCAAGCAATAGCCATCTGCACATGAAGTTAAAAATATCTGACTGTCTTTTTTATCATCATACGTCATTTTTTATTCCATGTCTTTATTGTTTGTTATCATGCATGTTAATCTCAATACCTCATTCAAAGTCTGGAGGAAGAATATTACCCAAGATTTTCGGTTGCTAGCCTTGCCATAGACAAAGAAAACTAAGGAGATGCGCCACACACACCCACCCACACACACACACACACACACACACACACACACACACACACACACACACACACAGCAGTGGACCTGATCAATATTGGCAGCAAAACCACACCTACTGAGGGCTATCAGCCTCGGCCAACGAGAGCAGAGGGATTTAGCGAGACTCCAGACTAGTGGTGCAGTACCCAGGCTTCTCTATAACTACACCCTGGCCCAGTCTAGCAGGTAACAGCTCACAGCGGCATCATGGGCAATCCACCAACCCTAACTCATTTCTAAAAGGGAACAGGGATGACTCAATACAGCGCAACCCTCCGTGTCAGATAAACTGAAGCAGATAATGTTACACAAAGGAAAATGTCCAGGAATTAGTCAAACAAACAGGTCACCATAGAGTAACCAATTAGTACGATCAGGTTAGAAATGATTTTACAGTCATGTCTGGACTAATGACATAATTAAACATCCCACAGCCTTAAAGGGGGATCCTTCACACGTCCTTCGCCTCCCATTGTTTGAAGTCATGGATGAGGGAGCTGTGTAGATTGGAGGCATGCATTACTGGCCCTAAGGAAGCATTCTCCTCCTCAATACAAACTGCAGCATAGGGCTGGGTAATATGGACCAGAAATCATGTCTCAGTATTTTTCAACTGAATACTGATACGCACTGTATATCGTTATATATATTTCTACAAAGTGGACTAAATGTTCATCTGTAAGTCAAAGCCACATATGTCACAATAACTTTTATTAAAAAAGACTGTGATCAAAATAAATGCAAAGCCATTAATGAGAGCCCAAGGAAATTTCTTGACAGTTCCACTAAGTGTTATACCATTTCAATTAAAAAAAGCTATGTTATCATAACCCTGTGTGGCTACAATCTGCCATCAAACACGTATGCCTTTATTCACCTAACCACAGAATTGGCAGTAGGCAAAGCACCACAATCGACCGATTGTTTTGGTTTCGTCCGCAGATATTACACTAGCACTAAATCGTATTGCCTATAATAAACATCACTGCAAGTACCTCGGGCAAAACAAGAGATCACTCATAAAGATATCTTAGCAGGTAGGATAATTCTACTTCTTAGACAGAAGACATTCATTTAGAATGGTGCAGCTCCTAACTGAAGTTGGCTGACAAACCATGTTAGCTTCAATAGCTAACAGTTAGCTAATTAGATCTGTGGCAGGTGCCGAAACTGACAACTAAATGTCACTTTAGTGTCTGTGCCATCCAACACAGAAAATTAAAGTACAACTTTGACTATTTGAAAGAGAGACGGCTTCATTCCAAGTTGCTTTGTGGTGAGAAATACACAGAGGAAAACTGTATCAAATGATACAAATTGTAGGCAAATGGTTCAGACGAGGCTGGACTCATTATACTGTTTGCTGGCTAGCTAAACATGCACTGCTTAACATCAAATGGAAGATCCACTTTCTCATATTTCGTGCCCGAATGTAAAATAAATGAAAATGTATCGAAATAGTTATATAGATAGGCCTACCTATGTTTAGTGTCTACTCATTTTATTGATTGAAGTTGTCTTTAGCCATATAAATATAACAAGTCAATGCCGTTTACAACTCTAACATTTATGGAGACATACCAGCCATCGGCAGCCCTTACGGTGCAAACCCATGACAGCGACGCGATCAAATTCCATCGCTTTGAGTGGGCGTGGTGTAGCGTGTGGAAATAGCATACAGTCCTACAATTCTCAAACCGTCAAAGACGACACCAAACAATCTCATTGGCTGCTGCCGGGAAATATCGCTCCTCATTTGCATAAGTTTCAACATGTTCGAATTTTCAACGGACGCGTCGCTCAGATCGCTCATTTACGTCACAATGGATTGGCTCCCATTGAAATGCATTGGGTTTAGAGATCGCGTCGCTCACAACGGTGGCATGGGTTTGCACCGTTACACTAAAATATAGAGCTCCCTATGCCGGCCCCATGGGGTCTAGAGGGACCTCCACAGAACACAGATGCAGAGGGAGAGTGGGGGCAGGGTTGGGCAGAGTGTGTGCAAGGAGAAAGGCGCCAAAACTGGCACGTCTTTATGAAAGAAATAGGTTATGTGACGCAACAGCTATATCGGCATAAACGGTAAGGTCTGATCCTATATCTCGTTATATCTATGTCGATATATCGCTCAGCCCTACTGCAACGTGGCCAAAATAAGAACATCATGGCTTTCTTGTAGCTGGTGAGTGCTTCAATCCTGCCTATTAAAAACCTAGGGAATATCAACTAGCAAAACCCCACACCAGTCTTTGAACCACTATAAAAGCCATCCGGGAGGAAAACATATAATTTGTTATTCAGACCTCATGAATAATGATGGGGATTATGGCACATGAGTGATCAGAGGAGAGGGGGTCCCAAGAGGTTGAGGATAGTACATGTGTTTGCTCAACATGATCATACTAAATTATAACCACATCTTCTATGACCACAAACAACTTACTCATAAGAATACTCAAGAGAGCCAAGGATTGAGCAATTTCCACAATGTCGGACAACATAGAGCCCAGCTCAAATGGCTACAGACAACTACAGTAGCTTATAATCCCCACCACACCTTTTTTTACAGCGACATTTATAGAGCTGCAAAGACCGCTGGAGCAATTATTATTTTACTACAGATTAGTCTGTCAAGAAAAAGGCCCACCTACTCAACAATAAGCCATGCAGATAACTGCCTACTGTATGTTAGTGTGCACCCACCCATTACATGCTCTGCCTACCAAAGGTTAAGTCAAGACTCAATCGCAAACGGCATTGGCGGAAAAAAAGAAGGTGGTTAAGGTTGATGAACACACATTAACCAGCCCACATGATCTTAACAGCTCTGCTGTGTATTATGCACACGTGTGGGGAACAAGCATGTCGGCCTTTTCGTGACAGGCTCCTGAGATCAGAAGGCTTCGGCTGTTTAGGGCTACGCGTGGGAGTGGAGCGTCTCAGGGTTCAAAGGTTACGAGACAGTGAATTACTGGGATCTCCCTTCCATGCAACACTTCAGAATGGAACTAATGCTCGTGCGGAGGGGTCACGCACGTGAGCACCTTCGTAACTTTATTTCTCTCGCGCACGCACACAAAAAATCACTTCTGACGTCTTTGGGTTGAATTTGTTAAATCTACAGTTATCTTTAAAGATTATGCAGGCGTGGCTTAATCATTTACAATGGAATAACAGTGCTTGACAGGAAATGATAAAGTAGGCTACTGCATCATGAGCATCATGTGCTTGGGTCATGAAAAAAAGAATTTAGAACATGTAGCTGTACCGACTGCTTATATATTATATACACCTTGGGTATTTACACCATAACGGGTAGCTCAAGTTGCTCAAGTCAAAACATTAGAGCATGTAGCATTAATAAAGCAAAATGGCTTATAGATATTATGTATGTTACACTTCATTAATCAAAATGTACATTGAAACTTTTCTACAACTTCTTCTAATACTTCAGCTGTTGCGCATTGAATTTGCACATTATGGGTTAGGCTAGTACTTATTACATCCGTCAAGGAGGTTTTGTTTTCGTCGCCTTTGTTGACTTGTTTATTTGTTTGTCCGTCAGAAGAATTGCACAAAAAACGCCCACGCCGATTCTCAAGAAACAAGGTGGAGGGGAGGAGCATGGGCCAAGCATGAAACTATTACATTTTGTCTTTAACATAACTAGTTATAAGATGGGACTAAAAATGTTAGACTAATATTAGTCATTGTAGTGAATATACAGCATGCCATTTTTCAACAGCCATCTTAGGTCTGGTAACACTAGCAGATCTTCTATCCTAGATGCACGATCATTAAATCTAGCAACAAAGGATAT
>NC_137910.1:5484618-5583510 GCF_963457725.1 Sprattus sprattus | reverse complement strand
CTGTGAGATAAGGATGACAGCCAACACAGAATTTCATTTCAGATAAGAGAGGTGATGAAGTGAAAGAGTGTGTGTGTGTGTGTGTGTGTGTGTGTGTGTGTGTGTGTGTGTGTGGACCTTAAAGAGAGCCTTACCTCGGTGACGGGCAGCTCCAGCTGGACCATGTCCTCTGGTTTGGAGACAGGGGCCTGGAGGGCTGTGTCCAGCAGCAGGATGCCATTCAAGTCCTTCCGGCAACCCACCGCATAGTCGTCCACAAACAGGACCTTGTCTACCGCCGGGAAATACTGACACCTGACGC
This sequence comes from Sprattus sprattus, assembly GCF_963457725.1. Taxonomy (NCBI): domain Eukaryota; kingdom Metazoa; phylum Chordata; class Actinopteri; order Clupeiformes; family Clupeidae; genus Sprattus; species Sprattus sprattus. Next base: position 5,583,209 of record NC_137910.1, on the reverse strand, counting down.
GTCCCCCGGGTTTAGCTGCGAGACAGAGCAAGGAGAAGACAGGAAGGGGGTTAAATAATATTACAGAAATGTTGTTTTTTCTTCTGTGACAAGCTGTAGATTTTGCCATTGAAACTGTGTGCGACACCACATGGTAATTAACATTAAAAAAGAGAGAATCAAGGAAGTAGCATTCGTTTTCCTGCTACAAATGGTACTTTCCACATGAAGCCATTTAAAAACTAGTTTATTCAGTTAACTGCCAATGTAGGTAAAGTCAATGACTTCGATAAGGTCGAATGTAGGAAGGGAATGTAGGTAGTCAATGAGTATGTGGCCAAGATGGCAGAAAAACAAATCTTCTAAAGCACCTTGAAACTTGCCGACATTTAGATGTCCTTCCTTTTCGTAGGACATAACGTCAGTCACATGTTGATTACACACAGAATACCACCTAACCTCACCGCAAAACCTCACAGATGATGTGATCCAATCAAGTAAAATACCTTCTTCCACAAATCCCTCCTGGCTTTCTACAGTACCGTTCTTTACAGAATGATCTCACAGGATAAAGATCCAAGACGTGCGTTTATTGAAGCAGGTCACAGAGGGCAATTACAGTTATTACAGTCTTGAGCATGGGTCCTGCGAGGCAAGCTTCAGAGTACAGGTCACAGAGTCTCATATTTAAACCTAAAGCTCAAGAACTGTACGTGAAACCTAGAAACAAAGCCACTCATAAACACAGATCACAGAGTCCATTTAAATTGTAGTTTCATAACTGTACGGGAAATATAAAAAAAAAATCAATAAGCATAGACCAAAAAATCAACATAAATTTCGGATTCAGAACTGTATGTGACAACTAAAAACAAAACAAACTACTGATGTAATTTGCATGCCCCTCCCACCAGAGCACATTCAGGAAGTAAGACGGATCTTCTCCCGTCATGATGCATCTGCCAGCTACACTCATACTCTCCATTCACTGCATGTGATCCAAAGTCGACACAGAATATTTTTCCAAAGCACTTATTTGCTTTAGACTTTTTGACTCCTTTTGGCTACCTGACCTTACTCCTCTCAACTACTTGACTGCTCAGAGTATAACAGATTGACAAGGGGGGGGGGGGGGGGGGGGGGAGAGAAAGACAGACTTGATGAGTGTGGATAAGTGTGTGTGTGTGTGTGTGTACGAAACAAACATCAACAATAGATATCTTGTTTTGGGACAATCTTGATGGCTTGCAGTCTGGCTCACTGGATTATGTAATGTTATTTCACTGTGAACTGCCCACAGCCCTTTGAGTCAGCAGGACCATGCAGGATGTGATGTCTGTGCCAGGCAAAGAGACAGCAAACATGGCAAGCTCTCATTTTCTGCCTAATTGCTAGCATTACAGAGAGAGAAACTGTAGGAAAGGCTTTTCAAGTCACTAAAGAGGCTTCTACATGTAAACATGGACTATCGTGTGAAGCTTTCACCCGAATATTTGTGACAGTTTAATTGTGAATGGTCTCTGAAATCCAATGTATTTATTTTTGTATTTATTAGCTTGCCCACCAGATCGGTCATAATGAATGGTACATTTGTCTTGCCCCTAACCGATACATCATGTGAAATATGTACATAATGTATTGACCTTCATTTGATCATTTATTCACTCATACACAAACAATAATGTACTTATACTGTATATAAAAAATGCCTTGTACCCCAATTCCCATATTTTAGACTTGGTGTGTTTCAAAAACACTCACATGTTCACATAAATGTAGGAATTCTTGCTTCACATAGTCAGCTAATGTTTCATGTGCATTATGAAAATGCATTTTCATTTATCTCCCCTTTTTATCATGTGGGCTTTTCATAATGGATACACGTAGCCTATATTCGCCAAACTAAACTTAATTTTGGTTCCCATCATTGATTAACTTGAGCCAAAAACACAAACACAAGCTACAATTACTGTAGCCTAAGGTAAGGCCTGTTAGCTTAAATTGCTGTGCTTAATAAAAAAATATTCATATAGGGAAGTTGCAATGTCAATAATAAAGTTATACAATACGTAGCAGTTTTCAATGCAGTGAAAACATGAAATAACATTATTTATCACCATTTAATCATTGTGCGTTTGTCATTGTCTGTCTGGGTTTACTACGTTGCCATAGATTGCCACATGCGCATACATAGAGGTAGGAGGAAAACAAATACAAATATAGTGTAGTATCGCAATATTTTCTGGCACATTAAATTGATGAAGTAGCACCAAGTATTGCCATATATATTTATATATTTATTTATTTAATGAATTTTATTTTGGTATCTACTTTGATAACATTGTTTCTGAAGTACACTATATGGCCAAAAGCTCACACTGCTCTTGTGACACTTGGTAATTGGAAATGAAGTCAGAGACGTGAACAAATTTACCATGCCAAGATGGCCAAGATGGGGAAAATAAATTGCACTGTATCGCAGAATCAAATTGCATCATCCCCTCTATAGCAATCCCCACTCCTACTCTTAGATGTCGCGGCTTGCATTAGACCTTCGCTCCTCAGTCCTCAGAATTTCCATTGGTATCAATTTACAAAACCGTCCACTCGTCCGCTGGGCAATTAAAAATATAAAATAACTAGCCCACACCCGGAAGCTGCTTGTCCCAGGCACCCGGCAAAGCTATTTGTCTAGGGTCTATGAAGTCTCATATTGGTTATGCTATTTTATCTTAGTTCATGTCACATAACAAAAGCAGCCTTGTCTGCTCCCCATAGGTCACAAAGAAACAGGCTTCAGCTTCTACAGCATTGAATGCAAGCACAATGAAATAACACAATATCTAATCTTTCACTTATGCTTTGTCATCGTGTCACTGCGTAAAACTGATATTAAACCCATAGTGTTAACTGGAGGGCATTGCTGTGTTAAATCAACTAACCAATGCCTTCATTTTATGTTGAAGTCTGTTTTTTGTCATTTTGATCTAGCCTTATAATTTTTCCCTGCGAGCAGAGGTGAGAGCTGAATGACGTGTCATTATACATGATATACCTACCCACTGCAGGTAGAACCGATTTTGAAATATTGCAAAAAGGCTGAAACTTCCATTAGGCAACCTACTAACAGATCAAGCATGTTGATGCTTTACAATTGATTATCAATTTATGACACAGTGATCTCACATTCCAAACACATGCCAAATTATTTCATACCCATCAAGATGGGCATTCAAGCCATAAGAAACTTCAAATGCACCAACTGTGTATTTTTTTTATATTTCTGGCACAAGACCCAAGTCCATGTTGTTGACACTATGTCACTACCAATAAGCCTCATAGAATCATGCCCTGCGCTTTTATAATAAGCGCTCATCAGTACGGAATCATGTACAATTTAATAGTCATGTTGAGATGTAATGCCATTACTAGCGGTCTTCGACTACATGGAACCATAGCATTTAGGCAATAACATAAGCAAGAGGGTTGGAGACTGACATTTGGTCCTTATGGAGGAAAATTAGTACAAAAAGCGGGTAAGTTAAAAATCTATGCAATGGTCAGGCAGAGAAATAAATAGAAGAGGACCGTAGAGTCATTAAAGCGCTCTTAAGCACAAGACAACACTTCAGCATTCTAACAATAAACACACCACAGCTAATAGAAACTGAACATGGCCTACTAAATTAAACTGCAGGTGTGACTGGTATAATATAATAAAGAAATACACAGCAACTTGAAAGCACATTATCAAAAACTTATTTTGCAACTGACAACCATGGGCCATGACATTTATTTCAGTGCTGCCTTATGGTTTTCAAAGAAAACTGAAGACATTTAAGTTTTTAAGAACAAGAATGTGGATGAAAATTGTTCAGTTATCCATATCTATAATATCTAGAACTAGCCTACTGTAGATGAATAGATAGCCTGAACTACTAGGTTTCACAATAGCCAAAACAAGAATGAGTGGCTCACACACCTCCAAAACCGGAACCAGGAAACAGTGCATTAGAGGCTCTTGTTGTAAGCCAGCATTAATGAATACAAGTAAGTAGACACAAGGTGAGTCAACACCCATTAGAAGATTTTTATGACTAACGCCCGTTTCATTTGTTGGGCTAACGCTATATTGTCCATCGACTTGGACTGAGCCCTGCTTGACAAACCGTGTAAAACCGCCCAACTACTCGACCAAATAATAGCGTACAAGTAAAACGGTTAAATTGATGAATGGTGTTGTTAGTGGAAATAAGGCGGTAGAGTGCAGGAAGCTAGTACGTGAATTCATAATGATAAACGTACTGTCAATTTATCTTAGTTTTAATGTCATATTTCATTATGTGCAACACTAATATTATCGTTTACATAGGCCATCAAGTGCGGTTGTTCACAAAAATCACTGCTGTGTTTATCACTTATGTTGACATGCTGCTCAATCAAGACAAGGCTACAAACCAAAACATTACATTTTAAATTAACATTAATCTCATCATGTGCTTGCCAGAAAAACACCGGTCACTGGTAGCACTTCAACCTTGTATCTCTAACAACTGTCAAGTAACGCTGGTTAGTTGTCACATCTGATGAAGGCCCAGGTCTGCCTTGACGTTGAACGAGAAACGAGTTGGGTTAGCCTTACTAACCTCTAACTAAGATGCTGTTATCTTGCCAGCTAGCACACAAATTAAGTTGCATAACGTTACAATGCGTTTACAGTAGCTAGTTGGAGTAGCTATGTTAAACGTAACCAGGTTCCGGTTCAGCTGACGTTACCAAACATAACAGACCCCTTGTCAAGAGGTGTTATGCTAGAGCCAACTGCCTTGCTTGCTGAATAGAGAGCACTCCCTAACCTGTCTATTGCTAGGATAGCAGACATATTGGTTTGTTGTGTTGACAAAGGACGCACACACGTAACACACGACGAATAACACTCTTTAGCTAATGTTGCCGTTATCTCCAACGTTAACGTTACATCAGGATCAAGGCAGCTAACTAAGCTAGCCAGCTATCATTGCCTTGTAAGAAAACACGAAACCTTTGACAATGTTTAAGGTCCACATTAGTGAAGCCTTCCCTAGGTTAATATGTTAACATTCGAGAGGCAAACGAAATACATCTAACGTTAGCTGAGAAATGACTGGACTCTGAACTCTGCAGGATTATGGCGTTTGCCAGTAACGTTAAGTGCGGGCTGACTCGTTGCTGGTTAGCCCGCATACAGGTGACTAGCTGGCTAGCCAGGGTAGCTATTCACCATTTACAGCTAACGTTTGCTAACATTGGTCAACTTGATAGCGGCGTGCTAATGGCAGTTAGCAGGAGGCTTTCCCGACCCGAACCCTGAGCAAAAGTGGAGTCGGATTCCTTCCATGACACACATAAAAAAACGTACAAACTTAAAGAATATTTCGTTTTGAACACAAATATTTTGGCAGACATCAGCTGTGTAGCAATATTTAACGCTATTTTCGGTAGGACTTGACAATCAGACAAATCAACCGTAGCTAGCAGGCCCAAAATATCATTTGACTTGTCGAGAAACTTGAACGGGTTGACACCATTACAAGCAGTAATGTTCTACCTTTCTTCTCATTTGAAACTTACCGTGCATAGCCGAGGCCTGCAATATAGCACCAGAGGTGCCATCGATTACTTTGATACTCCCCCGGCTTGTGACGGCCAGGATAGCGTTCAGGGCCGGATGATAGGAGAGGCTTCGCAGGCCCTCCTCGTCGCAACGCAGGCAACCGTCTCTCAGCACAACCCAGTCTGAGGAGGTGGACGAGCAGGAGCCCGGCGAGGCCGCGGCCGCCATTTTCACTTTATTTTCCCAACCCCGCTCTGTTTTAGGGAGCTCTGTACGCGCAAGTCAGAGTAAAAAGGTAAAAACCGAATCCTAAACCTCCGCTGTACTAGCTACCACTGCTAGCTCTCCTCTTCCGCGGCTTCTGCTCCTCCTCCCGTTGCCGCAGCAGCAACTATTCACCATCGATACTACGAAAACTGCGGGCGCACTTCAATGGATATTACGTTAGGTGCACGGGATTAGCGTACAAGCTATGGTGCTTCACGCCATACCGCTAGGGGCACTCCGTTGTCTACGTAGGCATGAAGATGATGGGATGGTTTGTCATGAAGATTGTAACAGGGCCCATCTACAGATGACTGGCTGCACAGGTGGAACTAAACAGTCTCTACTCTTCACACACAACGACTTTAGTAGGTTGTATATTAATAAATACAGACATTCCAAACCATATTCAAAATCATTATTTGCACAAAGGGCTAATGAAACAGGGTGACAGGGCAGCAGATCCCCCACCCTTAGGTAAAAAAATAAGTCTTAGTCTTCTTTTGTCCTTTATCAAAACAAGTTGTGACCCGTTTTCTATTTTGCACTCTCGTCTACACCATGATACACTTACACCAGTGTTTCCTTCATTGTGGCAAAGCGGCTCACGGTACATACAACAGTACTAGAGGACGCTTGCTTATGAACTCTTATGTCCATATACAAAGGAAATCAAACACAAAGCCATCCTATCAACAGACCTGCAGCTGGTGAGTATTTCCACACACGTAGTTTAAGTGATTCCTCAAACTGTTTATCATATGGGCTACATTTAGCATGCGATTAAAGCATGACATTGATAATGCTTCAAAACTTTAGAGACTTATCATTATCATTAATTTCAATATCACATTAGCGGAATTTAGGAAAAGAACTGTATTTGTTGAAAGAAAACTCTTATTGAATAAATCTCACTAGTCTTGCTCTATGAACAGAGCATTTGAAATACATACCAAAGTAGTAGTATCCTGTTATGTTGTATGTTTAAATTAAATCACTGCTTTATAAATAATGACATAAAAGAAAGCATGATAAGGGTCAGAAGTTTCAGAAGCACATTTGCACAAAGATCATTTAATCTGTGTAACCGTTTCTCTCTATAATATATATATATATTACATCACTTTCTAGTAGACATGTAACATTGTTTTGACATAGACCGCTATGTATAAAGTATTTAGGATTGCACGTTTAACAACAAAGATTACATTTTGACTGTCGTTTCTCAAAATGCATACCAGTGTAGTAAAACCACTGGACAACAATACAAAATAACTGATAAAAGGCACCCTTAATTAGCAGACATTGTTTTATTACATATCTACTATCTTCCAATTTTCTAATCCAGACTGGAATTTAATTTAGAAATTGAAGTCACATAAATACTATCACCTCCCCAAAGAGCAAAGTAAAATAAACGTATCTCATGTCTGCTCGACTCAATCAGCTGAACAGACAAATAAATGTCAAAAAAGAAAATAAACTATAAGGGTTGATGAATCTCCTTTGCAGTGTGCCATGGGCAACTTGGGCCCATTTTATGAAAACCCCAGGCTCTAATGTATAAAATGATTTCTTTGAGGGGAAAAAGATAAAATTCTAAAGGGTTTCCACAATAAAAATGCTATGGTGTTTTATTGAATGGAAAAAAAAGAGACACACAAGTTTAAACACCATTGCATAAAATAAACGTTCAGTCCCTATTTCCAAGTCTGTTCGCAGGGGAATAAAAAAACATAATCTTATTTTTTTTAAAGAAAAGTAATGTAAAATAAAAATAATTGTCCATCTGTCCGGTTGACTCAATCTTCTTTTGGGCCTCGCCGCCACTTTTCATGGTTCTTCAAGTGAATGTTCATTTCAATTGCCTCATCAGACACCAGTATACAGGGATAGGAAGTAAATATACAGAAGGAATATGGGGTAGATGAGAAGAGGCTTCTTTGTTTTGAATTCATCTCCAACAAGAAGAGAAGCAGCACTGTAAGCAGCCCAGAAAACTCCAAAAAGCTACAGGGGAAAAAATGAAGAAGAAAAAAAGACACGTTAAAGTAGCATTATGCAGTAATTGTACTTGAGGGTTAGGGTTAGGATAAGCAGTTTAACCTTAAAATAACAGCTACAATGTGCCGCTATAATGATTTTTAATATGAAGAATCGCCTCCGTGTCATTGTCATACCAGGATCTGTAGGCATATAACTTCATTCTGTGGTTTTGCCTGAGGCCGCCCGATTTCTACTGTCTGCCAAACTAGTAAGTAGCTTATTTGCCGTCTTGCTTTGTCTTGTGTTGCACTTGCTTGATGTTTGACTGTGTTAGGACAGTTGTTGACTAACTAGTTTGTTATAGTGTCAACGTAAGCATATTTCAAGAGGTTTTGCTAGTTTTGGCCGCTAGCATCTCGTTAGCGATTAGCAATTAATCGTTATTCTACTTTAACAGCAGGATGTACTGTGACATTCATACCTTATGACAGCTTATAAGCATACTAACATTTCACTCAAATGTAATGACATCTCTAGTTCCAAAGAGTGTATATATTTTTTGTACTCTAACTTCTAAGATATGGGAAAAAAATAACCCACCTTTATCCCCGTTGAGACGATATCGAATCCCCCAATAATTAAGAGCACAGGGGCTATGACAATGAGTGGCAACAATGAGTATCCTATCACTCCAAGAACCTGTCCATAAGAAACCTACAGAAAACATAATCAGCATTGTGCAGTATTGTTAAAATGAGTCAATATAATGTAACAACTTGGGTGAAATATTGTATTCAAAGTCTGGTTAAGATTTTCACTGAGAACAAAGTGTTGATGTTTACCTCTCCACCAAGCACTCTTGCAAGTAGAAAAATGGTCAAAGATCCAAATACCCAAATTGTAATGATCCAAGAGACAACCTATGCAAAAATGGATTTTATTGTTATAACAATCCATTATCAATGTTTCACTTAATATTTGATACAAGGGTCATTCCATGTGAAATCAACAGAAGTATAAATGGCCAAACATGGAGTGTTTGATACCTTAAAAAATATAGTTTGGTGCAAGGTACCAACTTCATATTTTGTGCATTTACTACTTATAAGATGTAATTCCCAGTGGTACTACTGTCATACATGGGTAATATACAGTTGAAATATAGGTGTAACATTTTTTTTATTCAGACACCTAGCTGCTAAATATTATATATATAAATATTTTTTATATATATATATATATATATATATATAATATTATATATCAGAATTTAAAATATTTAATGTAGTTTAGTATGAAGATCTAGTAGAGTTGTTCAAAAACACAAGCCTCTGTAGGTCATACAGATTTGTACACTAGTTATAAGGTACAAAGACATTATTTACATAAAGTAGGAAATACAACATTGTTGTTTCTTTAAAATGATGCGACATCTGTTGATTTGACATGGAATTACCCATGAATCATATAAACATATCAAGTATAAAACCTGTGCACTTGTCAACGATAAGTCAACTCTAAGATGCAAAAACTCCAACATACTGAGCATTGTTGCACATAAAACAGAAATTCTCCTTACCCTGAACTGGCCGTAAATGGATATCATGGAGAACAGCAACACCACAGCAAGAGGTCCCCAGAAGTCTGGATTATCTCGCACCACTTGGCGGTTGAAGCCCAGAGAGGGCATTGGCATTAGCACACAGCGTATCTTGTAGTAGATGTCCTTCAGATCAATATCGAGCTCCTCACTACAGAACAGTGGGAAGACAGTGCAAGTCAAGTCAAGTCAAAACATGCAAACAGATTGTTTGCAAGTGATCAAAGTTGTCTCAATCAATGTATTCTTAGGACTTCGACTGAGAGGCTTTGTATAAACATTTCCCATCTTTGTAAACTACATATAACGTAGACTGAAAGCCTTCACACTCACAGAAGGGGTTTAGTTTCTTCCGAGTCTTCCTCCTCGACTTCCAGAAGCCAGCCATACCCTCGTTGTCTCAGGAAGGTTGTAGCATATGCGTCTTTTGCATTATCACTGCCCAAATTCAGCTTGATATCTGGAGCGTCAATAGTACCACTGAGCTCTGAAGATAACCAAGAAGATATACATTGTCAATTACATAGCATTTGTCTGTTAGAATCGTATTTTCATGGTACAAAGCAAGCCATATAACACACAGCTGGTTATCAATAAAGTAAGGCTTATTATTAGAAATACAGTTTCAGTGGCCATTATGCACAGAGCAAAAGTATTTAGCCTTCATTTCTGCCTTAGCGTTAACGTAAGGTAGGGTACTTAAACTACCAATACATGTAAATACAGCCGTCTGGAAAATCTCACTAGTGGTGAATGCTCAAATGCCAAGATAATGTAGAAAAATTAACTTCTGTATCCCAGTTAACCTAGTATTGTGTTAGCCACTTAGCTACAAAGCTAAGTTGCTAACAAAACTAACACTAGGTATGAATGTCAACTTGGCTGTCAAATATGTAGCCACAGCTAACCTTAGTAAGCAAAAAAACAAAAACTGTTTAAAATAGATAGACATCATTACCCCTGCTGTCACTGAATACGTAGAATAAACCAAGGAGACAATACTGAAGTCGCAGTCTAGTGATGAGGGCCTTACTGTAACATTACCTTCAGCTTCGGTCGATGAGACGAAGGTAAAATCTCCGTTGGTGGGAGAGAACTGCATTGTTGATGTTGTGTCAGCTGTTTTCCCGACGACTTACATTTACACAAACTATTTCGATCAGTTATTGGGCATACGTGTTTGAAACGTTGGCATGAAACTGTATTTACAACTCCGTCATTTGTAGTCCATAATGTCTGCTAGCGAGATGCAACCTATTTCGGCAGCCACAATCCTCAAAACAGACCGTAGAATGGATAGGAAGCAGGAAGTGAAAGGGACACGTCAAATCCTCACACGGGTGCGGAAAAAGCTCGCCATCTAGCGTCAGAGTTCAGAGAGTGTATGGAAAAAAACGAGATCTCAGACGCCAACACCAACACAGCACAAATCTTTTCAAATGGAGGAAACGTGCCAAAGACGTAAGCGAAGAAGGGGAGAAAATGCTATAGATAAATACAAGGTAAAACTGAGGAAAGCAAAGGGACCATCTTTGAACATGAAATGTTCATGCTGACATGTTTAAACTTTTCAAAGTGTAAAATAGGCAACTGGAAATACAGGTCATGACTCAAAACAGTGAGGCAGGTAGGCTTAATTTTTAGCTGCTGGAAGGTTGTCTCATTTACCCTGGAGGAGGATCTTAAAAACACAGCTGATACATGCAGTCATTTCTACGGACGTTTGTGTATTTAATTGCCACAATTAATGCACACTGTATTAATTTTAAATGTTAACAAATATGATAATAACAAATATTCATCTTGGTGAAATTTGGTCTGTCAGCTCTGCGATTCCTCTTAGAACCCTAAAATATTAAAAGAAAAAAAATCATAATTCCTACAAGTTGGGCCAGTTTTGTGGTGTGTGTTTTGTGTCATGCTGGTGCAGGTTAACCTGACATTACCATACCCCTGTGAAGCTTGAAGGCCTTGATTATAAACCATAACAACTCTTCATCAAACCCTAATCTGATTAGAGGGGAGGGTGTGGGGGGACTCTGATAAGAGCATCCTATAAGTCCTATAACCACCTGTAACTTTAGCTAATTCTGAATATGTGTGCTGGGCATGTGTATCAGTGAGTACAAATACAATTAAATAAAATGTATGTTTTTAGATATTATTTAAGAGAATTAATGGACATTTCTACCCGTTATGAATAACAATTCATTAAAATTAATTATGGATTATGAAAAGAGGGTCCAATCAGACAAAATAAGAAAGTGTTCAATCATTCTGTGGCTGCTATTATTTTATGGATTGCCTGAAGATCATACTACAAATGTTTTTTTCTGTTTTCGCAGGCTCACACCCACACACGTACACACACACAAGCACGAACACAACACACAACAGAGTATAATTGACAATTGACTGGTGTATTGTATCAATGTGACTAGTACATAATGTCACACCTTTTTGACACTCAAAATGATTCCTGCAAAGAATGCAAATACTTGTTGCTGTCTGAAATGTAATATATGCATTCCTTAATTATTTGGCTTTGGGTGTGGTTTAGTACAAAGTAAAATAAGTTTTTAAATGTTGTGTATTTGTGGGCTACTGAGATTATAAAATAACAAAAGAGAGATTGTACTACCCTGAAATGTTTCATTTTGTTGGTAAGCTGGATATATATTTTTTAATTACAGCTTGCTGAAGGTTACTCATGTTACATGATAGAAACGAAAGTCTGATTTCATACCCTCTCACATATTAGTAGCCATAGTTTAATCCTTCGCGTATATTCCATCAGGCAATGCAGTGAACAGCCCTGGTCTTATGGGGTCCTATATTCACGTGGTACAAAATTGTAGCGATGTCAGCGTGAGGGTAGTGTGAAATGAGTTTTACCGGGTTGTTTATGTTTAATGAATAAATTGCTTTATTTAAACACGTCGTAAGATTATTGTATTTCTAAACACAAATAGTTTACTTTCCGTCAACATATTTATAAAAGCAATTACTGCATATTTTGAGAAGGAAGCCAGCACTAAGCTGGTAACCAGCCGGCGAGTTATAAACTTTCAGGTGGTTTTCGGTTTATGGATGTTTCGCCTGGTGTTCAGATGTAAGGTATGCGTTATCCGTTCTGGAATATAAACGGCATGAGCGAGTGGAAAAAAGCATCACCATGGGCATCGACTACAAGCTGAAACAGAGAGTTGAGAAGGTAACTTAGGCTAAATATTGTTGATATGATACATCAACGTTAACGTTTAAGCAGTCTGATTTTTGCCAAATTGCTTACACAATTAGACAGTGTAGCTAGATGTCCACGGTTGTTTGAGTTGTGTTTTCTCTATATACTAGTACCTGAAATCCAAGAAGACTGAGTATGTGGACCTTACCTCATTGGCTACCGATCTTCAGCAACTATATAGGTGAGTGGATTCCCATTGAATGGAGTGTATCTCATTTTGTTGTTCAGATTATTTCAATGACATGATACTTAGATTCTGCTGGTGTTTGTCATTCAATAGATTCGACTATGGACGGAGAAATAGAACAGCCTTTAGAATACAAGTGGAAAAAGGTGAGGTTACTCACTCAAAGAGAAAAGTGAAGTTTGAAGTTATCGTTAAGGTAAAAAATAAATATGCTTGGCTAGTTGATGCATTGTTTGAACTATTTGTTTAACAGTCTATGATGTGATAAGTAAAGAGACTGACATCACAACATTGGAGGACAAACATTTGGCCAAACGGGCCAGACCAAGCCAGGAGGATGATGGGTAAGAGTGCCTCCAAGAGTTTTACTTAGCCCAGAGATACTGCATGTCATCTCATACCCTTTTCAGACCACTGACCTGGGTTATTTGAACAAGGTCTTAGCCATGTTGATTCAATTCAAACCACCTTCACTTTGTCATCTCAATTTATGCCTTTTCTTTTAGTCTGTGAACACTGATCTGCTATTTGGCATGGCATGTTTTGTTCAGAGGAATCATCTCATTACTTTGACCCAATGGCTTTGCTCATTTTGACTGGTATCCCACAGGGATGGAAGCAGTTTAACAGATATGACTACTGACAGTGAAGAAGACATTCCTGAGCATGAGGTACATTACTAGTTCTTAAGGACTCCATATCCACTGGTTTTTGAAAACTTAGATTAAAGCTTTGTGTCTATTTTCTTTACCTTAAACGTCCCTCCGTAATCCCACAGCACACCAATCACATGAACAACTCCCTCTTGTCGCTGTACCGGAAAGGGAACCCTGATGAGAATGGAACACCCACCAAAAGCCAGTCACAAAGCCCAGCACCGGCTGCAGGAACAGACCAGCCCACAGGGGGTGCCAGTGGCACATCTGCCCCTCCAACTTCGGGCACTCTGGTGTCGGGTGGAGGCTGGTTTATTGACAAGAGATCGCGTGTTGAACCAAACATTTTGATTGACTTGTGCGATGATGAGCCTTTGAGCCCATCCGTAAACGTGTGTATCTTTTATTATTGTGCATTTTAAATTACATTAAGAATACTACAGTACAACAATATTGTATCCCATATGCATACCACTGAAGTTGCATCAGTCAGTGAAACAAACATCTCCCCTTTTCTTTGTTGTGTGTTGCCTACAGAAACAAACAGATGTTTCCATGCTGGAGACAGAGAAGAAGAAAAAGGGCAAATTAAAGAGGTCAAAAAGAAGAAAGCAAGAAGAATCTCAAGAAAATGATGCAGACATAGAGGCACAAATATTGGCAAAAAAAGGTAATTCCTGCAGTCTGTACAGACTACTAACAACTCTTTGAAGTTGAGTTGAGTTGAAGTGAATGTCCTTTTTCCCCACATTTCTACTCTTTGAAGTTGAGTTGAGTTAAAGTGAATGTACTTTTTCCACATTTCTACTCTTTGAAGTTGAGTTAAGTTGAGTTAAAGTGAATGTCCTTTTTCCACATTTCTACTCTTTGAAGTTTAGTTGAGTTAAAGTGAATTTTCTTTTCCCCACATTTCTCCATTGCAGCAAAGACCAAAACCCTGGTGCTTCAGCACTCAACCGTCAAATTTGAGGATGTTGGTGGTAATGAGGAAACGTTGACGGTACTTATCTCACATTGTTTTTCCGCTTTTTACTTTTCAGTTAATTTTTGAACTTCCTTTTCTAAATAGGCACAAACAAAACATATGTTGTAACTGTTGCTACAACTATGCACTGTATTATGATCCATGTCTGGACTTTGTAGCTTTAAAAGATAGGGAAGTTCTTCTATGAATAGAAGGCCTTCTATGATGATATCAAATGTATCAAAAAAACTAAGATCAAAGATGTATGGGATTCACAAAATGTTTATATATTGTATTGTATTTGTATATATATTTGTTATTATTATATTTGTATATTGTTCCATCAACCAAAATGATTCATGATGTAGATTGAACCTTAAACTTCTTGGTGAGAGAAACTATTTAGTACGCCTTTTAAAACTGCAATGTATTTCTTCAGGTTGTACAGTAGAGTTGCACAGAAAATATGAAGGTAGTGCCACGTAATCTGAATTTGCTTTTCTTGTGGTACTTGATCTTGATTTTATGAGTAGTTACCAACAGGCCGTTAGCATCAACCAGTTAACCAGTAACATAGTGTGCAGAAAAATATGAAACGTTAATTCTGAATGTGATGATTATGCATGCTCTCTCTTATCGGAATGCTGAACACTTCACTGAGGTCTTTCTGGCTTGCGCTCTCTCATCTCCTTAGGAAGTGTGTAAGCTGCTCATCCACATGCGTCATCCTGAAGTTTACCAGCAGCTCGGAGTGGTTCCCCCACGAGGCTTCCTCCTCCATGGGCCGCCGGGCTGTGGGAAGACCCTGCTGGCACAAGCTGTAGCAGGGGTAAGCAACCGCCTTTGATCTCCATGATATGGTTTACGCACACATCAAAACCCATGTAACAGCCTGGTCAGCACGATACATTTACTGATTCATCAGCCTTTGGCTCATTCTTAGCATTGATGGTGAAGCCAGAAATGACTTAGAACAGTAATATATAAATATGTCATTTTGATTGCATACTAACTGATGTTTTTTTTTCCTTTCTTCATCCAGGAGGTGGAGCTGCCGATGCTGAAGGTGTCCGCCCCGGAGCTGGTGTCTGGGGTCTCAGGGGAGTCCGAGCAGAAGCTGAGGGAGCTGTTTGAGCTAGCTGTGGTGAGAGACACAATCAGTTCCTTCTCAAACTATTTGAATCGAGTAAATACTGGGCAAACGCACTGAAAACAGCTCCAGAATCGTATTCTTTTTTTTTTTTACCATTTTCCTTTTATTCAACAATAAGTACCCCAATACAAGTCATCAGCAGCAGCAACAACCAGGAATTAAAAAAAAAAAACCTGTGATCCTGTCAGCCGTAGCCTGTGTGTCAGTCTTTCCATAATATTTATTTCCTCCACTGTGTCCACCCAATGAGTCTAAGTGGGTAGGGAAATAGGATTTAAACCACATATCATCAGCTTGGATTTTGTTCAAATGGTGTAATCATTCCGACTTCTGCCAGTGCTTTAAATGTTGCAAACCATGTTTTTTCAGACTACATTTTCTTTGGTTTTTGTAGGCGAGTGCCCCTTGCATCCTGTTCATTGACGAAATTGATTCCATCACGCCTAAGAGAGAGGTGGCCTCTAAAGACATGGAGAGGAGGATTGTGGCACAGCTGTTGACCTGCATGGACGGTGAGTAAAGTCCCTCACCCCTGGAATATGCTTGGAAAATGTTTGAATGATTCGAGATGTAATCTGATTTTGTGGTTTAAAACTTTAGAACTTTGCAAAACATGTCATAGTCCAGATTAGTGCAAGGACTGTTGTTTAAAGAGGAAGCTGTGGTCAGGTCATTTGCACAAGTTGAGGTTGAGGTTTAAACACTGTAAAGATAACCTGATCAAGGAGTAGATTGAGGTCCGAAAGATCTCAAGTTTTATCTAACAGGCTTGTTTTTCTTCCTTGACTCTCTCTTTTCTCTCCGCCAGACTTGAACTCTCTGACTGTTCCTGCCCAGGTTCTGGTGATCGGGGCTACGAATCGTCCAGACTCTCTGGACCCAGCCCTCCGTCGGGCGGGCCGCTTTGACCGAGAGATCTGCCTGGGCATCCCAGACGAGGGTGCTCGCCTCAGGTGAGCGCCTCCTAGAGATGAGGAGTTCTTCTCAAAAAATACAGTAATCCCTACTTGATCATGGCCCTAAATAACTTTTTAAAAAGCTAAGCAAAAATAAGTAAAACAAACAACTTTTATGTACAAATACGACCATCCACCGAGTTAATTCCGCCATCTTTTTTTTTTTTTTAGATATTAGCATAAACGTGATTTGATTGGCTAGCGCCTGCTCTGTCGCTTTTGCATAAATGCGATTTGATTGGCTGAAGCATACGTTGCCTCCTGAAAAGTTGAATATTTCGGTGCAAGCAACACCACTCAACTGAACGCAACGGAACCACATTTCAGTTTGGCAACGGATGACGTCACCCCGTTCAAAATGAATTGGGATTCGTCAACGTTGACTGATCAACGCATCCATATCAGCCAGGCGTAACTCACTACCTTTTCAACCTTTCATTACCTGGCAGTCATGTGTACAGCAGTGCCACTATTCTCTTTGCTTGCTCTTTGGATGAAAAATAAACTAGGGTCAGATATGGATTTAGGGTCCAAATTGGAGTCCAGGTCTTTCACGTTTTCTCTCTTACAGGCGAAGTCAAGCTCACATCTGTGATGTCTCCCTTTCCTTCAGGATTCTAAAGACACTTTGCCGTAAACTGAAGCTGCCTGAGGACTTCGACTACAAGAAGTTGGCGCGCCTCACCCCCGGGTATGTGGGCGCCGACCTGATGGCGCTGTGCCGGGAGGCTGCCATGAGTGCCGTCAACCGTGTCCTCCTGGAGCTACAGGAGAGGGCAGAGGAGGGAAGTGCTGCCAATCCAGCCGCCATGCCAGCCTCACAAACTGATGCCCAGCAGCAGACTGGAGACCCAGTGAACCAGGTACGGGACGATCCAACCACCAGCACTGCAGAGGGTCAGGATCAGGATCAGACTAGCCAGTGCCAACCCATGGAGACTCAGCTGCCAACAACCACTGCTGTACATGAACAGGTAAGAGAGCAAATACAGTTTTTATTTTAACTGCATACAGTAACTTAACATATTAATGCATATGATGTGTATATATGCATATGTGACTACGTAATTGGCTGTTGCATGTTGAAGTTTTGTAAGCAGTAGATACTAGTCTCAGTTGTAAGTCATGTCTGAGAATGTGCTGCTGTTCCACTTGGGTCCAGCAGGGGGAGCTTCAGCAACTTCTTCGGCTGCTGAAGAGGTGCGAGTCCCTGTCAGAGGAGCAGTTGGAGGGTCTGTGCATCCTCATGTCGGACTTCCAGGCCTCTCTAGCCAGCGTCCAGCCTTCTGCCAAGCGTGAGGGCTTTGCCACCGTGCCCGATGTGACGTGGGATGACGTCGGCGCCCTGCTGGACATCCGAGAGGAGCTGACCATGGCCATTCTGGTGTGTAACTCCTGAAGTACTCTTTCGGAATGAATGTTTATGTTGAATGTATTAGTACACCTCTGATTTTGTGATTTGAGTGAAGTTCAACCAAGTTAAGGTGTAGTTAGTTAACTCCGCGAAATGAAACTTTGTTTGTGAAGTGAAATTAAGTATTGTAACCTGACATTTGTTGTGTCTCTCTACCCTATACTTATCAGTAAGGTAACTGTGCATGTTCAGGAGATGGGTTAAAATACAGTTAAGGCCAGACCCTTCCTAGTCATCACATGCAGGCTCAGTTTCTGATTGGCTGCCCTGCAGGTCCTCGCTCTATGGACTAAATGAATGCTGGCTTTGTCTGAGCAGAGTTGAAGCAAGGGCACGTTTTTTTAAGTAAATGTGTGTGTGTGTGTGTGTGTGTGTGTGTGTGTGTGTGTGTGTGTGTGTGTGTCCTCAGGCTCCTGTCCGCAACCCGGAACAGTTCAAAGCGCTGGGTCTTAGTGCCCCCGCAGGGGTGTTGCTGGCTGGGCCACCTGGGTGTGGGAAGACCCTTTTGGCAAAGGTACAGTTGTTCTATTTCCTTGAATAACTTTTTTTAAAATGCTTTTTTAAATGAAATGGCCCTCTGAGGTGGCTGTACACAGTTCACAGTTATTTTTCACAGTTAGCAACACAAGCTTTTGAATGACATTACTGAAATGGTGGAGCACTGACTAAGCGGACGCACGTGTCTACAGAATGCAGACCTTGTGTACAGAGTGTTGAGTGTTTTCAATTATAGCTGTTATGTGTCTCTCTCTGGCATCAGGCAGTTGCCAATGAGTCTGGCCTCAATTTCATCTCAGTCAAAGGTCCTGAGTTGCTGAATATGGTGAGTTCTTGTAGTCTTTCTCTTTCGCTCGCTCACCTTCCCTCCTTTCCCCCTTCTCCCCCCTTTCTTTCTCTTTCTCTCCCTCCTTGATTCTTCCCCCCTTCGTTGAACTGTCACTTTGTCGAATTTCCCATGGCAACCCAGACTTGTTTTTTTTACCCAAACCTCGCATGACATTTATGACCGACTGCATCTTGTAAACAAATGCAGTATGCCACTGTGGAGTTGTTTTCTTGCTCTAGCTGAAATACTCAAGAGAAATGCCTCTCAGATTGTTGTCAACAGGCCAAAAAAGCTTGGAAAGACCTTGCATTCCGCATTATCGGTAATGTTATGCCGTGCGAAAGGCAACAGGATCGGCAGGTTAACAATAAGAGCTGGAGAAGTTTATCCCTGGCATGGAGCTTTAGTGGACCTCAGTAATGGAGCCTTATGGCAGTGTTCATTATTTAGTGAATTAGAGTTCTGTTACTAGAAAGGTCAGGATGGCGCCACCAACACCTCAAAGTGTGAAGACTTAGAGGGGCTGTTTGGTGTAACTTTACACCACCATGTTATCAAAGGGCAGTTATTCAAATAAAGAACTTCCCTTTTCTGTTTTCTTTCTCTTTCTCTCTCTCTCTCTCTGTCTCTCTCTCTCTGTCTCTCTCTCTCTCTCGCTCTCTCTCTCTCTCTCTCTGTGTCATAGTATGTTGGTGAAAGTGAGCGAGCCGTGCGACAAGTGTTCCAGAGGGGTCGTAACTCAGCCCCCTGTGTGATCTTCTTCGATGAGATAGACGCTCTTTGTCCACGCCGGTCTGGACACGAGGTAAGGCTGGAGAGTCTCCCCTAACAGACCTAACCCACCCCCCCTCCAAAACGGCTGTTATCAGCCTGTGAACCTCAGGACCCTCCCAATTGTGCACTTTTACACATCACATGTTCACTTGAAATCCCTCTTCTCAAAACTGCAGGTCGGGAAACTAATTAATTCTGCTACTGAAGACTAGATAAGAAAATTGTATTTGCCTGATTATGACAATGATGATGGCAGAGGTGGTCATGTGATGGTAGCCCTGTTGATCCTCTCTGTGTGTGTAGTCTGGAGCCAGTATTCGTGTGGTCAACCAGCTTCTCACCGAGATGGACGGACTGGAGTCTCGCCGGCAGGTCTTCATTATGGCTGCAACCAACAGGCCAGGTATGCAAAACCCCCTTTTGAAAGAGCTTGTGCTAAAGATATATCCAACAATGTAATTTATGAATCCATTGCGTGGAGTACAACTAGTTTTGTTATTCATCTCAGTTTTGTATTGATCTTAAGTCTTTTACCGTGTATCAGGTTAAGCTATATTTAGATGCAGGCAGTGTGATCTTGGTTTCTCTCTGCAGATATAATTGATCCGGCTGTGCTGAGGCCTGGTCGACTGGATAAGACCTTGTACGTGGGTCTCCCACCCCCGAAGGACCGACATGCCATCCTGCTCACCATCACCAAGGTAACGGCCCTCATAACAACAGAACAGCAACCTCTTGACAGGCTCCACCAGTCCCTGTTGAGTATTATTTCTAATTGCTACCTCTCACTTCAACAGCAGTGCTTCAACATTACACAATAATGTATGGTACTAGATACAAATTTGTTAAGTCTGGATTTTATCAGTTTAATAGTCCATCAAGCTTCTGACCAAAAGTATTTTAAGCATGAAAAAAGGAATCTGAAGACACTAATAGAGGCATGTTTCTTCCTCAGGGTGGCACCAAGCCTCGGCTGCAGGCAGATGTCGATCTTAAAGAGATTGCGCTGAACGCACGTTGTGACTGCTTCACGTAAGCTTTATTC
This sequence comes from Sprattus sprattus, assembly GCF_963457725.1. Classification (NCBI taxonomy): domain Eukaryota; kingdom Metazoa; phylum Chordata; class Actinopteri; order Clupeiformes; family Clupeidae; genus Sprattus; species Sprattus sprattus. Next base: position 5,562,568 of record NC_137910.1, on the reverse strand, counting down.
GTCAACATTCCTGAAACCAGGCCAATCAGATCAGATTAGATCAGATCAAACCTGGATCATTGCACTTTCTTTTTAATAGAGGTTAAGATGTGCATTGACAGAGATTGTGAAAAGGGTGTACCTTCTTCACTGAATGCAACAAATTACCCTGTATTTAATAATTATAATAATTCATTTTATTTTTAACACACTTTTCATTCAAAAGAATCTCAGAGTGCCTACATATTAGAAACTAACTATAACTATATATTTGGCATGTCTATGCTGCACAGGGGGGCAGATCTGTCCGCTCTGGTGAGGGAGGCTTCAGTGAACGCCCTGAGGGCACACCTGTATTCCCGCCCGGCTTCCACCCACACAGGTACAGCCCTCCACCCTAAACCCCTCGAGCCCCTTATTATACCCAGACAGGCAATGGAGTGTTCAGTTTCACCAGGGGGAAGTGGAACCTAGTTGGTAGATGTCATTGTTTATTGTTCATCTGTTATTGTTTGTTGCAAATATGTTGCAAATATGTTGCATTGTGAATAAAACATAAATGTGTCTATTATAGTATATTTGTTTTGACACAATCCACATTAAAAGTGCTGATATTGTTTCTCTTGATGGATTTATAGGCCACACGTTTTCGACTGGTCCAGTTCAAGACATCCGCGTCAGTCAGCAGAACTTTGAGGATGCCTTTAAAAAAGTTCGTCCATCGGTGTCAAAGAAGGTGAGAGCCATTTTCTCCATAACCATAAGGCTGTTATGAGCCCAAACACACCTTGTAAAAAAAAAACCAACTTGGGTGAACTTGGTTGGAATACATCACGGAAAAAAGGCCTAAGTAGACAGGGGTGCTTGTACATATCTAACATAACTGAGCTAACCTAAAGGATTAAAAGTGACTGTGTGACCCAGACTTCCCTCTCTTGTGGGTGGATGCTGTCACTGTGAGTGGATTCAAATCTCCCCAGCCTGGCTGTATCCGAATGCCAGTCATAGTTGATGTGTGACGTGACGGTGGCATGCCCTGATTCATGCCGGCAGCGTGTAGATGAGATTAGTAAATGCCAGGTGTCGAGACCCTATAGTATGTTGTTATGATTTGGTGGCATTAGTGACATTTTCCAGGTATGCCTTTTTATCTGGCATTCCGTCAGGTACGTCGCCACTGTGACGTGTGACATTAGCTAAGTGTCTTTGCATATCTCCACCGTGTAATTCCTGTCAAATGTCCCGTAACAGGTCACAACTCTTGACACTTGTGCGCCCGAAGGAGCAAAGGTGTTAAACCTCAGTCTCTGTAGGCTCCTGTGCCACGCAAACACACTCAGACACCAAACACACAGGCACTGTTAAAGTGTGAGGAGCCCAGATGCGTATCAGGTCCCAGGTAAACCTGTCCTTCCTGTCTTAGCCAGCATGGGTTCAAGTTACAGGGGACTGGCTTCAGGGACTTCATCTGATTTCCCCTGCTGCCTTGTATCCTGCTTGGGGTTGTGGTTGTGGTGGGGATGGCTCTCTCATGAATGCAGCTTCACACCCATTTGGTCTGTTTAGCCTCTGAATTGAAAGCATTGTGTGTAGATGTGTGTGTGTGTGTGTGGGGGGGGGGGGGGGGGGGTGTGTGTCTCTCTCTCTCTCTCTCTGTATGTGTGTGTGTCTCTCTCTCTCTCTCTCTCTGTGGCTGTGTGTGTGTGTGTGTAAGTGCGTGTATGTGTGTCTCTTTCACTTGAGCTAGTATTTGCACAGCAGCCTTGTTGAGGATTTTATGAGATTAGTATTTACATCTGCCAAGGCCAGGATGACTTTGTCCACCCCACCAAGGCACTGGTGTCCTCGTGGGAGAGGCGTGCAGCACACTCGTCAAATCACGGATCTCGCGCCAGCTCAACGTTCAAACATTCCCTTATCTTTTATCACATGCTTGCCACTGCTCACGCCGGTACTACTACGACGCTAACGTGGTTTTTCTGTCGTTGCAGGACCAGATCATGTATGAAAAATTGAAAGAATCTCTAAGCAGTTGAGGAACTGACACCACATCTCCTGGACACATCAGCTGTGCTCGATGAGGCGTCTCACTTAAGAGACCTTGAGGACAAACACCACGTGCACCCTGTCCTGCATGTCCAGAGCTCCTACTGAAACACTTTGTTCATAGGAAGTGGGTGCCTTGTTTGATCTAAAACATGTTTGTACTCATTTTTATGGATCATTTTAATAAACTATTTCCCCATGTCTACAAGGACTGTCTGAACTTTTGCTGTACAAACAGTTGAACAGCTGGGTACACAAACATTTTAAATGTACATGACCTGTATAAAAGCAGATAAGGATATTTATATGAGCTTATATTTACATGTGTGAGCATACTGTTGGGATATTTGACAGATTTATGAGCTGCGTGTCTTCCTTTGGCCATAATGTATTGCAGTAAGTCTGGGTGCCAAGTCCTTTAACCATTATAGTAACAAAAAAAGAGCAGTCAAGAGAAATGGTTTTTAAATTCTTTTAATAAAATCTCAAAGGTGCAATAATAAAGCAAAACAGACGTTTGTTACATAAAACATGGAGCCCCAAAACAATCTGTCTCCTCACACATGCAGCGACCACAGGGGCATGACTGCTGTTCACAGGATCAGGTGAGGCCTTCAGGAACAGGCCAATGAGCCTGGACTAGGACTCCAGGCAGTGAAACCAAAGTACAGGTGCGCTATAGGTGAAGGTTACGCCACGCAGCATATTCCAAGGACATTCCAGGAATGTTACAGCTGCTCTCAGGCGATTAAACCAGAGTGCTCTTCTGGGAAACACTTCCTTGGCACTAACTGCTCTCGCCTGATTCTGTGAGCACTTCCTTGAGCTGTCATGTGAACAGCTGATTTGTTTTTGACCTTCGACCTTGATTAACTGAGGGCAGATCACATGAGATGTCAGAGGGGCTACACTACATGTGCTTCCAGCTTGGGAGGGGGATTTGAAGGAGGGTAGGGGGCGTATGGGGGGGCACCTTCCCAGGTTGGTTCTAATACTGACAAAGGGCTCCTCTGCTGTCCTCCGGCTGCGTTCCACTCCGTCTCAAACAGCAGGGAAAGAGTGACTGCTGTGCCCATATGCTGCATCAAGCGTGTTGTTTGAACTAAAAACAACAAACACCTACAGGACTGGGTCCTTAGTACGCTCGTTCCCAAGCATTCCCTGTGCTTTAAGACAGGAAAGAAAGAAGAAAAACCGTCTGCTAGTTCCTGTATCTGGAAAGGGACTCTGGTTGTCTGTGTGGTTATCTGAACAAAGCGGTAACACGTACGGCTGTCTCTTCTGTGTTACAACAGACGCTACCAGACTATTCACCCCATGAACCTTGACCCAGACCCTAAGTTCAATCAACTAGGCTTCTGAGGAAAGTGATAACAGCACAGGTGAGAGAGGTGGTGGTGCAGAGAGTGAGAGCAGACAGTTGTCTTGGGAGAGAGACTGTTCAGAGGGCTGAGACAGACAGTGAGAGTGGAGCCGGGGACGCTGCTGGCTGCCTTGCTAATGATAAGGACACGTTTGAAAAAGATAACACAAAAACAAAAAGTGAATCAGTCTTTGAAATCAAGGGGGAAGTGTGCAAACACGGGTTTGCAAGGGGGGAGGAAAGAGTAACCGTCTGTGACGGACAACTAACATTCCATACATGACAAAATCAGACACAACATTTTTGGTTCTCTTTGTCTCTGAGAAGGGGATGTGGTAGGGGTTGGTTGGACACACACACACACACACCTGACAGGTGGAAGTGAAATATATAAGAGAACAAGCATATTTAAAGGCGTGTTCCATTTCCAGTGAGATGATGAGAACATGTAGCGAGATGAGGGGTACTGTACAGTATGAGATCTCAAGTGAACATTGAACACTGCCTGCATAACATTCCACAAGGCCACATATGGTCCTAACCTAAACACATCCTTAGGCATTGTATAAAAAAATATGAATGATTTGTGGTCACCTCCCTAAAACCTTTCATCGCCCACAGACTTGGACACACAATCCCAAACCGCCAGCATAGGGAATAGCCTCCAAATAGATTACTACAAAACTAAGCCATCTTTAAGTATCCATTACATGTCGTATACAGCAAACTGTATATCACTGAATACCAACTGACCTACCATACCATATTGGTAGCTTTGGACCTTCCATTGCAGTGATTCTATTGGTGATTGGTAAAAGGCTGATATGTACTGATCCCAATCTTTGCCAATATACCCAGACAGCAGCTTACTGTGGAAAGGATCAGGGCCAGATCTGACCTAGGGTCAGCCCGTTTCTGCCTGGCTGCACTTGTTTTGCACACAGCATCCATTAAGAGGGTGGAGGAAGCAACCCTTTTCTACAGGCACTAGGTCAGTTACAAGGTGCATGAAATAAGAGTGACCTCGTAAAACCCTCTCTGTAAAGACACCAACGAGCAACTGATAACAGGAAAGATATGTAATGCAATACGTTTGCAAGATTGCAAGGCCACCCACTGACTATACACACTACTGAGCCAGTCATTCTTCCCCTCTTTGTGCATGTGCAGGGAAGTCAGAGCAGAGGTTTAACCCTCAAGCTACTGCTCTGCCAGCTATGGAACTGTACAACAGACTGCAATTAAACAAATGAACTAAAAGACAATACCTCCAGTAAGTCAAAATCTAATGGGAGCTTTAAAAATAAATACAAAATTAACAACACATAGCCTACACATGGTTTATAAATAGTGGCTAATCGGTTATTATTTTTGGCCTGATTTGGCCTGATTGGCCTGATAATTGTTAGATAGTTTAAAGACAAGGGGCGAAGGTTAAAAAAACGTAGTATTTTCAGAAAAGAACTCACAACACAAAAGCACAAGTGAGCACTGCATAAAAAAAAAACTCTTTGGGGGGAATAGTATATGCAGATCTTTGTCAGTGTATGGACAGTAATAGTTTGACAGTAGTAGTGTGTGAGGACTATGGAAAGGGGAAAAGCAATGCAAATATTGCATCAGCACTGTGTCAACTTGAACCCCTAGGCTTCACTGGAAAACTGTAAAAAAAAAAAGAAAAAAAAAATATATGGAAGGGAGGGGAAAGCAGAGAGAGAAACAGTGATGTTGGGGGGAGGGGGGATCATTCACTCCTGTTTAATGTCTCCTTTAAGCGTTCTCTTCACCCGCGAGTATGGACTGAGGCGGTCGTCCATTATGAAGTCATACAGCACCTTCACCCACGACGTGTAGTGGGGAAGGTCGTCATAGTACTCAGATGCAATTTTCTTCACCTGAGAAGGAACAAGCACAGAATAAGAGAGCAGATTAATTTAACTTCCTTTATATAATGTATTCTAGTGCTGTTAATTCAATACAAAATAAAAAGAATGAATCGAATAAATTGGCTGTGATTAATTGCGATTCAATTCCTTTTTCTCTTTAAGACTGCAGCTAAGACACGGTAGTGAAAGTATAAATGAATGAGCATGGGGTCGTCACTGCTGATGGCAGTCCTTGTCGCGGGGGCTACAGTTTGTACAGGTTGTAAATTATTAACTTTCAACTTTCAAATCTGAAAAAGTTCATAGTACTTAGAGTTACTTCATTGTCTTACATACTTCATGCAATTGGAAGGGCTCCTGGGACTTGGGACTTTGTTTGTTACTGGTTACAGACCCCAATCCCATTTTTGTAAACTAAGAAGTTTATTTACCAGGAAACACACACACACACACACACACACACACACACACACACACACACACACAAACACACACTGTGAAACAGAAAGCAAAAATCCTATCCTAGACCAAAGTATATCAAGGAGCCCATCACCCTAAATACGAAAACCCACCCCACCCCCACCAACCTACCATGGGCAGCCTGCGGCCTGGCACGCTGGGGAAGTCGTGGTGCTCGTTGTGGTAGCCCACGTTGAAGGTGAGCAGGTTGAGCGAGCCGTAGTAGGAGTAGGTCTCCTGGCCCTTCAGGAACATGTAGTGCTCCGCGATGAAGTGGCCCGAGATGGGGTGCAGCCCCATGCCCAGGAGGGACCCCGCCAGCATGTAGACCACCGGCTTGACCCCCCACAGCCAGTAGAGAGCCACGTTGAACGTGAGCTGGATGGCCACGTTGGCCAGCTCCAGGTGCGTGATGGGCTTGGGGTTGATGCAGAGCGGGCGGATGGCGTAGAAGAGCGGCTGCAGGATGATCCAGAAGAACTTCCGGACGCGCGTGCAGAAGAACCAGCCCTCGAAGTCGGTGGGGATGTCCACGTCGACGCCGTCGCCCCCGAGGTAGCGGTGGTGGTCCAGGTGGTAGCGCTTGAAGGAGGCCGAGTAAGGGAGGCCGATGGGCAGGTTGGCGAACATGGCGAACCAGCGGTTGAGCTTGGCCCGGTTGTTGCCGAAGGCCGTGTTGTGGGAGATCTCGTGGATGGCCAGCGTCATGGAGTGGTTGATGCAGCTGCCGAAGATGTACGTCCAGAACAGAACCCACTTCCACTCCAGGTCCTTCACTAGGAAGAAGGCCAGCAGCTGGATGCCCACCATCATGCAGACCACCCACTTCAGGCGTGGGTCAGGGCCCATCAGAGATTTGATCTCTGGGTATTTCGCTGTTGGAGAAGAAATTCAAAAAGTTAATGAAATGACGTATGAATATGAAATTCTGAGTGACATTTTGAAATGAGATTGAGATTTGTATAAAATGAAAGTCGCTAGAAATTCACTGGAGCGGGGTGGATTAAATACCAATTCACATAGGGAGTTATGCGACCAAGGTTGATTGAAACAGGTTTAAAACGAATTTTGTGCGATTTTATCAATTGTTTCTCTTAAAGTTGCCTTGACAACCTCAGGTTTGGAAGCCATAGCTGTTCCCATCCAATTTTAATATGCAGCAGATGGGAACCCTTCACAGACTGGAAACCCAATTTTTACAAATGATGAGTAATTATGATATTGGGTGCCGTTTGATTTCTTCATCCTTGTAGGCCTAGAGGAATTACAGGACTTTGACAACGACCCAGCTACAATCCACATAAGGTGCTTTTCTGGCCTGAACTAAATGACAAAACCTTCTGTCAGTTAAAACCTAATGGGAGGTTAAACAAGTTGGTTAGTTGGTTTCACATTCATGCCTAAGTCAGTTTGGCTACAAGACCATTTGCAAGGGGAAATACACTATATAAGCAGACCCAAACCTGGTTCCTAACAACCTGGTGGTAAATGCAATCCCAATTTGCCAAGCTTTGCTCCACAGTAACAGGCAGAGCAATGCACACACACACACACACACACACACACACACACACACACACACACACACGCTTTCAGGCAGTGCAATGCACACACGCTTTTTAAGAGCATCATTCATTTCCCTTATGCAAATCATCCATCAGCAAATGACAGACAAAACTATTTCAGGAGCCAATATTCAAATCATTAACCAGTGCACACAATGGCATCATTACCAGAGCTTATCTAATCGGGGTGTATGGGACGGATTCAGATAATACACTGGAAGTGCTGCCAGTCTTCTGCACTGTGAGAGTCTGACTTTAAGCCTTGTAAAGGGTCAAGAGTTGTCAAAGTCCTGAGTAAGGCAATGCGGTTACAAAGACATTTTGGTTTCTGTTTTGCATTCCATGTGTATGAAATGATCAAGAAGCTGTGGGAAAGTTCTGAGAGGCTGAAATAAACGAACACAGCCCCAGAAAATACCCTCACAATTAATTTACAATAAGTACAATGCCTTTTATTGTGACGATAACTGGTCTAAGATGGCATCACACAACTAATAGAATTTCACCAATTTTGGGAGACTGTGTGCATTCAACACCACTGTGGCAGTTCAACAAGGACCAAAACTGATGGTAACATAATCAGGCTCCGACCCTGAGCCCTACCCTCTGTTGAAAAAGTGCCAGAACAAAGAGACTATTTTGTTCTCTTCAGGTAAACCAAAACTTCTGGTTTAACACCTTTGTTTATTTATGTACATAACGTGGCATCTAAAATGGGAAAAGGACAACAAACCACTCATGTGTGAGTAAGACTCTAGTCCGATGTTTGAGACCCCATCCAGATGTAAAGAGCAGGAAAACCATGAGCCCCCGCCCCATTGTGTCATTAAGGTTAACCCTGCCATTTTAGATGCTGCTAGCCTTTCGTTTGGACACTAGAACAAATAAAACGTGGGACTGCATGTCAAACTGTTATTCAGAAGGTCATTCTCATGTCTTTAAAATAGCAAGACTTGTAATACAATAATTGTAATACACAGGAATGTATTAATGATTAGGTAAATGGTTAAATTCCTTGTGCTATTGGTTGGGGGCTTGACATAGCGGCCTCTCCTCTGGCTGTCATATGCAGGTACTCATACCCAACATTTGAACCTACCAACTATTACAACTGCCCAACCATAGATCCTGAGCAGCGGGATACAACAACAATGCACAACTGGCAGGTGAGAACCACAACAGGTATGTTATGCCTGGGATCCATAAAGGTCCTCCTTCACAGTACACCATGCACTGTCTGCAGACCACAAGTGCTAAACACAACAACATGACTGTCCCACCATACAACCTAAGCAGCTGGATACAACATCAACAACAACAACAACAACATCTAATCTTATCTATCTAATTTTCTGTCTGAAGCTTCACTGTCCTATCTGATTAAAGGCAAAAAAAACAAAAAAAATGTAGCAAGGTCATGTTGACCATTGTGTGCGAATGCTTACAGCCCTACAGATAATACACAAAGTGAATATTAACATTCAATCCAATGCTGAACACACACAACCTTTCAGCTGTGTAAAATAGTAAACCAAGCCTCTTCTTAACCTAGCCCTGAACTCACACAACCATTACATCTAAGCCTAGATCATCTTACCGACTAAAATATTAGGTCTGCTCTCTGAAATATACTGACACGTCTCCCCTTTAGGACTACATACCTTGCATTACTCTAATGGGCAAGAATTGTGACAGCAGGAAAAGAGAGATCATGGGAAAGAAAACAGGTTATCACAACTGTTTTTGCAGTGGCCACATGAGAGGTGTACTGGCAATCAGCCTAAGTGCATATCAGCGCTTATCAGTTCAGAACACAATGAGAACAATGCAACAGCACAACCTCAGCACAACCTCCACTACTGCCTAGACTTGGAAGAACATTTTTATTATGTCGTAAAGCACAGCCATACGTATCTGCTCCCATCCTCCATGTTTTTGATTACTCTCGTTCTAGTTGACTGACTTATAGGTCATGCACTGGTGCATCACTGATGACTTTAAAGTCTTTAAAAAAGCAATTGTCAGGTGTTACAAAACCCTATGATTCAAAGCCATTTTGTGCGTGGCCTTTTCCCTGTAGAAACATGTCATATCCTGTCGGAGGCCCAGAGCTTGACTTGGAGGAAAGGAGGTGGCAGTGGGGGAGGAGGGTGAGCTGTGTTTGAGCCCCTTGGGCAACCTAGCCTACGCCTCCACATGTCTACTACCCTGGCTATAGACAAAGCCAAGTTAAATACACTCTTGCTAGACACAAGCCTTTGCAAACTTTATATCAATCACAACAAGCAAATTCACCATGTCTGGAAACAGGAAATCAGAGGCTTTGACCACAACCTTGGGCTGTAGGAAGGAACATTGGTGCTATCGCACAACACTCCTATTCAAGAGACTGTGAGACATGTGTACACTTCATTTAACAGAGACAACGCCCTGCCTGGCTCCCCTCTACAGGCTTAATACACCACTATCCATCCACTTAAAGCAACACTATGCAACAATTTGACACCTTTTGAGGTATGGTATTATAGGCAACTAGTTTTGGTACCATCCTCAAATTCGTTTGATAGCATATGGTCATGTGGAGGACAGATTAAAAACTTGTGTCTTCCCCACTAGCCATCCAGGATATGCACTATGTAGTTATGTGTAACGGGCTGGAACACCCTGCAACAATGGAAGAAAATCTTTTACACTAATGACATTGCCAGCTATGCTGCCAAAAGACACCAGTTACTGTGTTGGCAAGCTTCTATCAGTGCCAACTGCGCTGTTGGTGGTGTTTGCAAGGTTTTTGCATGCTTTTAAGGTAGTAAGCTTGCTACTTTTGGAACAGAACTTCTTATTGCTGCTTTAAGGCTCATCCACACTGCCAACGATAACTGTATACTATAGTTTTAAATATCACTCTAGCTCATAACAATGGCAACATTCACACCACATCATAAAATAACGACATGAAGAACGATATTGTTGGGCATCACTTTTTAAGCGATTGTGTGAACGATAAAAAGACAGCCAACCAGAATCCATTAGATTTTAAATGCATCAGATTAAACCATGGTTTGTATTTCTGAGAGGTTTCCTTATCGTTGTCGTTATTGTTGGCAGTGTGGACAGCCTTTTACTCTCTACTCAGAGTATGTAAGGATGAAAAAGCTGTCTACTATTCTACATGGAGGGGCTCAAGGAAAATTAGATCTGTGCGTCATATCATCCAAATTCATCTGCGAGTGGACCTAATACCATTGCTTTATTATATAAATGACGGCGTGGACAGTGTGTACTGAAGTGTTCACTATACTTTGACAAGCTCCTAAAAACCCTCTTTGAAATGATAGGTAAATTGACAACTAAGTTCTTCAAAAAGTAGTCAGTACCTGATGTAAGGCTACCTTTACAAACACAATGTCTCCTGATGTTATCCTGTTCGGGCTCTATTCTCTTCCCAACAATGATCTCCAACGCCTCTCCCCTGAAGTCCCCTGACACACAATTTCACTAAGGACTTGCTACTGAATTATTCAGACGGGATTTGTCTCCAACCTTAATGACTGCTTTACTGCATGGACAGCACATCAGCAATACACAATGGTTCAACTCTCAACCGAGTGATTAACTTAAGAGTCTGTTATGTTAGCATCATAGAGGGCCTTTTGAAATCTTTGCCTAACGGTTACATACAGGCAGTTACATCAGACTAGGATCCACAGGAATATATGCAGTTTGCAGCATGTCAGTCCATGGATGTAACGGGTGCCTTTTTGTTCAAAGAAACTTCAGTTGTGAGAACCAACCCTGAGTTAAGTTGGGAATGGCTCAGGTCAGTCTTGCTGTACAAGGCTCTCCTTGTTACAAATGAACAAAGGGCTTGGAGCTGGGTCCTAAAGACACGAGACATGTTGACCTATGATCACGTGACGGTCATCACAGCGTGTTTTGTAACTGCTTCATGATTCAACATTTTTTGTCAGCTGATTCTCTGAAAAATATTGTTGAGACAAACATCTCCAAACTAACGCTAGCTAACGGTAAAGACCAATCCGTAGATGTGAATTCCAAATTATTAGATAACCAATGGGATATCATAAACCCCTATACATTTGGATAAATCTAAGTCTCCACTGATCTGTAAGCAGTTCAAACCTTTCATACACTATTTGGCATGCCTGAAATATGTCAAAGTATTACGAATTGGGGATTTGATTGGATAATGTATACTTCTGCTGAATGCAGGGCCACTAACAAAAAATGCTCGAGGGGGTACAACCACAGGAAGTAACGGTAGCTGTTAGCTAACTTTGGTTATGCAATACATTGGCTTACGCTGATGTTATAGGTAATGAATGACAGCAAGCCACAGATAACAGTTCCTAGCATCATCTAAGGTTAACTCGGCTGATTAATGAATATGGCTGGCTAATAATTATTTTGCCAGCGCGACTCTTTTTAAACACTGCATTCATTATTCAAAACAATTCACATTATGAATACATACATAGTGAATAACTGTGTAGTAACTTCCACTAGGGAATTCACGAAACGTAAGCAGGATCGAGGTTTTAATAAGCCTTCGTAGCTACCGGTATACTATAGTCAGCAACCCATAGACATGTATAGATGTATAGATGTCTATACATGTCTATGCAGCAACCTAGCCAAACAATTGCTTCACATTAGTCAAGGGAGTGGCCTGGAACGAACGTTAGCTTTCCTAGCTAGCTATCTCCCACCCGGCCAACATAACGGTTTTTCCGTTCAATCATGACCGCAAACTTTGCTGTATATGCCAAACTATCTAGCAAACCTATAGTTGTCAAGGGAAAGGTTACACAAGTTTAACAGCTGGCCATTTATTTCCAACATATTGTTATCCATCAGAAATACGTAAGTGTTTCCAGGTAACGTACGCAGCCAGAAACGTTAGCTTATTATAATAAGCCTACTCAGACAGTTAACGTTTTGTTCCAGATAAATACTTGTTTGTCCAATCTTCTTTCTCCATCCTAACCTTAGCTACCAAACTAGCAGTGACGAAAACATTGTGTTAAACAGAACACAGCCCGTGTCTCAAAAGTGAGCTTATGTCGCTAACATTACTTTTGTTAGCTAGGCAACCGGTTAGCAATCATACTAACATTAGATGATTTAGGGATCATTAACGTGCGATGTTGGCACACACTTCTATAACAAATACTGAGTTAAAGCTATACGTATAAAACGTTTGTGAACAATGTTTCTGATTACCTAACATTAATCATACAGAAAGTGAAAGAGGCAACATTGCCCTGCAAAGGACCAACGACAATGATGGGCTCACCTAAAATTTCTTTCCTCCGGTCGGCATGGGGTTGATCAGTATAGACCCATTCGTAATCTTCCCGTGCAACCCGATTGCCCATTTCTCTTCTTATTGTTGCCACAAACTACTTGAAAGTAGAACCTGCTACTCCAATTTTAAAAATGGTATCTCTTCCTCTGGACGCACCCCACCAAACCAGACAGCTGACTAGTAACAATTTTCTAACTCCGCTCACCAGCCATGCCTACTCGAAGTGGAGTGAGGTTTTTCCGCCGTGTCTCTCAGCAGCTAGTTGACGTAGTTGGGAGGGTCAACTTCTCACGCGTTTGCAGTTTCAGCTTAAGTGTCTGATTAGCTTATCCTATTTAACTGTTTAAACTGTATTTAAAAAAAAGTTATACTCACATCGAGGCATAATTCCAAATATAAGGCCCAATTGTGAAAAAGATGTAAACATAGGCTTACGATTCTAAAGAACTAGTCTTTTGTTATAGACTAGTAACAACGCCACACACAGAAATGAAACATCGCCTACCTGTTTTAAAACTTGCAAAAATATGTCTGCAACGAGCAAGAAAGGTATTCTTTGGGTTATGAAGGAACAACTATAATGCAGTCCATCCATATAAATCCCCTAATAGCTCATTAAACCTGCACTGTTTGTATGGCTCAGCCAAATTCCTTGTAAGCAAACATTTCATTAATTGCTCCCACCTCTGGTCCCTAAAGGCAATTAGACCATGCAGGCAGTGGGATGATGGATGCCGTGGGGAGTTGGTATTCCTGACTACTACTGACCTATAACTGGTACTGACACATGGGAGACTGTCTGAAGATCTATTGTAAACTGGCTCTGATCTTGCTTACAAGGAAAGAATAATGTTATGCTAAATTCGAGTAAGAAATATTACTGACCCTCCATAATAGGCTGCCTCACATCAGGGGATTTTTTTTTTTTAAACTAAAAGCAGCAATACAGAGTCCTGTTCTAAAACTAATAACCTAACTACCTAAAAGGCATGCAAAATCTTGCAAACACCACCAACAGCCCAGCTGCCACTGAAAGAAGCATGGCAACAAACTAACTGGTGTCTTTTGGCAGTAGAGCTTGCAATGTCCTGCGTCTGAAAGCTTTTCTTACATTTTTGCAGGGTGTTCCAGCCCAGTACATAGGGCATATCCTGGATGGCATGTGGGGAAGACACAGGTGTTTATCTGTCCTTCACATGACCATATGCTACCAAAATGAATTTGAGGATGGTACCAAAACCAGTTGCCTATTAAACCATACCTAAAAAGTGTAAAATTGTTGCAGTGTTACTTTAAGGTAGCACCACTTATCTCGATGCACTGAAAGTGCAAGGCTAAGACTTGTTTTCCCTCAACATCCACACTGCCTAGAATTGTACTGGAAACATTTCTTACTATGTAAACTCACAACAAAATTGCATAACAGCCAAAACAGTGCAGCTGCTTACAAGAATATTGTAAAACCCAATACACCTCATGGAAAGATAATCAAAGTCAAAAGTCAAAGTCAAAGTGTGTTTATTATTGCATGTACCAAATTGCTTCAGCACAGCAAAATTCTTATGACTTGGCAGCATCATTCATCTACGCAGTAGACGTCATACATATAACATATACCAACAAAATAACATTAAACTCTATAAACACTATGACAATAAAACATATAAAATGTAACATTAAGATACAACAATTTAAAGAACAACATATATTATAACAATATAACATATAACATTAACATTCAACAGTTATAGTACAGTAGAAGGGCTAGCAGCAGTTTAAGTGTGAATTGAGAATAAGTTAAAAAGAAATGTTAAGAATAAGTTAAAAGTTTTTAAAAATTGTGCAAATATATCTATGAAGTGAATTGTATGAGTGGGGGAGCAGGGAGTAGGTGGAGGTGGCAACTGTTCAGTGGTTCAGTGTTTCTGATTCAGAAGCCTTACAGCCAGGGGGAAAAAGCTATTTGTGAGTCTGGTAGTCCGTGTTCGGATGCTCCGGTAGCGTCTACCAGACGGCAGCAATGAGAACAGTCCATAGCCTGGGTGGCTGTTGTCCTTCAAAATCTTTTTTGCTTTCCTCAGGCATCTACTGTTGTAGATGCCTTGCACGGAGGGGAGATGGCTGCCGGTGATACGCTCCGCCGTCTTCACCACCCTCTGCAGGGCCTTGCGGTCGGCAGCGGAGCAGCTACCATACCAGGCAGTGATGCAGCCTGAGAGGATGCTCTCAATGGTGCATCTGTAAAAGTTTGTTAATGTTTTTGAAGACATGCCAAACTTCTTGAGTCTCCTCAAGAAGTATAGCCGCTTCTGTGCGGTTTTGACTGCTGAGCCTGCCTGCATGGACCAGGTTAGGTCATCCTTGATGTACACACCGAGGAATTTGAAGTTGGAGACTCTGTCCACTTCAGCTCCCTCGATGTGTATGGGGTCCTGACCCCCCCTCTGCAGCTTCCTGAAATCCACGATCATCTCCTTGGTTTTGCAGACGTTCAGAGACAGGTTGTTGTCTTGGCACCATTCTGCCAAGACCCTTACCTCATCTCTATAGGCAGTCTCATCGTTGTTAGAGATGAGACCCAGGATGGTAGTGTCGTCTGCAAACTTCAGGATGATGTTGGAACTGTGTGTTGCCACACAGTCATGCGTGTACAGGGAGTACAGGAGGGGACTGAGTACGCAGCCCTGGGGGGCCCCGGTACTCAGGGTCAGTGAGGAGGAGGTGTGGTTGCCCATTCTCACCACCTGGGGTCTGCTCGTCAGGAAGTCCAGGATCCAGTTGCACAGGGGTGTTTTAAGACCCAGGCCCCTGAGCTTTGGGACGAGCTTGGCAGGCACAATGGTGTTGAATGCTGAGCTGTAGTCCACAAACAGCATCCTCACATATGTGTTGCTCTTTTCCAGGTGGGAGAGGGTGGTGTGTGTAGCTAGGGCAATGGCATCGTCTGTTGATCGGTTTGGACGGTATGCAAACTGAAAGGGGTCCAGGGTGTTGGGAAGGGTAGAGCAGATGTGGGTTCTGACCAGCCGCTCGAAGCACTTCATGATGGTGGAGGTCAGTGCTACAGGGCGGTAGTCATTCAAGCAGGTTACTGATGTTTTCTTTGTTATGGGGATGATGGTGGCCTGCTTGAAGCAGGTGGGGACTTCAGACAGATGCAGTGATAGGTTGAATCACGTAGACCTATAGTTAATTGTAGAAGGGTCACCTAGAAGTGTCATTAATGGAAGTCAACAAATTGCAGTGCAGTCCTACCAAATACTGTCATCATACACAGACCCCTGGCAAAAGATGTCTTTTACCCCTCCTGCTCATTTCTCTCTCTATTTAACAAGCCCAGAAGTATTTACATGCTACTAGCATTCACACAAATGAAGATAGAATGCAAGGAATAGGTTTAAGTTTAGAGAAGTGTGGGCTGTAAAAAAAATATCTGTAAACAAACCAAAGTGACAAAGCAAAATAAAGTATGCAAGTAGCTAAAGTATTGATACTTCCAGGAATCTGTATAATGCTGCAAGGACTGGCATCCAAAGAAGTTGTAATTGTTTTATAATCAGTCTGAATAGGTAATTTCAACCTCATACGTCTAAGTCACTCAAAACGAAAGCATAAAATGACACAAGAACTACACTAATTAATACACGGGACACTTATATGTTGATACGTTAATTTTGTTTAATAGGTTTCATTTGTACATTTGTAACAGTAATGTGTGCAACAAACCATGTGTTTAAGCCCAGACCAGGCTTGATTACAAGATTAGGTTTTATTCCTTTTACATACATGAAATAATTCCACAATCTAAATTTGAAATACATAAAGTTTACAGTACAGTCTTCTAAACTGAGACACAGTCTCGCATTAAGCCACACGTTTAAATGTATGTTTGCGCACATCCCTTCAGTTGCTTCACGCTCTCTTTTTGAGTTTAGTCCGACCTTTTCAGTGGTATACTGCATTTCCCAGAATACATCAGCAAAGGGAACCAGTGCCAAGGACCGCCTAATGCCATTGGAAGGGGGAGTTTATTAATATTCCTGTCTGTTTCAGCACCTCCCACTTCCAAGGGATAAAGAGACAACAGCGCAGGCTGTCTGGAGACTGCTGCCCTGTGGGTGTTTGGTCACCCCAAACAAATGCTCTTATCCAGAGGATGGGATCACAAAACAACTGATCAAGGCAATATGTGTCCAGGTCATTTAGCAACAAAACCCTTACATTAAAGAAGATCCCCCCTCCCCCCCCCCCACCTCAGACCATTTACCTAAAGAGAAAAACAAAAGGAACCTGATCACAGTCTGTCTCCTACTTCTCAAGCCCATCATTGACCGCTGATTAAGAGGGGCATAGCAGTCATATGCTAATTTTATAAGCTCTTCCAAAGTGACTGTTTCCTTGACAATGTATTTATGCACAGATAGCATATCAAAAGACCGAGACACAAGTCAGTTTTTGGGATTTGATGAGTTGGTGATGGCATTACACAAAACATCATATGTGGCCAATTTCTTTTCATTGGGGATGGACTACGTGAAAACAGCTCACAGACTCCATATAAAACACCCCATCTTCAATTTACAAAGGAGAATAATTTGACAAATGCCATATCAGCACTGTGTTGCTTCAAGACTTAGAGGCATTCACTTGACTGAACTTTGGTTAAACAATAAAATATATAGAGGTGCTTCCAAAAAGGTGCTAAAACTGACATTGATTGTTCTAGATCATTTTGAACTGCCAGTCGAATCCTGGATATTACTCTGGTGACCGGTTTTGAAGCTTTGAATGTGAGTGGGGAATATTACAGATGACCACATTTCTCAGTGTATGAGGCTAAACATCTGCAATAACATTGGAGCTGCAGATACAGCAGCCAGAGCTCTGGAAGAACCCCCAAATGCAAAGACGGTGTACGACGAAGACGACGACATATTCTTCTAGACAGTACAAGAGCAATTTCTCCAGAACAAAATAAGAAACCTTCGCAACATGAGTGTGAACTTGTCCAAAGTTGTCAAAGCACAAAGAGATTACACTAAACGAAAGAAAAGAAAAATTAAATCAGCCGTTTATATTGCACCAATACAGGGCTGGGTTCATTATATTCGTTGACCACCATGGAAACAGGCAAACAGTGACACACTCCACCATGTGGTCCAGGGTCAGTAGTTGATGCTTTAACTGAAACAAGATAACAGGGGTGAAGTCAATTCAAAACCCACCCTCCATGCTATGACAGATGGGCCTATATCTTCAGAAGCTCTCGACTACAAAGTTGGCTTTATTGAGACAAAGCTCCACTGGATGAACAACTTAGTCCATTTCTGATTCGAAGAAGGAGAAAAAAAAACACTAAATCACCCTGGACACCAGGCATCAGAGTGTTCTCCTAATCGGATTGGTGATTTGATTCATAAGGTTTAAATACCTATATACACATGCACACAGACATGGCCACGCAGTCTGTGGTCAACGCTACATATCAGTGCCCACAAAAGGCACATAACCATTTACACAACTTCACCACAATTGAGAGGGCCACCTATTCATGTGCCTCACTTAAACAGAGGTTACGTACAGCAATGGCCGACAAGCAGGCAGTTCTTTGAACACCAGCGGGGGCCTTATTTCTAATCCTGCGTTCTAGATCGGCTTCAGGGCTTACTCTTTCTATACATGGCACTGAGATTTTTTTTTTTTTCGTCTTCTGTGTGGTGATTCATTCATGCTCCCCCCTCCTCTCCAGAAACAAAAACATGAAAAAAAAAAATGACATATAAAAAAAAAAGAAAAAGAGAAGAGTCGATGGGTTGATGTCTGTATGTGCTACTACGTATGTGTGATGGAACAACAGAGCAGTAGACTTAACATGCAAAATGGACTGAGACAACCTGGACACTGTCAGTTCTCACTCTCGCTCTCCGAATTCACATCCATATGACCTCTACAGACACACGTGGATGCAATGTACTGACAGGGGAAAAATAAAAAAACAAAACTACCAAAAAGATCATAATTGAACCAATAAAACAAAAACAACAAAGACACCGTAATGTCCATCTACTTCTTGCAACGCAGGCGCTTGGACTGACGCGGGAAATCCAGGCTCTTCCTGGATCGCTTGAGAGACGGGAGCCCATCCTCCTCCGCGGCGTCTGAAACTGCGCCCCCTGATGCAGCTGCTGCAGCCGCCACCGCCGCCGCAGCCGATGTACTAGCCACAGCTGTCGGGGAGGAGGAGGATGACGACGAAGAGGCGGAGGCCCGCGCCATTGTTGCTGCGGAAGTCGCAGCCGAGCCGCCGCCGCCCACGGCACGGTCCATCAGTTCGCGCAGCTTGTGCTCGAGCTCGGCCAGCCGCGCGTTCTGCTCGCCGATGACCTGCGACTGCTCCAGCAGCTTCTGCTCCTGGTCCTGCAGCTGCTTCTGCTGCTCCAGCTGCTTGACGCGCACCTCCTGCATCTCGCGCCGCAGCGCCGTCATGGACGCGCCGTTCACCTTCACCTGCTGCTGGACCTTGGTCATCTCCGAGCGCGACGGGGTGTTCTTCGCCAGCAAAGACATGGTGGTCAGGGAGGTGGACGGGCCTGCCACTAGGGAAAAACAAGCCATGTGAGGAGGATTCAACTTACAGACTAGAATCACTACAAATTGTGTATTTTAAGACCACACTCAGGTTGAGACTGTCAATTCAACTATAAGTATTGATTCTATTATTAAACTCAAACTCAAAAACAAATACATAGTAGTTGACTTATAAATCGGTCAGCTAATAAATCTGCCCGATTTAAAGGAGCAATAAGTACTTCTGTTTCAAAACTAGCACGCAACTACCTAAAAGGCATGCAAAAACATTGCATAAAACACCGACAAGACAGACTTGCAGACAATAACAGTGTTATTTTCATTTAAGTTCAGCAATTTTGTCTTATTCCAAGCTAACATGTTGGTTAGAAAATTCCACCACTGTACATATGATGTAAAAATGAATTTGTTTAGAGCCTACTGCACCCCTGTCTATACAGCTCCACTCTGGGTGAATTACAAGAAGGAGAGCTTGCGTAAATTAAAAGTAGCCTATAATGACTGTCTTAGGATACTCCTGAAGAAACCCAGGAGTACTAGAGCCAGTCAGCTGTTCTGTAATGCAGGTCTAACCACCTTCATGGCCTTGCTGAGGAACCTTACTTTTAAGTTTATGTGTCGGCTGGACCGCTCTTCAAATGTTATAATTGATCTGATGACAGACCCTGGCCGCAGCTCTGTCAAGTACACATCTAAGATTTGGGAACACTGGCATAAGTGCCTTTTTTAGCCCTTCTTTCCTTGTGTATTTATATGTATTTATTAGAGATGCACGATATATCGGCGGCCGATATATTAGTGGCCGATAAGTGGAAAAAATAAAATATTATTATTATACCGATATCATAATTTTGGCCGATAATTTAAGCCGATATTTTTAACGTCTAATTTCCCTCCAAATATGTTTTCCCGGGTAGCCTGTTATACTCATAGGTCCGTTGCCTGGCTACACTAAACGTGATATTATAGTGAATATAAAGTACTACATGTTAAGCGTTGTAGTGCATCCTGTTGAGGGCTCTAGCCATCAAGTGTGTTGCTTTTGATGAAATTTCTTGTGCCCTAACATTTGAGAAAATAAAAAGGCACATCTAAAACCTTTTGTACCCTTTATTTTTAAATACAAAAAAATATCGGTTATCGTATCGGTATCGGCCACAATAAACCAATAATTATCGGTTATCGGTATCGGCCCTAAAATTCCATATCGGTGCATCTCTAGTATTTATGATTGTATGTATGTATATTTATATGTAATGTATTGATTTTATGTATTGTACATCTTCCATGTGGGCCTTGAGCCTGTAATAAAGTTTATTTATTTGTTTCAAATTGTTGTTTTTTTTCCCATCAGATGCATACATCCATTCACAAATAGTAATTTTTCTATTTCAAATCCAGCAATACTTTAACAATCATGCCTACCAGGGGCAGAGCCTATGAGACGGCCCGAGAGGTCCGCTCCCGGAAGCTTCTTCTTCAGAATGGGGACGATCTTCTCGTCGAAGTACTCCATGGCCATGGAAGAGATGTCCCTCAGCTCCTGCAGGACCTCGTGAGCACGCTGTGGGGCCCGTGTGGAGTTCACATAGCGCAGCACGCGGTAGATCTCATCAATCACCTGCCAGACAATCACACAGGGCGCATAAGCTCAATACCTGATGGGACTCAGAATATCAGATTCTTCACTGTGCTTTGCTTGGCTAAAGAGTCTGACTGATGATGGTTGTAGTTAGGGTTGGAAATCACAGACCATCATACCATCATGTATGTACAGTGCGAGACATTCATCTACAGTTGTATGGAAAACTCTCTGGAAAACCAGAATGGTCACCATATCAATTTTTTGTCCGACCCCCAGTTGCAGTACATCTGAATTGGATTGTGCATCTCATTAAAAGACAAAAGATTTGAGGATGTTTTCATTAGAATTATTGCAACACTAAAAGAGCTGAAAGTCATTGTAATTTCAACAAGGACAGTCTGTCTTGTTAGGAACAAGACTGCCCTCTAGTGGCATATCAATATTTACTGTTATCGACAGATGGTGCACAGTGGCTAATCACGGTCACTGATCATTTCACCCGCTAATGAACAACTCATTTCATTAATCATGGCAGAATAGCAATGTCTTATTATGCGATAGTTGAACTGCTCCTGTCACTAGTGATTGATTCATTCTTTTTAGACCAAGTGTATGTGGTTTCGTGCAAAATCAAATTGTAATTCTAATATTCCCTGATACAATCAACTCTACACTATGTAACAATAAGAAAAGCATCAATAATGATCAACAGCCTGAAGGTCTGAATTCTAAAATGCATTCTAATTTGAATCTGTGATGAGACGGCACCTTTCCGGGAATGAAGCAGCACAGGGTTGAATCAACGTATTTCATGAAGGTCATGTTGAGCAGGGAGAGACGGGTTTCCACGGCAGCAAGGATGTCAGCATGACGTGCAAGTGAATGGTTCCTTCGCTCTGATTCCCTCCTGTCGGGGACACAAAATACATGCACACCGTCAGTACACAAACATGGAGTAACACACTGTACAAAATAAAAATAAAAAAAATAACTCTTCTTAATCTTTTAAAAGGTCGTATCTGGCACACAAATAGCCATTACTCTGAAACAGGTTTGATCAATTAACTGGAGGACCAATCAGGCACAGTCATTACAATTATGTTCACTTAATCTGGTCCATCAGCCTCTTTCCTTTGACATAGAACAACACACTGGTATTTGCAAGACTCCAATCTGATGTGTCCAAACCTGTTGCATTTAAAGGTTAGTGCCCTCCTCTCTGGAGTGTGAGCTGACAGCTCAGCAATTAGCAATTAGACTTTTAGATGCTAAGGATGTGCCTCAATGCTGTTGTTTTAAATGATTCTCTGATTTATTTATTTTTACTTTATGTTATACATATATATTTTACACTTCATTTCCAAGTTTTTTTAATGTGTTTTGTTTATTTATTTTGTCTGTTTTGTTTTGTTTATTTATTGTTCTTCTGTATTCTGTAGCCTCAGTCAGGGCTTTACTGCAAAAGAGCCCTGTGCTCAGTCAATTCTCCCTGAATAAACAATGATAATGATAATAATGAAATGAACAGGGAACTCGATGCGAGTCTGCTGATGTTACGGGGTTCTTCATGCTTATTCAATTACTTGAAAGCCTCCAGCCCCCTTCAAATATTTATCCTGAGTAGTATTTTTTTCCTAGGCCGCACGTTTCTAAAGTGTCAACCCAGCTATCCGTTCTACATGTCCGCCCTCCTTTAATTACCCACGATGCAGCAGGCTTGTTTGCAGATACAGCAGGGGAGGGTACAACCCGCTGTAGATTGGATTACTCTGATTCTATCCGCAGACAATGATCAATGGTTGTCTTCACATGGCGCCACAGTCACCGAGATAAACTGAACAATGCACCTGTTAGTTTGTAATGACTATGCAAGCACATGGAATGATTTAATCTCATTAGCTTGCGGCAGGGTAAGATTTTCAACCACCCAAAGAGACAATACACTGAATATCTACTGAATCCAGTCATCAGGACAGACATGATAAACTTGCATGGTATCCTTAGTAAAAAAAAAACAACTCTACTATTTCCCTGCCCTTAAAAAAACCCTCACACTTACACACTTTAAATCACAATTTTTTTTTCTTACAAGCAAGGTATGCAAGAAGCTTTGCATTATTAATTAGTGCAAGATCAACTAAATTGGGCAGTATGCTTTCAACAAGCTGTTAGGCTTTTGCTGGTGTTGGTCGGGCACTGACCTTGGCAACTGAGCCTTGACCTGTTTCTGGCACAGGCTGTGGTAGCGTTCCACCTTGATGAAGCCCTGGTTCAGCATGCGCTGGTTTATGACGTCCATGCGCTTACACACCTGCAGAGGGGTGAAGGAAGTAACCATGGTTACACATTGTGCACAGTCAGTGGACTTTCCTAGCGGTGTGAAGTGAAGCACTTTAGTACATGCATGCATGACTAAAATAACATACAACCAAAAATATTTGACTGTATCAGCAATTATCCCTATGATTTCAAATAAATGCTGATGAAAGAAAAGCTGTGTTTCTAGTGATAGCTGTGAGAACCATATGCACCCTGCACAACATAGAATGAAAATGGTATAAAACAGTGGAAAGAATAGACCAAAACAAAGTGGATTACACTAAACAGAAATAAAACTCTCAAGAACAAGTCAATGGCAGCACCGATCAAACCAGAGTCAACACATATGGCACTGGATCACAGCATAGATGAGCCCGGCAGCTCCCTCGTGTTAAATGCAAGGGCAGTACACGGGACTGAACATTTGACAACGCAGTACCGCATGATGTTAGATATAATTAAAACATCTGTTGTTGTACGGTGGGACTGTGGCCTGTTTACAAACAACAAATAATCAAAGTCTGGTGACGGGTGATTAAAGTATACAAGTTGGGATGTGACCACTAAACATCAACATTACTAACGGAACACTGACGTGGTTTTAGGCGCCTTGCATTTTATTTCGTTAGAATATCTGACACCCTCAAGGATTACACCAACAGCAATAATTGAATTCACATTGCCTCCTACGCAATGAGTAACACTGTTAGAAACGGTCTCATTTACTGTGGTTAAAGATAGCAATCCCAAAATAAGCTACCAAGAGGGCCGCTGTTCTGCAGATCTATCAACAGTAGCTAGCTAGCTTCTTTAGATCAGCAAAACCGACAAAAAAAGATTGCAGGGAAATTTCATCAGGGGTGCAGATAACACCCACACCAGTCACTTTAAGGCGTTTTGACAAATCATTTTTAAACCGATCAGAAACAATGTAATGGACAACTGCATACTAGCGTACACCATTAGCGAGTTGTTTAGCTGGATCTAGATGTAGTTGTGGACAGCTAACCATGGGGCTAGGGTAACTTCTACTGAGGGCCATATTAATCGAAGGACAAACATCGAATCCAAATTCACGGTCCAGCAAACACGACATCATACGAGCTTCCTACCACACAGCAAGCAATATACAGGCGTAACCAACCAATGCATAGTTACAGTTACACTTCATAGACATCCAGTTTGCACACAGACTGGGTTGAGTTTACAGCACTCCCTTTCAGCAGTAGCACCCGCATTGGCAACACGGTTTGTTTTTGTTCCATCTTACCAGGCGTAGCAAGCTTATTTCATCGTAAGACATGAAATTCAGAATCGTCTCGATGGCCACTATAGGAAGTCCTAACAGTGGGTTGTTCTGATGTGGTTGATCTGGTGGCGGAGTGGACAATCTAGGAGAACCAGAATCAGAATCCGGAGCTCCTACGCCTACATCTACTCTCTCTACAACAGCCGCCATCTTCGTTTTCTTGGGAAATGATGGAAATGACGTAAATAAAGAAAAGGTTCAGAGGAAGTGAGTTCACCGCGTGCGACTGTGTTCTTGTGTCCTCACCATGTTTGGTGTGTCAAATAGACTGTCCGACATAAAGTTCGATTTTAAAGTGACTAAACATTTGTATCAGACTAATGACCCGCTTGCCGGTGATTTATATATGTTGTTGAGTATTCAGTGACGAAACTCACCCAAACAAGTAACTGAGATTGTCAAAGGCTACTTTAAAAAGTGGAGTTTGGTATTTTCTTATTGGTCTTCACTAGAATAAACATAGATTAGATAATCTAGCTACTGACGTAACTGATCTGTTAAAGAGGTTAGAGCACTTTTTAGTTTAAATCTTCCACCAACGTCTCCATTGCTTCTGTGAGCTCACAGATTAGGCTCCACAAACGTTTATATTCATTCATGTATTTCTTTGGAACTGATTTGTGAACCCAATCTACTGCCCGTTGGTTATCAAAGCAGAGGTTGTGTGGGACAGCGCAGGTTGCCTACTGTATAAAGGTATTGTACTGTCTGATTGTGGCATACTTCAAATAATAATAATGCTAGTTTGTGAGTTTATGTTCTCATTCTCATAGGCAGAAACTATAATCTTCTTTTACAGGCAGTACTGTAAGTCTGGTTAACCATATGATGGTCAAGGCCACACACTGTTCAAGGAGGTAAACATGAAAACTCACAATCACATACATCTATATAGACTCTGCTGCCAGTGATTGATTTCTGTTCAGTTTTGTAGTTCTTTTATAGACATACACAGATATATAGCAAAACAAGAGGGAAAGTCTAACCCCTGTACCCTCTAACATTTTGTGATTTTCTACCCCATGTTAGCGTCTGTCACAATTATAGATTAAGCCACATATAATAAACTTAATGTCAATTATAGATTAAGCCACAGATTAACTTAATGTGAATGGCAGGATTTGAGTCAGGGTTTGTAAACCATAATATGGGAACATTCACAATCAGAATGATCACCAGTGGTGTCCTACTGACTGTTAATCTGAGGCTTTTCAGGGGTTCTCTCTGTTGCCATGTTGGTTGTTGTTGTTGTTGACTGCATTGTTATTGATGTGTGTGACTGGGATTTGTTGTTGTCCACTGTTGGTCCAAGGCAGCTGTCTTGTATTGTCTGGCTGTCTGTTGTCCTTCAGGAGGATTTCCACCGCAGGGCTGACAGAATTGTGTGAATGACGTACAGTAGCGTGGCAACAAAGGCCATGACCTGAAACACACACACACACCCACACACACACACACACACACACACACACACACACACACACACGTCAACAAACTAACATTCAACTTCAAATGTGCACTGTCACTACAATGGACATAAAGAGCATACCCTTTAACCCTGCCAGAAGGATACAAGCCATGGTCTTACCACAGCAGAAATGTTCAGCCGGTACAATTTTAGTAGGAGAGGATTTCCGGCAGTGTCTTGGAACGCGATGGTCACATAGGCCTGGATCACTGCTGCACTCAGATAGAACAGAGCAGCGGTGGCATGATATGCCGTATCCTAGGAAAGAGAGATGGGAAAAGTCATTATTTGTGCCTTTGTGTCATTCTATGGCACGTAATCAGTGTCACTGCTACGGAGGAATTCCAAGTGTTCTTCCACGAGTCCGTATAGGAGAAACTATCAAGTCAAAAGGATTCAGTTTGGAACACTTAAAGATGTTCTCTTAAAAATTTAAGGATCTTATGTTGTTTTCTACTGCTAGAACCTCATCTTAGTATTTAGACCCTGAGTTAGTGAGGCCTGTTTGAGAAACTGGTGACTCAAAAGTGTGTTTCTCCTCCTTTGGCTCTATGCACCTGGCGCTCAACTGGTGGAACAGGGTGCTGATAACACCAAGGTGATGGGTTTGATACCCATGGAGCACACATACTGATGAACATGTATATCTGCTGTTACAAAGGTTGCCTCCACCAGCTGCATCCAGCGGTGCACCCCATTGTGTGGGGGTCGTAAACGGTGAGTTTCACTGGCCAGTTGGCCACCTCATGCTGGGTTCCTGAGGCATGCCTGGACATGCCTCTCAGCCCCTCTCTGGCCTATATAAGGTCAACCCTTCTCTGGCCATTTTGTGGGTCAAGCAGAGCTGGAGAGAGGAGTTAGCATCAAAGAGTTCGTTGGACAATCACTATCAGAGACATTCACTTGCCGTGCGTCATTTAAGAATGTGAGTGTTTTTGTGTGTTTAGGCATTTATTCTGTTCAGATCATTCTTTCATATCATAGCTTATCTGTTAGCCATTTGGTATTATTCATTCACGGTCTTGTCATCTTTCACTTATCATGCATCACTCTGTCACTGTAAGGCTGTTAAAGGGACAGATCTGTTATTATATCATAGCCGTAATATTCATGTATAGTATACTCATTCTTGTTACCTCCGCCAAGGAGGTTATGTTTTCACCCCTGTATGTTTGTTTGTCAGCAGGATTACGCAGAAACGCATGGACCGATTTCCATCAAACTTTGTGGGGAGATTGGTTAATATAATGGCAATAATTGATTAGATTTTCAGATGTCAAGGTCAAAGGTCAAGGTCACAAGTTGGAGGTTTGCATTCTCTGAATGCCCCCATTGTTGTTGTATATATAATTGTTAATATCTGTACGTCTTGTGATTCATGTCATTCATAGAAACCACGGGTCAACAGCCGAGGATATAAGTCCCTTACAATAATATTCATGGTTCATTCATTCAGTCCACGGATTCATGGTTGAATACGAGTCCTTTTACACGGATAATCGTAGTCATCATTCAGTCATCATTCTTTCATGTCCATCCTGCCATTCAAGGCTTGAGTGTGTGTGCGCAATAAAACCAGTTATCTTTGGAACTTTGGCATCATCAATTCTTGTTCTAACCGGACAGACCTGTGGCGATTGTCACTCATCATTTCAGTAATCAGTTATACAGTCCTTTTGGGATTCAATCAATATCCCCTATTTTATATCTGCACTTTACTGTAAATCTGTTTCTGAAGCATAAAGTTCTCACCATGCCTGGCCAAAAACCACCCTTGTTGCATCCAGTTAGAAAGATGAGGAGCCAGACGGTGGTGTAGAAGAAGCAGAAGACAGAGACAAACATCACCCAGGCTTGAGGGTTCACAAATAAGATAAACTCTGTGGCTGCCACCAGGATCCATACAAGTCCGCCAAATATCTGGGGGGATGAGAGACATAGAGACTCAGAGAAAGAGAGGGGATGGAGGCTTATTTTGTCAGTCAAAATGTATTCACTCATTCTCTAGTCTAGAGGAAGCAATACACATGCAGCGTTATTGAACTGATATTACTGATGTTCTCTGTTATTTTTCACTTAATTCATTTGCAGGTGTGTTATCATAGCATGACATTCATTCATTTCCATTTCTTCTGTGTTGCCAGCATTTTCAGAGCTTTTGTGAGATTCAGTTCCCCGCTGAAAAAACATGAGATGGAATGCTGCCAGTGATTGTGTGTGATGCCCATGTTCAAATCAAAAGTGGAAGCAAGACTCCAACTCAGCCTGGGGGGGATGGGGGGGTGGGGGTGGGCCACGTGTCCAGGGCCTCCCTCTTTCTGTTCACCCCGGGTCGGCCCTTTCCTCTATCGCGTTGGGGGTCGGAGATGCCGGAGGAAAGCAGCTGGCCACACACACACACGCACACACACACACACGCACACACACACACACACACACACACACACACACACACACCTCCCCAAACCCTCTCGTAATCTCTCCTTGTCCCTGTATATTTCTTTATGTTTTGGTATATGTTAAATGTCTGTCGCACGTATCTGGGTTTTGTCGTGTTATTTGGGGTCTGTAAATGTATGTTTGCACTTTGGAAAATAAAAGGTTAAAAAAAAAAAAGTGGAAACAAGAGAGTGGGTGGATGCGTTTTATAGGCCATAACTCATTCACTCATTGATAACCTTGGAGTCTGTCATTCTCTAACTGTGGTATTGAAACATGTTCAATTATTCTGGGACCCAACAGGAACAGAAGCAGACCATTCCACAACTCATCCATTCCCTCCTCTTATCTACACCACTTAAAACTCACATAAATGTTCTTATGAACGGACAAATTGAATTGATCAAAATGAAAAAAGAACGTGCACTTGATCTGTACATGGTTATGGTTGGGTCCAAAACTATATATTTCAGCTCATATCAATATATATATATATATATTCATAAAATATGTTATTATATTATTATTATTATATATAATATAGCCTTAATTGGGGGATTGGAGCATACGTGAGAGGTGTGTCATCAGACTTCAGACTTTAGACAATCAGACACACCTCCATTTCTTCCGTGTTGCTAGCAATTTCAGAACTTTTGAGAGATTCAGTTCCCCGCTCAAAAGCATGAGATGGACTGCTGCCAGTCAAAACCATAATAGATAAATTGCTTTCAGAAGGGAGTTTGTAACTGGAAATCAAAGTAAACAATGAAGAATCAAGTTTTTCTTGTGATCATGCAATAACAGTGAGGCGCATCACTTAAATGCACAGACTGGAAACATCTAGAAAACACTTCTTAACTAACTTGGTTAACATACTCTACAGTATGTATCACTCAAGGACTTTCTCAAGGATATTTGCCATAACATAAGCAGTTGCCTGTCCTAAATATTGCACCATTGAAGAGCCAGGAATCGACTTGAGTCAGCTCACAAAAAAGAATCATCCAGAGAGGAGATTGCCCAAAACACATTTATACACTTAAAATGTATCTGGTCTTAAAAAACATTGCTGTTCATCAAATGAATCTGTACTAATGTTATATAAATGAATAAGTATTCATGTGCTCATGTGAACTGTTTTTTAAAAGGGTATACTGCCTCTCTTACCAGGAAGTATTTCAAATACATCACTCTCGCACCTGTTCTGTTTGTATTCTGTGCAAGGAGTCTCAAGAGAGTATAAAAAGTAAGATAGTCTCTATTTCTCTAACTGTGGTTTTGAAACATGTTCAATTATTCTGGGACCCAACAGGAACAGAAGCAGACCATTCCACAACTCATCCATTCCCTCCTCTTATCTACTCCACTTAAAAGTTTTAGCTCAACATCCCAACCCACAGACACTTTTTTACAACAGCAGTGCACACATACATACTCACAGACAAACACACACAACACCCTTCACATTCCCTCTTGCTCTGTGGTGAGTGCAACTCATTTTGAACCTGCAAGCTGCCATCGGAGAAAGCATTTAATCATCTAATTTATCAGCCTTTTATATCACATTCTGATGAGGCAGTCAGAAAGGCATTCTGTACTTACAAGCTCAGGGATGAAGAGGATGTCAGGCATGGTGGTGAACACCGCGCATCCGCTGGGCAGGTGGTTATCGGCCATGTCCGCACGTGTGTTTGTGTGAGAGCGTGTGTAAGTGACTGTGCGTTGCCCACCACATTCTAATCAGAAGTGACAGAAAGAAAGGGGGTGGAGGCGTGTTTTATCAGTCATAACTCATTCATTCATTCCCTGGATGACCTTGGAGCCCGTAATTGTCTAACTGCAGTTTTGAAACATGTTCAATTATTCTTGGACACAACAGGAACAGAAGCAGTCCATTCCACACCTCACCCATTCCCTCCTATTATCTACACCACTTTATAGTTGAATCTCAACATCACAACCCATCAGACACGTTGGTAACACTTTCTATGAAGCCTAGCTTTATAAGGTCCTATAAGGGCATTATAAGAGCCTTAATATTGACTTATAAAGTAGCTATAAGTCATTTTAGCAATCATTATAACTACGTATAATGTCTTCACAATGACTCATAACTACTATTATATCAGTTCATTATAAATGGTTATAATTTAAGACGGAATAATGCATTATAAATATGTGATCGTCAGTCTATCTGTCGGGTAACACTTTCTATGAAGCCTGCCTTTATAAGGTCCTATAAGGACATTAATGATGACGTTAAATAGTAGCTATACTGTGAGTCATTGTAGCACTCTTTATAACTATGTATAACATATCCACAATGACTCATAACCACCTTTTCTGATACGTTTTGTCAGTTCATTAAAAATGGTTATAATCTAAGATAGAATGATGCATTATAAATATGTGATCCTTAGTTTGTGTGTGTCATCATGAATCCTATGAATCCTGTATATATGAGTCCCTATAAGAGCATTATCACTGCCTTTTAAAAAGTAGCATTGTAGCACTCGTTATAACTATGTACGTAGGTCTTCACGGCACATCATAACCACCTTTGTGATATATAATGCATATTCATAAATTATCATTAGTATGGTGACAGACATAGAATATTATAAACTGATATACAATTGTATAAGTGGACTTTGCCAGCTTTAAGTAAAGTGACAAAAGTAATGTTGTTATGAACAGATATGAACTATAAGCCTTAGCCATAAGTCATTGTAATACACTTTATAACTATGTAGGTAGGTCTTTACAGCACCCCATAACCACCTTTATGGTATTTTATGCATATTCATTAATGGTTATTAGCTTATGAGCAAGGCTGCTATACAGAGATATAATATTATAAACTGCCATATGATTCTATAAGTGGACTTTGTCAGCTTTAGGTAAAGTGCTTAGGTAGTGTTGTTATGAACAGATTATTATTATATTATTATTAAGATAAGATAAGGCATTATTAAAAAACAGGGGGTGCCCTATTGTGTAAAAAGAAGGAGTGGTTTTATGATGAGTAGTGTGTGTGTGGTAGTGCATTCCTGTAAGTGTGTGTGTGATCTAGTCACCAGAGGCAACCACTTGAGAAGTGCACAGAAAGGTAGGGCAGTGTTTAAGTTTAAGTTCAAGTTCAAGTACAAGTTTATTATAATATACTCATAAATCATAAACAGCATTTATCAGTAATGAAATTCTTTGTGCTCAATGTCCGTTCAATTTAGAGAATAAATAAATGTAATACTGGAGAAATCGAGAAAAGGGTAGAAAAAAGAGAAAAAAATTGTAGTGCAAAAAAGATATTTCAAGGTTTAACGGACCAACCTACAATCGGACAAAACACAACCAAAAGAGAAAGAGTTTGGTTTAGCTATTGACTACGCTGAGTACCACCCCGATCCACTCCATGGCTCATAAACAACCCCCCTCCTCTCATAAAATATGTTCACCTGACTCCTAGCCAAAACAATGAACACTAATCTGATTTACTCAATAGTCATTCAGTAAATGGAGCAGTATCAGACTCATATTCTGACTAGAATTATGAGTATGACATCGTCAGGCTAGTAAACCCCCAGTGTCTGGGGGAAAGCCTCTGACTTTATTTGTTATCATCTCTGAGACTGAACTGGGGATATGACCCAAACTGTCTCAGTTTTGTCCTGGAATGGGGCAGAGTACAACGCAGAAACAGACCAAAGTATCGTTAGTTTAGTTGCCCAGCAACGGAACAACTTTGTATTGTATTTGTAAAGAAACGGATAAATCAAAACTTGAAAAAGCAAGGACACTGGGCCTCATCCTCGAATGCAGTTAAGAAGAATTAAAGAAGGAATTTCTTCTGAACTTAACTTACGATGTTTTAGGGACAAATTTGGCATTCGTGAAGGTTTTCTCATCTGGGATTCGTTCTGAATGTAGACCAGCATTTCTGAATGCTAAATAGCAGTCGTTTTGAGGAATTGCCTTTAAGTTTTCATTCAGTCGATCACCATCATAGAACAGCAGCGGCTCATTTAGTTGCAGCACTGGGGGTTCACTGGGACAGGAAATGAGAGGGAGAAGAGGTGGGGAGTGGACTGGAGAAATGGAGAAACATTGGGCCGGATTCGAACCCGGGTCAAAGTCCGGATTTGGTAATCTGGAAAAATTTGTATCTGAATCAGTGTAATCCAAAGCACAAAAATCTGAATCAGAATCAGAATCAGAATCAGAATCAAAATCAGAATCAGATTTGATTTGCCAAGTAAGTTAGAACAAACAAGGAATTTGACCTGGTGAACTGACTCTCAATGTGCTTACACATATATTACACAAAATATACATTACAACACAATACAAAAACAAACACAATATATTAAAATATACATTATAACAAAATACAAAAACAAACACAATACAATACAAAAACAAACAGTGCAATGGTCTATGAAAGTTTGACAAAGTATGTACAGGAGCTGTGAATGGTGCAGGGATAGGGATATGCAGGGATGAATATATATGCTACATGGATAAATATGTATGTTACTTTGAGTTGTTCAATAGTGAGACGGCGAGGGGGTAGAAACTGTTTTTGTGTCTGGATGTTTTTGTGAACAGAGATCTGTAACGCCTACCAGAGGGGAGGCGTTTGAAAAGTTTGTTTCCGGGGTGTGAGTGGTCTGCAGTGATTTTTCCTGCCCGTTTCCTGACTCTGGCGGTGTATAAAATGGATTGCCCGATCCTGCAACATTTGATTTCCAAATCTGGATCATATCCAGATAAAAAAAATTGAACAACTGGGCCCTGGATTGAGTCTTGACTCAGTGGCTGGGGACCAGTCCCAATCTGGGGGGATTGCGCAATCTGATGTTCCTTATGTGATATAACATGAAACTACTCTTAAACTACGCCGCGTACACACAGGAAGCCTGCATCAGGTACACCGCCAGATTAACAGATGGACAGCTGCTGAAGCTGCAACTAAATGCTGCTGTTCTCTGATGGTGATCGACTGTATGAGGATCTCCCTGTCAACTGTTACAAAACACAAGATAAAGCGGGCATTATTAATAAATAGTGCTGTCAATCAATTAAAGAAAAATGAATCAATTGCACAATTTACTGCTAATCACTTATTTTCTTCTTAAGACTGAGCTATCAACTCCCTCCTGTTTCTTCACAAGCATTTAACAATCAGCCTACTTTAAACCCTTTTTTACATGGTCTTTACTTAAAACATCCAATCCATTCTACTAGTAAATCAGAGGTTAGTTTCAACATAAGTCATTATTCAAATTTACTGGTTAGGTTTTTATTTCCAGTTTTATACTAGTTGAGCTCCTTGCAGTAACATTTCAAGCTTTTCAGTTTAGTTCCCAATGAACGTATTTCATCTACACGACGTAGGTAACAGGTCCTTCCTCACTGCACGTGAAAGAGATTCTGACAGATCTCTTGTTCTCGCAATGTGTGTCCGGTATTGTTTTCAGTTAGGGATAGGGTTAGACCATCCTGACTGTAAACCAGGTTAAGATAATAATGGAAATACTCATGAAATTAGACCATAAGATGCCATTTAACATACAGCAGTGTAGACACAAATGCTTCGTAGGTGAGTTTATACTACAAAATGATGTCTATAACACTAGCTTACAAAATAGCCCATCGTCAGGGCTATTATATCTGTCACCCTCAGGGCGCGGTCGAGGCAAGGTATTCAACAGGGCAGGTGCGCAACCATTTGTGCCCCATTTCTCTTTCTTTTATCCATGTTGTTCTCTGAAATACCAGCTCTGAAGAACGATCGTAGGAATTATTTGTGAGTCAAAAATCCCCCAAATCAGCCATAACACATTCAAAGTAGGCTATTTTTGACGTTTGAAAGGTTTACTTAGACTAGTCTAGGCATATTTCGGCTGTTTGGTTGTTTCGTGAGATCGTTCCTCTCGCCGATAAAATAAAACCTTTTGACTCTATTAAAAAAATAAGTTCTGCTAAATTATGGAGCGTTTGAAGTTAGTTCTGCAATACTTTCAATCCAACTCGGAGTCAATCTCCAACGGAATCTGCGCTCTTTTGGCACTTATCAGTGTTAAACTGTACACAAGTTTTGATTTTAACTGTCCGTGCATCGTTCAATATAACAAATTATACGGACTGGGAGTGATGTTCGTACCTCCAATCATACTTTTCCTACTGGGGGTGCTCATTAACCGACACACGGGCGTAATGATGGAAGAATATCTGAGACCCATCGGCAAAAGATCAAAAAATCCAGCTGTGATCAAGTGAGTAAATTAAAGGTTTTCTGGCGATACCGAATGTTACAGAAACTTTCAGTAATTCACATATGCAACATACTGTAGTCTTGGAGAATGTTATGTATTAACAGTATTGTTTATTTATTATGAACAGTTTTCTTAGTTGCTTTGGTACATTTGTCTGATCAGAATTATCTTAATTGTTTGTTTAACCTCCTCATCATCTGCTTTATGACAGTCACATCATGACAGCATTTTCTCATTCTTTTTAACATTTTGCAAATGCTTTTGCACAGTCATGAGGGTATGTCCAATCAACTGCTTGTATTCATAGTGTAAGTCATGACATGCAAATGCAGTTATTATGTGTCAACGATATGCTTCATCAGTTTCAGTGACATGCTATTCTTGTAATATTTGCTCAATTACTTGTCATTCAAGCCTTGATTGTAAACATTTTGATTGAGAAGGATTGATCCAATATGTTTTAAGGCCAAACATGAGTGTTTAACCTCATAGGTCACCAAGCCAGATTGGACCTGCCAGGCCAGCATTAGGGAAAATTCAGTAACAGCGACAACAATGTCTTCAGTCATATTTTGACCATTGGGCTTTACAGACGGTCTTACCTTCCTTTTGTCTTATCATCCACAGAGATCTCATTCATGCAGCGGTGCAGATGGGCGCTTACATTTTTTTTAACGTTATTTAATGATGATTGTCGCCTTACGTAGGGAGAGTGGTGGGGACGGAACAGGCCCGTCCCCCCCGTCCCCAGTGCTATCTGCGCTCCTGCATTCATGTATGGTAGAGGTTTCATGAGAGCATGCTTGCCAGCATGTCAATGTGTACTTCTTAGGTAGTGGTTTGGTGAACTACAAAGAATGCTATACTGTTCAATCTATTTTACTCATTATCAATGGCAAAGTTCTTTTCTAATTTAAGGTGAAATGTCTATGATCATAATGATTGGATACAATTACTATAGTTGCCAAAGCATTTATATGGCTTGAAAGATTGTTCCGTTGTTTCTCGACAGGTTGTGGTTGCTGCAACTACTCCTCTCCTCTACATTAAGTAGCTGACTTTCATAAATGTACATTTACATTTAGTCATTTAGCAGACGCTTTTATCCAAAGCGACTTACAAGGATGTATACACATTTTTGCAGTTACACTGATGGCACACTGCACATCAGGAGCAATTAGGGGTTCAGTGTCTTGCTCAAGGACGATTCGACATGAGGGCCTCCAGGGTTTGCAGATACTTGAGAAAATGACAGACTGAAAGGCGTCTCTGTATTCTCTTATGTCTGAACAACCTTGTGATTACTCAACGACTTCTCTACCTCCTGTACCGCTGCTGCCCCCTTATAAATATAGGCTTATAATCATAGGTCACCAAGCCAGATTGGACCTGCCAGGCCAGCATGAAGTAAAATTCAGTAACAGTGACAACAATGTCTTCAGTCATATTTTGATTGGGCTTTATACAACAATCTTACCCTCCTTTTGTTATATAATCCACAGAGCTCTCATGTATGGTAGAGGTTTCATGTGAGCATGCCAAACTACATACTGTATGTGGTCATTTGCAGAGGTGTAAAGTAACTAATTACATTTACTCACGTTACTGTAATTGAGTAGTTTTTTTATGTACTTTGTAATTATTTTAAAGTAGTTTTTGAATCTTCTCTCGTCAGACACTTGTTCTCAGGCCTGATCCAGAGAAGCCTGCTGGCCCCGATCGTGTGGATCCTGGTGACTCTCCTGGATGGGAAGTGCTTTGTGTGTGCGTTCAGCATGAACGTGGACCCGAGGCATTTCAGCGGCATTCCCAACAACACCGGGCTGGAGATGACCAGGCTCCTAGCGAAGGTGCCCTGCAAGGAGGACGCCATCTTCCTGAACACAACCTTCCGGAAGGCTGTGTCACGTTATGTCCGTTGCTACTCTCAGGTGACCGCAGGGGCCACGGATGTATTTTAAGAGTGGAAATGTATAAACGTGTTTTAATTCAAGAAAAATTGTACACTTTATGTTTTCTGAGGCTTTTTTAATGTTTGTGCTAAAATTAGTTTTCAAGACTGTTGATGACTGTCTTCAGAGGTCTGGCACAATTAGGCCCAATCCCATTTCTCATCTCTACCCCTACCCTTACCCCTACCCCTTCGCCTTCGCTTTTTCAAACGGAGCGGTAGCGGAAGGGGTTGAAACGCTAGCCCTTCGAATTGGGATAGCACTTCAACAATTACGTACGTCATCAGTACGAAGCGTCAGCTGTTACGTTACCGGAGAGCGACAGCTGTCACTCACCAGATATAAACAAACATGGCGCCTGCAGCTGTTATTTACACAAGGCAACATTTCATCAAACAAGTTTTAAAATCATGAATTACAAAGAAAATACTTTCATTTGTGTGATGCTTTCCCTGCTGTTTCCGACATTTTTAAATGGACTCGCGCGATGTTTGTTCTTTAATGATCACGGGTTCGCAATGCATTGAGGGAAATCAGTCTACCCCTCCGTTTGAAGTGTGCCCTCGGAAAATCTTCGTTTGGAGCGGTAGAAAGCGCTTCCCCTTCCCCTACCCCTCTGTCTTAACGTGAATTGGGACAGCCCTACCCCTCCACATGAACGCGCAAAACGGAGGGGAAGGGGAAAGACGAAGGGGTAGCGGGAGAAATGGGATTCAGCCTTAGTGTACTGACGTACAGTACAATACTGATTGAACAAAAGCAACAATACTGGAGTGACAACACCATTTCTCCTAATGCTTCTCTGTCTGTATTCTCTTATGTCTGACCATTGCCCAGGCGATAGGCTGGTCTATCCTGCTGCTCCTCATACTGTTGGGAGCAGTGGGTCGAGTGGTCAAGCCCTGCTTCAACCACGCCAGCTCTACGCAGACGCGCTACTGGAGCAACTACCTAGACATCGAGCAGAAGCTCTTCGAGGAGACCTGCGTCCTGCACGCACGCGACTTTGCCCGCAAGTGCGTCGTGCAGTTCTTCGAGGGCATGCGTGATGACTCCGTACTGCGCTTGCCGCTGGCCCGTGCTCTGATCACCCGCCCCTGCCGTAAGGACGAGTTTGAGGAAGAGGAGGAGGAGGAGCGTCTCCATGGCATCACCCGTCAGGAGCAGGTGGACCATCTGCTGCACACCTGGTTCCAGTGTAGGCCTGAGCTGGACGTGACCAAGATGGCGTACAAACCCAGAGCCTGTATCACCTGGGAGGATGACCGTGGCCGGGCGGTGTTCTCTGATGTGTAGAGAAGAGTGGGTCTCATATGGTAGTATCATTCTCACAAATGACAGCTCAACTGGTGGGGCAACATCAAGGAAATGGGTTTGATTCCTAGAGAGAGCACACATACTGAGAAAGACTTGTATACTTGTGTCTGTATATAGAGAAGAGTGGGTCTCATATGGTAATATCATTCACACAAATGTATCATGCAACTTATACTCTGACAGCTCAACTGGTGGGGCAACAACAAGGAAATGGGTTTGATTCCTAGAGAGCACACATACTGAGAGAGACTTGTATACCTATGTGTCCTATATTGTTAACGTAGAGAGATTGTGACTATGTGGCTGTATTCTTTCATTACCCTTTGTGAATTGGTGGAAAGAGAGTTTTTCTAGAAGCAGAGGCTTGTGGAGTCATAAATAAATAAAGACGAGGAGTGGTGTGAAATTGTGGCTGGATGTGACTATGGTTGAAGTTGTCAGATTGTATTAGGCTGGTTTTGCTGACTCATTTGCCTTGGCTCAGATTTACTTTGTTTGAATTTGCATGTGTTGCCTTCACGTACCATCGCCTTGAATAGAGATGTAAACAAGTGGAGGAGTGTCTCTCTTTTCATCCCGAAATGAACAGAGCAAAAACTAGTGACTACCGATATGTGAATAAACTAAGCTTTGTTTCCATAGCTCCATAGCTAGGTTTTATATACATAGCTCCAATTAAGCCAGCTGACTACATAGTATGTAGATACTATGGTTCTTCAGAGGCCAAAGACAGTCAAAATGGCTGTTAGATGAACACACATATGGACAGCCAGAGGAGCATATGGACAAACCAACAGACTAAGATAACTTCAAGGGCCGTACATTTATGTCAACCAAATGCCTTTGTATTAAATTAGCATGTATCTTGAATGGGAGAAAAATAACATGAATGCGTTGGCCGGGAATCGAACCCGGGTCAACTGCTTGGAAGGCAGCTATGCTCACCACTATACCACCAACGCTTGACCACTAGTGTTTTGAGTAACATTTTCCAGACGAAAACTTCACATAGGCCTGAAACATACCTAAACGTCGTTTGGTGCTTTCGTCAGTTAATCTCCTTGAAAGTTACAATAAAGAACAGGCTTATTCATGCCAAGTTTCAGTGAGACAAGCCACTACTTTAAAACCTTTCAGTCAGCAATTTTCTCAAGTATTTGCAAACCCTGGAGGCCCTCATCCCAGCACCTCCCCCTTTAACAGGAAACACCCCAATGTTTGCTGCCAAAACTGCTCAGGCATGCGTCTATGTCACGTCTGCTCTACTCTGGAAGGTATCAGGCTCTTGTAATATTTGCATGCATATAATGCTTCTCAATGCTGATATCTGGCCACACACACGATATCTAATACTGACATTTTCCCCCAGCATAATACTTGATGTACAGTTAAGCATTATGTCAAGGCAAGATTCTTTACTTAATTTTAGAATACCAATTACATGTACTTCATCCTAAATATATCGATAAACCCCCTAAGGTTATAGGTTTGTTTGATGCTGAGCAAGTGTAAGCTTCAAACATCTGACAATAAAAGGTGATTTGCGTTGGCCGGGAATCGAACCCGGGTCAACTGCTTGGAAGGCAGCTATGCTCACCACTATACCACCAACGCATACTTCAATAGTTGACTCAGACGACTCGGTGCTTGAAAAAACATAGGAGGAGGGTCGCAGCTGCAGACGCTTATCCATGACTTCACATCAGGGCAGGTCTGTGCATTCTGACATAGTAGACAAAACTTTACTGTGCTAACTGAAGTCTACTCCGCACTTCTGGGGAAAGGTTGTTGATATTGAGCTCAACACCATTCAAATTACACCCTTCCCTTCTGTTCTCCTGACGCAATGTGTTGCTTGGTTGGATTGTTCAGAGCTTGGTCTGAGCCACTAGGTTTGTTGCCCATTTTTAGAGCAAGGACTGTTAAGAGACCCAAATGTGTTTTTTTGAGCGCACACACTAACTGGGCAGATGATGAGTAATTTTCTGAATTTCACTACAAATGTACTGGATTAGAATAGCATACTGCTCCTTTAAATGGCAAAAAGTACATCTGCTCAAGTTAACATCGTTGCATATCCTGCTACTCTATTTTAGGGATGAATTAACAAGAAAGAGCTCACTTTGATGCATGTAAATTAAATAACTTTCACAGGGGTTTTCAAAAGGAAAGTTCAGAGACCTGGTTTATCACATGTAAGGATGACTTAAGTGAACCATGAGTGGACTGTTACCTTGTCTGATCAGTCATAAGATACAAATGTACATACATTGCATCAGAGGAACATACTAACACTAGTTAATCCTAACCCTAAACCTAATACTAATAATTTAGGCCACAATGCGTTGTGTCTACTCTCTTGAATCAGACATAGTACATGGCAAGTGTTGGAATAGGGTAGGTGACCTGGTAGGGAAAGCACTGGCTGACTGGTGTAGCTCCATCTCCAGATGATGACACAGCACCTATTTTCAGCTTTGCGGTAGCTTTCTGTTATACAACATTCTATCTGTTTCATCATCTGCAGGATGTCAGAGCGAAAGTTAATTACATCTCTGCACATGAAGGAGTATTCCATGCAGAACCTCCTGAGAAGTCATGTTAAATAACAACTGGAACACTCTTTCACACTCTCTCACACCGAGGCCAACACAAGGGTTTTCCTCTCTGACTGAAGCAACTGTGAAAAGCCCAGTCTTTTATTTCTATTACAAGTTCCTGGGGAACATTGGGGGCCACTCACCAAGGTAGCCATGTTAAAGGATTCAAAAAAGCTCATGCTTTTGACAAGGAAATGGAGAGGTGCAGAAAAGTGATATTTTCTAGCAGGAGAGCAAATTAAGTTGACCTTGCTTAAACAGAACAGCAAACTTGTCTTCAAATGAAACTGAACAATGGACTGCTCACGAACACCCCTTAACATTTCTAATTTGTCTATTAAACCCCGGACATGCAACTCGCCATTGATTAAATTATTTAAAATAATCAGCTGATATACTATATTTTGTTTAGTTGAGGAGATAATAAAGCAACATAAGCAGCTGTATCAAAGTTAAAGTAGTTTTAAAAGAAAGATAACATTGCCTAATGCACATTTACGTATGCGCAATATTACTTGTTATAACATCTTGTGGCCAGCAGATAGCAATATAGAGGCACAATTACAAGGTTCTTGAAACATCTGGATAAAAGTGATCCCATGTAATAATTTTCTTATGGCAAGTCAACAATCAGCAATACCATTTTGATCTGGGTCTGACTCAAAAAGATATTAGGAAATTAGGATGATCTTTATCCTGATTTTGAAAAGGTTTGGAGAAACTTTACTGTCGGTGAGGAAAATGTATCTCGGGTTCCAACATGAGTGACATGGCAGTGGGTTTGAAGTGTTCCTTGGGTCATATCTGCCTCATTTCTTTACTGGCGCTTCATTGGTAGGCTGAATGCAGCTGTGACTCGGAAATAGTTTTGCATTTGTTCTTTTTCTTAGAACAAAATGATGAGACATATTTCTTTACACTTTTTTATAAGTTTTGTAGTTATTGTCATACTGACTACAATTTACAATTGTATCTTAGTTGTTTCATTCACTGTTTACTTGAATTGAAGATCAGGTGAAGAATACCCTCCCTGTCCCTTTGCAAACATGAGCAGTTGGTCACAAGTTGTAAAAGGACACAAAACAATGGATACAATCCAGAATGGAAAATCTGACTTAATAATAATGAGAGTCAGATGCCCCCTTGGCATTTAAGGTAATTACTCCCGTAGCAGGCTATAGGTTGAGTATGGATTATGAGCAGCACGACTTTTCCCAACGGTTTTTTACTAATTTGACCACGAGGAAAAAAACTATTAGGTGCTGTTGTTTACTGAAACCCGAGCGAACATCGAGATGCCCTTTAGGCGTGCGTCCAGCGCATCTGTATTTCAGCTCTAAAACCTTTACTTTTCGAGGCAGAGGTACTGTTTGCCTCCCCTCTCTGATTTTTCACTGCGGTTTTGTGTCAGATCAGCAAGACTTAGTTAAAAATAGGTTATAGGCATGCGCTCAACCAAGTTTGTGAGGGATTGCGCCATCTGAGACGAGGCACAGCTCGTCGCTGCCTCACCGTCTCCGGTCTGTTTGAACAGGACATGCGCAAATTCAGCGATTTTGATTAAAAAAAATGCTCGAACTTAAGAGAAATATTAATAATGTTTTTATTTTATCATTTTTTGTTTGTTACTTTTCATGATGACAGCTGAGGATCTGCCTCCCCTGACCGCACGTCCGTGATTGGGGGGGTCTGCCCCTGGTCCCAGACTCCGTTAACGCCTGCATAGCTAGCTGGTGAACCACCTGCAGCCGTTTTTAGCAAATGGTGGAAATAGTCCCCGCTCACCTCCTGATCTAGATGTGGGTGAAACACTGTACGTCCACTGGTGTTTGCCGTTTTGCCGAACATGAGGGCTATCTATGGGGAAGGTGTACCTGAACTGCTGCTCCAGTCCGCTGTAGGCTGGCTGCTGTTGCCTCTGAAGACTCACTCACTGACACTCGTGTCTGTCCCTGTCTGCCTTCCTCCGTTCCGTGTGGAAATGTTCGTGTTCAGGTAGCAGCACAACTGTAAATGGTAGTTCCCAATGTAAACATTTGCATTGATTCAGGTTAAGTTAAAGTTGTGTATTAGTAGCCAGCTAACTATAACGTATTGCAAAGAGTTCACTTTAACATCAATCGGTAGGCTTTCTATAATCACGATTTTTTTTTCGTAATTTAAAAAAGAACCACACTACATATTTACCCCCTCGGCATATGAACCTCTTTCTATGTTTTTGTTTAGGGGTTGCAAAGAACTATTACAATCTATACTATCTGCTAGCCATAACTGGACCTCAGCGCTAGTCGTCATTACTGTAACAGCAGTAACTGATGGGGGAGGGGAGGGAAAGGAAGGGAACAGGCGTGTGCCAGTTTATTGAAAAGGTCAGTGTGGTGTTCTGTTGAAGGCCTGTGAACGGCAAGGTATATTTTTGAATCAGACTTTTAATGTGCGTGATGAAAAATAAGGATCAAAAAGATAATAACAAAGTTGAGTAAACACTGTTTTGTAAGTAAAAAGGAGCGTAAACGATGTATACACCCCTGATTGTAAAGGCCATTTGGGGTGTCTTTGTTTCGTGGAATGTTCTTAAAATCACAAGTTCTCTTGGTGGACATTCTAGCTGGAGGGACTGTTGGATCTCTGCATGCGAGGGCTGCAGCCATGCGATGGCGTGGCACAGTCCACATGTTTCCACTTTTAAAAATCCCTTTTTTCCACTGGGGAGGAAACCAGACGCCTGCTCCTGCCTCCTCTGAGTCATAGCCCGCTCTCTTCCTCTCCCTCTCCCTCTCTCTGTCTGCCCCAAACATGGGCACCAAGTTTTAGGAGACAAAAATACTAGCAGATACATCTAGTATTCATTCAGCTAATAGTGCCTATTAGCACTGTACCGAGGGAAGCCAGCGTCAATTCCATGGAGAGCAGACTGTTTGAGAAGAGCGGTGAACTCCTCAGGATCATGATCAAGCGTGAGTTTGACTGGCTCTATTCTTTTCCAGGGAGTATGCTTAATTACAGTTCATACAAAGCAATGACTAGACTGTTCTTCTTAAGCAAGCTGCTTCTTCTTCTTCTTCTTCTTCTTCTTCTTCTTCTTCTTCTTCTTCTTCTTCTTCTTCTTCTCCTTTCAGGAACAATAAGGCAAGAACCACTTAACCTAAAAACTTTGTTCAAAAGTTTCTGTGTTGGTCTTGTAAATAACTTCTTGTAAATAAACAATGACTTTTCATTTTTCTGCACTTTATACTTTTTGAGATAGTAGTAAAAATTGTCCCATAGACTTGAGGGCTATTCTGACATCTTAACGGGGTAGTTAAAGATACAGTGTGTAGTTTTAAGTGGCATCTGTTTGTAGAAAAGGGATATAGTATTCATCATAATCATGTTTTCCATTTGTGGATAATTGGCTGTAACTGAATTGTTGTGTTTTTGTCAGCTTCGAATTAGCCTGTTTCTACAGTAACCCACACCAGACAAACCAAAACACCAGATCGAGATAGGGCTTTTCAAGTTGTTATAGCATGTGACGACCACCGTAGGTATTTGCACATGTATGCTTGTAAACCGTAGGATATCAGCTGGTTGAAATTCAGCAACCTCCCCAACAGATGTTACGAAAAACTACTCACTGGACCTTTAATGTGCCTTGCACCTGTGCTTAACTGTTAACTCTTAACTGTCAATATAAAGGCTCCCCTTCTCTCAG
The DNA here is from genome assembly GCF_963457725.1 of Sprattus sprattus. Taxonomy (NCBI): domain Eukaryota; kingdom Metazoa; phylum Chordata; class Actinopteri; order Clupeiformes; family Clupeidae; genus Sprattus; species Sprattus sprattus. The sequence goes on along the minus strand of NC_137910.1, from coordinate 5,518,395 downwards.
TCCCTCTCAATATAGCCTAACTGTAGAACTAGGAGTATTGATAAGAGGCACCCTCCATACTCTATTCATATTTATTTCCGTCTCTCTTCTCTCTCTCACTCTATGTTCTCTCTTTTCCATCTTCAGTGTCTTATCTCATTCTCTTCACCCAAGTTATATGTATCCATTCTTTTTCACGTTTCTTGCCAAAACACCTTAGCGTCTACTCTCTCTCTATCTATGTATCTTTCCATCCATCTGTCTTTCTTAAACTCTGTCTGTCTTTATGTCCTTATCACATTACCATTCGCACACTCCATACTTTCTCTCTTTCTGTCTCTCCTGGTCTCTCTATCTTTCTAGCTTTGCATGCACTGGTATTTTCTGCAGGAAATGTTAATCTAGTTATATCTCAAATCTGCATGCTATCTTGAAGAAATTGTACATGTGCAGCCTAAAGTGTATTGTGAATATAAGGAATATGGGAAAGGTTAAATGTGTCTGCCTGTGTGTGTGTGTGTGTGTGTGTGTGTGTTGTGTTTGTGTGTCTGTGTGTGTGGGCACAACAGGCTGTTGAATGGGTGTTGAATTATCCTGTCTAAAAGAAAGCTAGTGCACAGCATTCAGCTGTCCATCTCACCATGTGTTCCACTGCAACCTGAGCCCTGAGTCAGGTCACATCGAATAAACACTCTGCATGTCAGTCATAGCTTGTATGTAAATTGAAAACTGATCCATCTGTGCTCTCTCTCTCTCTGTGCCCGGACTCTGTTTACCTTACACTGTCTCTCCCTTATTGGTTAAAGCTTGATGTGTGAACCACAATAGAGGAAGGAACAAGAACCATCTGCCTCTCTACTTTTTCTGCTTCACAAAACCCCCTACACACAACCCGGCACCATGGCTGCTCTCATTGCCGAGAACTTCAAATTCGTCTCCCTCTTCTTCAAGAGCAAGGATGTGATGATGTTCAACGGGCTCATCGCCTTGGGAACGGTTGCCGGGCAGACTGCCTACAACGTCTTCGCCTTCCACTGCCCGTGTTCCCCGGCCCGGAACTACCTGTACGGCCTGGCGGCCATGGGCGTGCCTGCCCTGGTGCTCTTCCTCGTGGGGGTGATGCTCAACCACAACACGTGGGACATCCTGTCCGAGTGTCGGCTGAAAAGGTGCTGGAAGCTCTCGGGGGTGGCCATGTTTGCACTGCTGGCCACCATTGGGGGGCGGGCGGCCGTGGCCCCCCTCACCTGGTCGGTGCTGTCGCTGCTCAGGGGCGAGGCCTACGTCTGCGCCTTGAGTGAGTTTGTGGACCCAGCGTCCATTCCGGGCTTCCCCAGCAACATTTCGGACGTGCCGGGAGTCATGGCTGGCTTTCCGTGCAAAGACGTTCCTGAAGAGCTGTTACAGTTCCGCATCGTGATTGAGAGGAGACTGAAGTACGAGTCCCAGGTACAGTAGTTTGGCACTGGTATTCATTTCAGTAATATTCATTTCAGTAGTATTCATCTCAGTAGTATTCATCTCAGTAGTATTCATTTCAGTAGTATTCATCTCAGTAGTATTCATCTCAGTAGTATTCATTTCAGTAGTATTCATCTCAGTAGTATTCATCTCAGTAGTATTCATTTCAGTAGTATTCATTTCAATAGCATTCCTTTCAGTAGTATTCATTTCAGTAGTATTCATTTCAATAGTATTCATTTCAGTAGTATTCATTTCAATAGTATTCCTTTCAGTAGTATTCATCTCAGTAGTATTCTCAGCAGTGTCCATGACTTCAGCACTGATTCAATCTGTAATTTAAAAGCTGTATGCTTGGCTTTGTCTTGGTTTTTAGTTCTGTTAAAAGAGAGAGACGTGTTTTGAATCTGTTTGTAATGGTTCTTGAGGTGTTATTGAAACTGGATGTATCCCAAAGGGATTCACTTACATCAGTTGTATAATAAAGGATTTACTCTAGTGATTGGATTTATTAATAACTGTAGGAGGTCAACAGAGATGGGTAGTAACACGCTTCCCATACTCCCTTGCATGTACTTTTGGTTTTTATACCTATGGGAGTACATTTAATGCAGTATACTTTCCACTCTTACTCGAGTACATGTACGGTTTACAAAATCTACTTATATTACGTAACATTAGGCTACACATGTCTTGCTACTTTTATATTAAAAGTAAATCTATGGAAAAACATTAGTGTCTGAGTAGAAGTCAGTGTAAAAACAGGCTGCATGCGTTCAGGACATGGCAAGACAAGCACCCCAAAGCAATACCACATAGGGCACCCTAATGGTCAGCAGCAGCTCTCCAGTCTACAATATATGTTGCATATTATTTATATGATATTTGGAATTATCTTGACTTGAGTGTGCAGATGGCAATGTTATGTTGTGTTTATTAGAGAAGCATTTACAATTTTATATTTTGCGCATAACCAATACAATACAAATGCGTAATTGATGTAAAAAAGAATATCATATGAAGTTACTCACTACTTAAGCACTAATTTTAAGATTTTTTTTTAACTCTTATTCAAGTAATTATCTGGATGGGTACTTTTACTTCAGTCATTTTTATTATATAATAACAATACTTTCACTTGAGCACAGCTTTAGCTTACTCTACCCAGCTTTGGTTGTCAGCAACTTCTTTTAGCTATCTTTAGTTATCTTCTCCCCTGCATGAGTAAGGTCTGTCTGTTCTAAATGCAGACGTGAAAATTTGATTTAATCCAGTTGCCCAATCCGAATGTATGACGGTAAAGGTATAAACAGGAAAGAGATAAAAGATCGGTGCTGAAATGTCTGTCTTCCTGTAGCAGTGAGTTCCGTCTTAAATGTGTGGTTTGCAGTTTTTGTTGCTTCTGAACCTGTAACCATGATGTAATTCTGTAGGTGTAAAAGACATTTACAAATGTTCCGGTACATTCTATTATTCCATGATTGAATAATAACAAAAACAAGAATCCTGGGCTTTTCAACGTTTTTGGAAAATAGTAGCATGAGATATCACATTGAGGCAGGAAAAAGACATGGCAGAGATGTGGTATTCTTGGCCCTTGCCAGCACTTTTGGCTTGGTGCTACATAATCTGTCATTGAAGTCAATCATTTACTTTCAGGCCTCAGATGATTTTTAAAGCAGTTTTCGAATATATTCAGCTGGCCCTCACTCCTAGTAGTTAGATGTTGACAGCAGTTAGAGATTCATATCATGGCTGGATGCATTGACTAACCATTAGCTTTCACACCATGGCAGTGCAGGTGGTAGTCAGTTGGTGGCTGGGGGTGAGAGATAACAGCATAAGACAAACAAAACAACAGGGACGTGCACAGGAGTGGGCTAAGGTTACTCGGGCAACTGCCGTTTGCCCTTCTCGACTGAAGTTGCCCCTCCGAAGGAAATATATATATATTTGCGATCAGGGGACGGGGGCGTGGCAGCGGCGGTAAGTGAGAGTTTAAAATTATATTGGCAAAATTTGCGATCAGATGACGGGGGAGTGGCAGCGGCGGTTAGTGAGAGTTTAAAATGATATTGGCAAAATTTACGATCAGGGGACGGGGGCGTGGCAGCGGCGGTGACAAAAAAATAATGTGTTGCCCCTTTTTCCCAGGGCAAAGCAACTGCCCTTCAAAATTCCTGTGCACGTCCCTGCATTGACTAGGCTAACCATTAGCTTTCACCATGGCGATGCGGGTGGTAGTCAGTGGGTGGCTGGTGGTGAGAGATAACAGCATCAAACAAAACAACGTCTTAAATGGGTAAGGTTGTCTAATATTAAGGGAAATTCTGTTAACAAGTAAAGGAAAGTTGGCATTTCCAAAGGGTTAATTTATTTCATTTCGGAGGAAATGGAGGCAAGTTTAGGCAAGTGGTAAAACTCCATGTTGTCTGTGTGTGGGGAGCTTCGGAAAGACACTGTTAAAGCTATCAGTATCTGTGCCTTTAGTCTAGTACAGTGGTTCTCAAACGTTTCACCGTGAGTACCACTTCAGAAAAGATTTGTCTTTCCAAGTACCACCATTGTAACTATCATTGACCTTCGGTAGCATGCCGTGCGATAGGAACTAAGTGTTGTTACCTCACTGTAATTCCTGATCAGGAGAATAAGCATGGCTCAGATAAATAACAAACTTAAATTATAGGGATCTAGTTGTTTTAATGATTTTTAAATATATTTAATGATTAATATCCTGGTCATAAAAATGGGAAAACTGCCTGAGTACCACCAAGAGGGAGCCGTGAACCACTAGTGGTACACGTACCACAGTTTGAGAACCACTGCTCTAAGGTAATGGAGGCAAGTTTAGGCAAGTGGTAAAACTCCATGTTGTCTGTGTGTGGGGAGCTTCAGAAAGACACTGTTAAAGCTATCAGTATCTGTGCCTTTAGTCTAGTAAATTAAGAGTGTAGCACTTGCTGTTGAACCATTTTGTATAGGTGAGCGTGGAGGTGGCTTTGAAAATTAGGTCTGAGACATTAAGATATATTTGTCAGGCTGTACGTTTAATTAGACACAGGATCGCTACACTCTAGGCAATAACTGGTTTTAAAATGATTGGCATATTGGTGTGAGAGCAAAGAAGTTGAAGTTAACCCTTTGCAAGTTAAGGGTTTCCTGGCATTGGTTTAGTGCTACAGCATCACTCTTTGTGTGTTTGATGTAGGGAATCTCTATCTGTATTGGAAGCTGTGGTTTATCTTGCCATCCATGTTAGGGACTTTGAATTCTGAATCATTGGATCCTTGTTTTTAGTCTTGTAGAATTTTTGTTTTTGAGAACTAATACTGCACTCTAATCAAGGTGACTTTTCTCTCTCTTTGTGTGTGTGTGTGTGTGTGTGTGTGTGTGTGTGTTGGTGGACTTGCGTGTATCTGTGTGTGTTTGTGTGTGTGTCTGTCATTACCCCTCAGCTGCTGGGTTGGGTCCTCGTGGGGTCTGTGGCCCTCTCTGTGTTCCTGATGCTGTGCCTCAGGCACTGCTGCTCTCCCCTGGGCTACCAGCAGGAGGAGTACTGGTCCCACTTCCGCTCCCAGGAGAGCAGAGTCTTCAGTCGCACTATGGGCGCCCACGCGCTCATCCAGGCCATCCGCAACGTGCGCAGCTTCTTCGGGTTTGCGGCTCTGGACAAGGACGAGCAGGAGCTCCTGGAGAACACGGCCGACGCTAAGGGCCAGATTCCCAGCCTGGAGTGGAACCGGATCACTGGGGTCTACCTGTACCGGGAGAACCAGGGGGTACCCCTCTACAGCCGCCTCCACAAGTGGTCCAACTATACAGAACACAACAACATAGAGGCCATGGAGAAGGACATGAACTGCTAAGAGAGACAAGTCCCTTCTTTTTTTTTTATTTTAAAGATTTGTTTTTGGGCTTTTATGCCTTTAATTGACAGATCAGTGAAGAGTGGGACAGGAAATGAGAGGGAGAAGAGGTGGGGAGTGGAAAGGAGAAATGACATCGGGCCGGATTCGAACCCGTGTCCTCCATGGGCGTCAAGCCCAAAGGTGGTCGAGGCTACTGTTTGCGCCACAGTGCCCCCCACAAGTCCCTTATTTGAACTGGAAACATACGCACATCTTGGGATCTTCTAGTTCATTTACTTTTGCTTATTTTTGTGGTTCCTGTACTTGAGTCCCTCAGTGACTAGAGAGGAAGACTCATCCTTGTTGCGAGCAACTGCACTTAGAGAAGGACCCTTATGGGATGTTACTGAAGTATGAAAGAAGGACCCTTGTGGGATGTTACTGAAGTATGAAAGATGAATGCATGCTTTGTGGTGAATTTTAGCACAGAATTAAATCTTTTAGACTAAAGATAGAAGCACAACCTCTCTTGTAGTTAACCTTGTGGCTCTATTGTAAGTACATTGAAAATCTCCTCCATTTACTTTTATGTGATGTGATAGCAATATCAATCTATGCACCAAAAAGACTAAGGTTAAGCCTTAAACATATATACAAATAAACAAGGAGATGCATTAAACATATTTTTTCATTAAAATATACATGTTCTTGTTCTTGAAAATATTTGATCTGCTTCTTAAAAGAAGCCACTTAGTCTCAATAAAATGAAGTTGTTCACAAATGAGACATAACCATGTTACTGCTATGGTAAGTCTCACTTTAATAACTCATGAAGATCCACAGCTTGCACTTTCAGCTTGCACTTGCACACATTCACCACTTGGAGGTACAGTTGTTATTCTCAGATGTGTAACCTGCTGCTAAAAATAGCCACTTTCCTGTGACTTTGCAGCTCCCTACCTTTGCAAAACCACGTCATGCATGGAAGGGCCTTACAAGGAAATTGGCATTTATGATATACACAATCTTACTGTTTGCACAATATGTCTGTTTTTGGCAAGTTTTGTGCAAGTGTATGGCTGTTTATGGCAAAAGTGACATATTTGTGAGAACAGTGTCTATAAATCTACACATTTTTGACATGCAGATGTGGTTGTTGCAACAGATCACAATGGACCATTCTCACTTTGCAACCCTTTTCTCTGTGAGAGTGCAGAGTTCTAACATGAACATTTTCCCTATGATCAGAAAATACTGTAACTGTCATTTCTTGGTGAGTGACTTAAATCAGGATTGTATCCTAGGCAAGCCTATGGAGCTAAATGGAGATTGAGTCATAGTTCTGATGCTGCTGTTGCTAAACTCCAGCTCCAGCACTGAGCCATTTGGGATTTCTACAGCCTGTCTGCAATTAATGCTGTAATATAGATGATGGCTCTGTTAGCCTTCGGAGGATAATAACCTGAATATAGAAGAGAGCGTCCATCCGCCCTCTACAATCACGGGAGCGGATTAAACTCGATGGATAAGTAGAGAGAGGGGGAAGGTTGAGCAGCACATTTTCTGCTCTCTCAAATCAAATAGCTTTTCAGTTTCATGCCCACTGGAAACCCCCTTTTTGATGATTATGAACAAGACCATGAAGAATCCTCATTTAAGGGAACAAAACGTTCCATTTGGCACCAGATGCCATGTGGTACAGGACGCCATTAATCTGGGCCCAGGTGGTAGGGGGTGTTTAGGTTCCATATGGAGCCATATTAGTCCTTATGTTTTACTGAGACCAATGTTTTACCCATGAGAATAATACACATTTTGTGAAAATGCTGATTGCAAAGATGGAATATTTCCAAGAGCACTTCAGAGGCTGATTGCCAGTCCCATAGCATATCAACTGGCTAAAGTGCAGCCAGTTGCATGGCCCATTTTCATAAGGGTAACACACCGCGCCTGTGGAACAGCCTCCCGGAACCACGTAAGGGCAACACAGACACTAGACTGTTTTAAGACTGGCCTAAAAACCTTTTTTATTCAGAAAGGCGTTTCCTACTTTTTAAAAACGTATTATTCTTTTAAACTATGCTTTTGTTATGGGCTGTTTTTAACCATGTAGCACTCTGATATTCTGTTTGAATGTAGAGTGCACTACAAATTAAATGAACTATTATTATCATTACTCCATTTTATGAGAGTTCAAATCAAGACACAGGAAGAGGCACTGAGGAAAAACAGAACTGTGGAGCCCTTGAATCTGACTGCCCCCACCAAGCACAGCGTACATTTACAACATCAACAAAAGGGGGGAGTCCGCTGCTCTCTCCCCTTCTATGGCCAACACACAGTAGCAGTCCTCTTCTTCAGTGGTCTCACAGCTGAGCTTCAACTTTCTCACCTCTGTGCTGCCTGTGTTTGGCCTCGTTCGGCTGCCCTGGCTGTCACACACGGGCTGTCACACAGTGCACCAGGAAACAGTAGGGCTGATTGGGCTCAGCTAGCCTGCCTGCCTGCCTTACTGCCACTGTCACCTCCTAACAGCCTGCAGCTGGAATGGAAGCTGGGGGAGGGAGACAGCGAGAGGGAAAAGAGAGAGTTAGCGAGGGAGAGAGGGAGGGAGGAGGAGGAGGAGAGAGGAAGGGAGGAAGGGAAAGAAGGGGGCGGGCGAAAGGAGAGAGCCGTGATGCAGGCAGCGAATCACATGAGCAGGGATCTGTGTACAAACTGAACAGGAGAACTGTGCGAGCCCAGAGCAGGCTGGAGAGAAAACACTCGGCACCATTACACAGAGCCAGGGCACAGCTGACTGAGGCAGACACACACACACACACACATAAACAGACAAAGAGAGGGAGTGGGAGAGAGAGAGAGAGAGGAGAGACAAGCACGGGAGAGAGGAGAGGAAGTAAAGGAGACTTGGATCTGTGTCTGAAAGGTTGGGTCCCTTTTGTTTTTTTGTATCGTCTGCCGCTGTCACTCTGCTGTTTTTTCCCCCCCTCTCGCTCTGTCTAACTCTGCGCTGTGGTGCTGTTGGGAGGCGGAACAGATGGTGTAGAGCAGACAGAGCAGAGCAGAGCAGAGCAGGCAGCACAATGCAAGCCACAGCTTGAGAGGGGGCTGCCCAGTGTTCACAGCCTGCTGCCGTCATCTCGCCGCGGTGTGCCATCCCCTCACTCCTTTTGTTTACCAGCGCTGGCTAACAAGGTCAGGATTTCTACCGTGAGCACTAGGAGAGAGAGAGAGAGAGAGCGAGAGAGAGGGAGAGAAGGAGAGACACAGGGAGAGGGAAGAGAAAGACAGTGGCATACGTGGAAACGGCTTTTCTTGGGCTGGAGAGAGAGGAACAGAGGAAGAGACGCAGAGAGTGAGAGAAAGAGAGAGAGAAAAGGAAGAAAAGAAAGAAGAAGGAGGTGGAGAATAGAAACCGTGCAGGGAGGAGGGAGGAAGGCTTGTTTTGAGACTCTGTTTTGAAGGTAGACAAAGCAAAACAGCCGAACGTTCTTGGAAAAACACTCGTTATGACCCTGGAAGATTTGGAGAACTGACTTTGTCATTGTGGTCTCTCTGGATAACTGAAACTGTGATTTCCTCTAAAGGCAAAGGATCAGAAGGTAATCTCTATTAGCAAACACTGTTGTCATTTTGTCGCGACTGTGTGGAGCTCCTCGGTGTTACTCAAGTCTGACTCACGACTCCAAGACCACCTACATCTATGTTTTGATTTCAATTTTTGCCCCCCTTTTTTCCCCCCCTCAGAAGTACAACGCAAAAAAAAATAAGAGGACAAAGTCAAAACAATGCTGAGTATTGGTTCACCTTCTTTTCGTACTCAGCTCTCTCTGAGAAACGTGCGCATGTGTTGATGCCTTGTGGGTCAGAGCGGCAATGTTGACACCAGCTCCCAACAATGAGTGACTCATCCGTGTAAATGTTTCTTCGGAGGAGGGGAGTCGAGGGCAACTAGTGGGAACGACTGGCATGCCCAGCAGCAGAGGCCTGTGGCCCGTGGTCGGATGCACTTGAGAATTAAGCCCAGATTTCAGGCTGGAGTGCTCGTATCGAACCTAGACCCGGAAGCTGGAAAGTTGCCTCTACTGTCTGAACTTGGACTTGGGAGGATTTGTGGCTCTGGATTAAAACGAGAGGAGAGGGGGACCCCCTCAGACGAGCTCATCCACACTTCATCGGGCTCTTTTGGGACTCTTGGTGTTGGCTTGCCACCCCACCCCCACCTCCACCCCCCTGGACTTGGTAGTGATCACCAGGGGTTCCTGTTTCATGCACCAGGTCCTGTGGTGTGACGGTGAGTATATGTGTGTGTTTGTGTTTGCAGGGCTGTTTCTACACTCTCCTCTATGTATCAATCCAAGTGCAGGCTGAGACTCAGGCCTCTGTGGATGAATCAGGGTTGGAGCACATTTATGAGTGTGTGTGTTTGTGTGTGTGTGTGTGTGTGTGTGTGTGTGTGTGTGTGTGTGTGTGTGTGTGTGTGTGTGTGTGTGTGTGTGTGTGTGTGTGTGTGTGTGTGTGTGTGTGTGTGTGTGTGTGTGCCTACTTGCTTTCTCCATTCCAGCCCTGAACCTGTCTGTGCGATGCATGTGTTATTCACAGAGTCTGCAGTCTTCTCCTGGACTGTCTATCAATGATTCACTAACATCCTCCTAAGATTACAACTGCCCCCTCCCTCACCCACACCTCAAACCCACACACACACACAAACACACACACACACACACACACACACACACACACACACACACACACACATGCGCACACACACACACACACACACACACACACACACACACACACACACACAAACCCCCCCCCCCCCCACACACACACACACACACAAACCTCCCCCCTCCAGGCAAAGCCAGTCAGTATTACCTCTCTGACCTGAACTTGTTCTCCAGTGGCTGAATTGGAGAGACTCATTGTTCCCCAGTGTCACTCAGCTTTCATTGGGCCAATTGAGCGGCACACTGCGTCCTGCTATGTTTGACCTCAGGGGTCAACCTCCATTGTGTCCCCAAAATGGTGCTTCCTTCCCCCCATGGAACCAGACGGGGCTGGCAAAGCTCCTGACCTCCCCAGCAGAGAGGGGCAGATGGTGGGGGGACATGCCAGAGAGGGGCCAGCTTCATCTCTCTATGCAGGGAACACTGACCTGACCACCATCACAGGCTCTTCATCTCTATGCAGGGAACACACACACACACACACACACACACACACACACACACACACACACACACACACACACACACACACACACACACACACATACACACACACACACACACACACACACACACACACACACACACACACACACACACACACACACACACACACACACACACACACACACACACACACACACACACACACACACACATAATGCTAACATACACAACTGTCACACAACCATACAACACACATACTCAACACAACACCACTAAGGATATATACTGTATATATGTCTGTATATATTGTTGTCCCTTTGTCTCTTTCACTGTGACTCTTTTTGCTATATGTGTTCCCTCTTTCTCTCCTTCTCCCTTTCTTAACACACTTGTTCCACTTCTGAATGTTTGCACTGTTGTCATGATACAGTCCAATTTTGACAGCACTGTGCTGATTTGTCATCCATTTTATTTGGAGTCTTTCTCTTCCTTTCTCTGCCAGCGAACAGGATGTTATTTCACACATTTCTTACCCTGACTATTTTTACTGAACAAAAGACTCATGCAAATTGGACTGACTATGCCTGGACAGACCAGCTTTAGAACTTTTTGACTCATTTCCCATAATATTTGGTTATTCAAAAAAGGTCTTTACCCAGCTAAACTCTCACTCTTTGGTCAGAGCAAAAAGAATTCTCCTCCAGTTAAACCGCTCCAGTTTAAACTTTGAAAAGTAGCTAAGGACACTAACAGTTTTTCTCAGTCGCTTTGGTACATTTCTCAAATCATCATTAACATTTGCCAAACAGTGCATTTTTAGCGAGAGGAATCCTTACAATCAGCACTGCACAATGGATTACCTGCAAAAGCCTGCAACTGGTTCAAAATCCCTAGTTTATTTTTGAGACATTAACTCAGGATTTGGAACGGTAGTTACGGGCTTTAGTTTACGTCTCAAAAATAAACATTTATGTCAATGAAGATGTGTCATTGTTTCCAAAAAAAGGTAAGTCGAAATGCTTCGCCATGTTGTGAATATAACAGTGTACTATGTAAGTATTTCCTTAAGTAAATAATTGATAATGCACAAGGCTGTGTGACACACAAAAGAAAGACAAGGCTTTTACAGCACTACATAGCACAAGGGGAAAAAAATACAAATTTGGATATGTAAACATAGGAAACATGGAGGCCATGGAGTAAGGGGAACCCTTAGGCAGAATGGTTCATACAACACTGTGTGGGCCGCTTGGCCTCGTCTACCTCTTCCTCTGTGTTGCCTCCCCGTCTTCCTATACACAGCCTAACTCCTCTTCCTCTTCCTCTACTCCCATCACACAGCCTAACTCCTCTTCCTCTTCCTCTACTTCCACCACACAGCCTAACTCCTCTTCCTCTTCCTCTACTCCCATCACACAGGCTAACTCCCCTTCCTCGTCCTCTTCCTCTACTTCCCCCACACAGCCTAACTCCTCTTCCTCTTCCTCTACTTCCACCACACAGCCTAACTCCTCTTCCTCTTCCTCTACTCCCATCACACAGCCTAACTCCTCTTCCTCTTCCTCTACTCCCATCACACAGGCTAACTCCCCTTCCTCGTCCTCTTCCTCTACTTCCACCACACAGCCTTACTCCTCTTCCTCTTCCTCTTCTTCCACCACACAGCCTAACTCCTCCTCTTCTTCTTCCTCTTCCTCATCACACAGCCTAACTCCTCCTCTTCTTCTTCCTCTTCCTCATCACACAGCCTAACTCCTCCTCTTCTTCTTCCTCTTCCTCATCACACAGCCTAACTCCTCTTCATCTTCCTGGCTACTGACCCTGTTCATTTCTTATTTCTTGCATTGTCAGAAATGGTACCACTGTGTTGTGCTGTATGTGCATGCCAGTCGAAGGCTAATGAGGTGCACCCCTGGTTAACAGGTTGATCACTGGTTGGTCTGAGCTGGTTAACAGGTTGATCACTGGTTAACAGGTTGATCAGTGGTTGGTCTGAGCTAGTTAACAGGTTGATCACTGGTTGGTCTGAGCTAGTTAACAGGTTGATCAGTGGTTGGTCTGAGCTAGTCTGAGCTAGTTAACAGGTTGATCACTGGTTGGTGTGAGCTAGTCTGAGCTAGTTAACAGGTTGATCACTGGTTGGTGTGAGCTAGTTAACAGGTTGATCACTGGTTGGTCTGAGCTAGTTAACAGGTTGATCACTGGTTGGTGTGAGCTAGTTAACAGGTTGATCACTGGTTGGTCTGAGCTGGTTAACAGGTTGATCACTGGTTGGTGTGAGCTAGTTAACAGGTTGATCAGTGGTTGGTCTGAGCTAGTTAACAGGTTGATCACTGGTTGGTGTGAGCTAGTTAACAGGTTGATCACTGGTTGGTCTGAGCTAGTCTGAGCTAGTTAACAGGTTGATCACTGGTTGGTGTGAGCTAGTTAACAGGTTGATCACTGGTTGGTCTGAGCTAGTTAACAGGTTGATCAGTGGTTGGTCGGAGCTGGTTAACAGGTTGTTCACTGGTTGGTCTGAGCTAGTTAACAGGTTGATCAGTGGTTGGTCTGAGCTAGTTAACAGGTTGATCATTGGTTGGTCTGAGCTAGTTAACTGGTTGGTCTGAGATGGTTAACAGGTTGATCACTGGTTGGTCTGAGCTAGTTAACTGGTTGGTCTGAGATGGTTAACAGGTTGATCACTGGTTGGTCTGAGCTAGTTAACAGGTTGATCAGTGGTTGGTCTGAGCTAGTTAACAGGTTGATCAGTGGTTGGTCTGAGCTAGTTAACAGGTTGATCAGTGGTTGGTCTGAGCTAGTTAACTGGTTGATCAGTGGTTGGTCTGAGCTAGTTAACAGGTTGATCACTGGTTGGTCTGAGCTAGTTAACAGGTTGATCACTGGTTGGTCTGAGCTAGTTAACAGGTTGATCACTGGTTGGTCTGAGCTAGTTAACAGGTTGATCACTGGTTGGTCTGAGCTAGTTAACAGGTTGATCACTGGTTGGTCTGAGCTAGTTAACAGGTTGATCAGTGGTTGGTCTAACGCTTCACACATTCCCTTTCAAGTAGAAGTCAAGATTTACCTGACAGCAGTTCATCAATTCAGGAGACATTTACCAAGAAGTCTAATAGGAATGTGTAACATACAGTGTGTTTGACAGATTATGACAACTGGTTCATCACTTTTACATATTGGCTCATGCAATGAATTAATGCCTGGATATTTTTGGGTGTAAGACTATCCAACAGAGAACCAGTGTAATACATTTTAACCAACATGACGAAAAGAAACAACTCACAATTGTGCACAATTATTAACAAGTGACTAGATAATGTGGAGGGTGAACAATTCTGTTCTGAGAAATGTACCAAAGCGTCTGAGAAAAACAACAACTGAAAAAGCACAGCCAGTAAACCATACAAGTACTGTAACAATGAATGAATGTACTCTATCAGATCAGTATCGTGCCAGACTCTGCCCTTCACACAGGCACTGGTATTGTAGAATATGGAAATTGACGTGAGCCTGAGTGGTTTTTCAGGTTGTTGACGGGCCTCAGGCTCTTGGTTGGAGCATCCCGCTGTCAACAAGCGCTCCAACAAAACCCTGGTGCACATCGTCTCACCATAAATCTTCTGACCAATATGTAACCCAAGAGTTTCTCAACACTGGAGCTGGACTGACAGCACACACTTTGTTTTAGTTTCAGACAATGGCGACATTCCAAATCTTTTTTTTTGAAAACAGCCCTTTTCCCAGAATGCAACATGCTTCCCATGGGGGTTGGATGCTCTGCTAGTACTCAGTGCAAAAACGTCTGAAAAAAAAAACGCAGTGTGTGGAGTGAATTGTAACAGTGCTGAATGCCCCTGCTGCACGTGCTCAGAGAAAGCCATGTGACAACCAGGCCGTTCAGTGTTATTGTTTGCCCACACAAAGGCAAACTGACGGCCCCGGTTTGTCTGCACTCTCGTGGCACCAGTGTACGCGCCACAGCTTGGCCGAGGCGACCGCTCCTGGTGCCAACCTCGGTGGTGTCTGTGAAAGCATGATACCCGCGCACAGCACCTGTGGCCTTCACAATGTGACGCTACTGGTCGACACGAGGAGATGTCTGTTGCTGGGTAAGAAACTGGAAAAATCTTGGATGTCTCCTATCAGAACAAAAACATACAGGGATTTTTGTCATTCTTTTTTTCCTCTAAACAAAATGTATGAGGAACGACATTTGTACTTTGTCACATCTGAAGTGGTTTGCCGTTTTCCTAACTAACATATCCAAGTAAGTATATAACTTTGGTGTGATGATGAATGAGCTCAGCCTCAGCCTCAGCCTTGGCTTCACAATCTGCCCAGTGGAGCAGTAATCTCCCATTGCCATGCAACAGATGGCGAGCCATTGTTGGTTGTAGCTGGTGCTTCAGTGCACCATACTGTTTGTTTGTATTATAAAGGTCTGGCCTGAGCTCTGTCCGGGTGTATGGGGCAGCACTGCACAGAGACCCAAAGCAGAGTGATGTATGTATGTATGTGTGTGTGTGTGTGTGTGTGTGTGTGTGTGTGTGTGTGTGTGTGTGTGTGTGTGTGTGTGTGTGTGTGTGTGTGTGGTATGTGTGTGTGTGTGTGTGTGTGTGTGTGTGTGTGTGTGTGTGTGTGTGTGTGTATGTATGTGTGATGTACGTATGTGTGTGTGTGTGTGTGTGTGTGTGCGTGCGTGCGTGCGTGTGTGTGTGTATGTATGTATGTATGTACTATGTGTGTGGGATAAGCAGAGCAGAGAAGCCTAAGGCCGAGCGCGGGTTGCCAGGGATGACATACGGTGCGGTGCTATGCATTATGATTGTGTGTGTGTGTGTGTGTGTGTGTGTGTGTGTGTTATGCATTATGATGGTGCTTTAGGAACGTGCCATTGGGATATCACTCTGCAGGGAGATTACAGATTAGGGGGAGAGGACTTTTGCAGAAGACAGATTGCATGGACCCACCTCACCTATTAAAAGACACGCTGATGACTCACTCCGAGGGATACAGCTAGTACATCCCCCCTCCCCCAAATGCCCCAGCAGATGTGCTTGTTGAACCTTGATAGAACACCACACGCCAAACACAACACAAAGAGGGTGCCAGGCAGAGTTAGTCAGCATCTAATCTGATGTTGGCTGGTGTAGTATACCCATACTGCTTTGCTTTGCTTCACTGCGAAAACAAATTGGTTCGGTCGAGAATTGAGAAACATGGAGAATTGAGTGCCTTAGATGAGTTGGGAGATGAGCACTCTGGATGATGGGAATGGTGACTATCAGTCTGAGAACTACTGTATACGTACATTTGCATTTTCATAGCCAGATAGAAACAAACCTTCTCTTGATATTTGCAAAGAAAAAGAGCACAGTGTTAATGTTTATATGCCCTCATCACATTTTCATATTCGTAGTGTTATGCTACCCTGATTGGAGGTAAGCAGATTATGCAGGGGATATGTTAATCTGCGTGTATATAGGTTATCGTATGTGGTGTGGTCACATAGTTAAGTGCCTTAAATGGAGTCAGGACCTTTGCATAGAGTGTCTGGATAAACATAAATCGCCATAAAGAGCATAAATAAAACATTACGAGCACACAGGCACTTAGCCGAGTGGAGTGCATGTGAGGGCCGAAATGTAGGTCACAAAGTTTGTTTTTGGTTTTAACCAGCACTAAAAGTTCTGTTGCAATACCTGGAGCTCTCAGGAGGAAAGATTGTGTTTATTTTTCGGACCTAAGCACATTCAAGAATGCTCTCCTCTCCTCTCCTCTCCTCTCCTCTCCTCTCCTCTCCTCTCCTCTCCTCTCCTCTCCTCTCCTCTCCTCTCCTCTCCGCTCCTCTCCTCTCCTCATCCCTCCTCATCCCTCCTCTCCTCTCCTCTCCTCTTATAGCACTTATACCCTTTTGACTGTGAGAACTATCTTGGTAGTGGAGAAGCAAAGGGTCTTCCCCTCACCGGCTCCCTTCCACAAAGACATACTTTTCCACTTTCTTACATAAGGCAGATTGTAACAGCCAGACAATGAGTGCAGTGTTGCGCCAATATGAGGAGCATGGGAACACACTGAATAGCAAATATGCAACATGCATGCATGGGCTGTAGGAGACCAAGCAAGCATGCAGACAAACACAAATACCCACCAACACACACACACACACACACACACACGCGCAAGTGTGCGCACACACACATTCCGTATTTCAGATAACTCTGGAATGGATCCGGGCCTGATCTCGCCCACTTAGATGCCATCTCACACACACACACGACACACACACACACAACGACACACACACACACACACAACACAAATCACACTCACACACCACTCACACACACGACACACACACACACAACACACACAAAGACACACACACACACACACACACACACACAACACAAATCACACTCACACACAACACACAACACACACACACAACAACTCACACACAACCACAAACACGCTATGCAGTGAGGACACACTGACGGAAAACAGAGGCAGACATATTTACATCACAGCTCCTTTCTCATCCACCAGCACATGCAGTCCATCAGCTCTCAGCCATAACCAAGTCCCCCTGGGCACCCACTTCGCCTGCATGTTGATTTATGGTGATGACAATCAGGCATTTGCATCCCCGAGTGGCCCACTGTGCGTTCCGTTCCTCCATTATCCAGCCCAGTGTTCCTCCGTATAACGTTTGTATGTGTGTGTGTGTGTGTGTAAAAGTTAATGACATGCCTGTCGTTTCATGTCCGCCGCCAATCACTCATGACTCACTCAATGAGTCAGGGGTTGAGCGACCTTTCACTCTCGGTGGCCGTGTTTGTTTGCAATTGTGCGCCTTAGTTTACTTTTTTTTTCCTTTCTTAAAAAAATAAATAAATAAATCTTTTGTTTTTGTCTGCAGGATGTGTGTGTGGCCCAGGACTGCAAATTATTGACCCGTTCTGCAAGATGACCTCTGAAGAGATCTACCACCTCCCCCTGAATGTGTACGTCATCATCCTGGGAATCGGCCTCTTCATCTTCCTGCTCAGCATGATCTTCTGCTGCTACCTGTTCAGGTGGGTGGGACGCTCGCTCTGGTCACCAGCACGGGGATACTGGTTTCACTTTTTAAAATATGCTTTGTAACTCACTTGTGGTATATTTCACTCATGTTGTTTCTGAAATGACCACTTCGCTGTGAAGTAAGAACTCTGCTCCCTCATGTGCAAAGATAGACATGCAGTGTCGTGGTGCACGAGTGAATGAAATGGAGTTACACTTTCAGGGCAACATAATATTGATATAGTATATATATATATATATATATATAAAAGGGATTCTTTTATAATTAACAGGTTGAGGCGTCAAGGCACAAGAGAACAATATGGATACAATGAGGTAAGAACATGACTTGTATATACAATTATTGAGTTCAAACACCATCAAGGCAGACTGATTGAGTGTTTTTTCTTTCTTTCTGTAGGTGGTGCTGAAAGGAGCGAGCAAAAAACTGAGTCTTCTTGGAGTAGGTTCAGTCCCTTCATGTAGAACTGTAATCTTTGAAAAAGTTGCAAAAAAAATGTAGACACGTCTGAACGCATTTGGCCACTGACTCAGATAGGTCTGTGATGCGGGGGAGCCTCGTGCTTTAACATGTT
Organism: Sprattus sprattus; assembly: GCF_963457725.1. Classification (NCBI taxonomy): domain Eukaryota; kingdom Metazoa; phylum Chordata; class Actinopteri; order Clupeiformes; family Clupeidae; genus Sprattus; species Sprattus sprattus. Next base: position 5,500,263 of record NC_137910.1, on the reverse strand, counting down.
TTAAAAGATAGAAGAGAACATTTTCCACAAACAAATGGAACAAAGTGGCCATGACAAAGACACAACAAGTGAGTGTGATCCATTGGTAAAAATCAAAAGGCTTTCAATCCATTGAATTAACATTTCTACCCTTTTGCACTGTGTGTGTGTGTGTGTGTGTGTGTGTGTGCGTGTGTTTGTCTTACAGCAGACCTGTGCAGTGTGTTTGGAGGAATTCAGGAGTCGAGATGAGCTTGGAGTGTGTCCCTGTTCTCACGCTTTTCATAAAAAGTAAGACATCCATGGCCTCTCCATGGCCTTAGTGCCACTAGTTCTCTCTTCTTCCCTGTGTTATTCTCCCTGCACTTTTTATATTTCTTTTATCCAGTAAATCCACACGTTACAATTCTCCTTCCTACTGGCTAAGCTCAATCAGTAATATGCATAATGGTTCATCCATTTATTTATGGTTACCTTATAAATTAGGTTTTTTTTATATGCCAGCTCTGCCTTTCCTGCAAGTACAGGTTTTGCATGTTTGTACGAATCTGTAACAATCACCTAAATGTCTGCAGTCTACCAAGCACCTACAGCTACAAAACAACCAGACAAAAGTATAGGTAATTATATGAGAATGCTAAACTCCCTGCCAACACAGGGAGGGCTAGCTACGTGGCTACCAGATACCAACAGACTGACAACAACAGGAGAAATTGAGGGAGAATGTTAACAAATCAAAGGCAACTTAATACAGAGCAATGGATGTTGTGTGGTTTCAGGGACCTGGATGAATCTAAGTTTATTTGTATGGGTTAGAAAACACCACCAACCTGTGTCCACTCACTCACCTTTGCATGGAACCAGACTCTGACCAGCCTCAACCAACAGCACCATTACACATCAGACTTCCTCAAAAACTGATCGTAAAGATCTTTCACCAACAGATACCACTTTAGTACAACACTACAACCATTTCATGCTGTGTCCATCATATTATACATACAGAATGCATACACTGACTGGTGTCACAGATGTCTTGACCTGACTTGCTGAAACCTTTTTAGCATGGCATAAAGCTTTATTTTATCTCCATTCATATCCATTTTCTTTCCCTTTTCCTCCTCCCTCTCTCTTTACCTGTCTTGCCTGGTCTGTCCCTCACTCTCTCTCTATCTGCCCTTTCTCTCTCTGTTGTCACCATCTCCCTTGCTCTCTCTTTCTCTCTCTCTCCCTTTTAATTTTCCCCGTCAAAATGTCTCTCTCTCTCTCTCTCTCTCTCTCACTCTCTCTGTCTCTGTTCTCTCTTCCTCTCCCTCCATCTCTCAGGTGCTTGGTAAAATGGCTGGAGATCCGTAGTGTCTGCCCCATGTGTAACAAACCCATCTGCCGGCTCCAGCCAGACCCCCCTGAGGGAGCCGAGGGGCCCCAAGGCCTCCTGGAGGTGTGAGAGAGAGGCCCCTGACGCAGCCCTGCGGAGGGGGGATCCGGCCCGAGGCACCAACACACGGCTTCAAGTGTCCTCTTTCTGAAAGAGAGAAGGAGAGAGTGAGAGAGAAAAGAATAACACAACACTTCACTGAGGGATAATAATATCCTCTCCTACTACCTGACCACCAACACCCCCTCCATTCTCCAAACATCCTTTATAGTCTCCTGCACACACACACACACACACACACACACACACACACACACACACACACACACACACACACACACACACACACACACACACACTGACACAACCGCACACACCAACATACATGCACTTCTTAAATGGACTTGGGTTGCCTGGTAACTGACATAAATACTAAAACAGAAGAAGGAGGTGACAGGAGAATATATGTGTGGCCTAATCTGAGATGATTGTGTAATGGACTTTCTATATGTGGGAGGGCGATAAGCTGATGTCAGTGACCACTTGAGAATTGTGTTCATGTCCTGTGGCTCCACTGGTTTGTACAGTCCCTGGAGAAATGGAATTGCCACTGCCCAACATAAAGGTAACAGTAAGCTCACCCTGTCGGCGGTTTCACACATGCTGGCAAAAAAACTGCCACAGCCATCATGGGACCCTTATACGACTCAGGTTTGAAGTTAAACAACTAAACCTGTCACAGATATACCGGAAAAAAAGTATGTATTTCAGATGTGTGTCCGGTTCTGGTGTTGGAGAGCCACCCCACAAATTGGTGTCCCCCATACTTCTGTAGATGAACAAGAAATGAGATGAGGGTCTCAGCTGAGCACAACAAACCACTTCCTGTCCAATCATAGCAAAGATGGTTAAAATAATGACCCAATGAGGTCATGCGAGACCAAGACTAATAACAATTTTAGATAGTGTTTAAGTTATTTCTAAGTAGTTCTTTTGTATTCTTCTTATTATCATTATTATTATTGGCTTTCAATAAAGTGTAATGTTTCCGTGACAACGGTCCACTGTGTTTTTTGTTGTGAACTTGAATTCTTCAGATTGTTTCGACTGAGCAGAATTGTGTTTCTCTAATAACATTTTATGCACTGTTTTCATTTTTGCCATAAGGGAGGGTGCAGCTGGGCATTTAACCTGCGTGAACAGTAGACCGACCTTAAATAAGGTTAAAGAAAAATCTAACAAAAGCCCTTTCATGACTGGAGTCAACAAAATTCCCATCGCTTTACCCCGTCGATTTATACGTGTCAGTGGAACGGCCTTGTGACGCTGCCACTAACCGGGCATTCCCCATCAAAGATTAACAAAGAATAGCTTCCTGTATACCTCGCCTCAATATATTCTAATACTTCTCAGACAAACAAACAACACCAATCATGTATTTACACAAGACGACTTTCATTACAGAGGAGGTCGAATGCCTCCGTGGGTCAAGATGTCTGTGTGCTCGCTTAAGATTTTACACTGGACTCGTCATGCCCAGTTCCCCCCATAGTCAAGAGGCAGCAACAGGCCTGGCATTGTGTGTCGAGTGAGAGAGAGACGTATGTATTTCGTACACAATCTCCTCCTTCAGGATGCCACTAATGAGCTTATTGTGTGTGGAGGAGCTAGGAGCGCTGTACACACACACAAAGACACACAGACACACAAACACACAGACAGACACACAGACAGACACACAGACACACAGACACACAGACACACAGACACACAGACACACAGACACACAGACACACAAACAGGCAGACACACACACACACACACACACACACACACACACACACACACACACACACAAGGCTCATGGTTCAGCCCACACCAGACATCAGTGTTGGCAGTTGAATCTGGGGTAAACAGCAGGCTGGCTGAATGAACTGCTGGACACGCTGTCTCTGCGGCTCAATATCATTACTCATTCTGTACAAATATTCACTTGGACATTCACACACACACACACACACACACACACACACACACACACACACACACACACACACACACACACACACACACACACACACACACACACACACACACACACACACACACATACTGCTAGAACTGTAAAGGGGAAACAAGGGACTGTTGTTTAGTCTTTTTGGTTTGCTGAATGTATAATTTGATAAACATTATACATTTATGAATTTAGATTAAGTTTTGAATGACCCCTTATTATGCTTCTCAAAATTGTCAACATCGGGCCTTACATAATCTGTAAAATCACACGTCTTGAATACCCCATATGGCCTTGACTTTCATGACACAAAGCTTTATGATATTTATCATTACATTTAGGAATATATAAGGTTGTGTTTGCTGTGGCCTCGGTGCACAACCATGAGACAGTGACTCAAATAAGCTTTTGCACAGTGCTGAAACCTATCCCAAACTAGCGATCATTTAGTTATCCTATCTTTGTTATCACTTTGTAATCTGGCTATCTTTGTTATCATTTGAATATCTTGCAATCTCCTATTCCACTACAGTATCCCTTATCATCTTTTCTCTAATCTTATCTGGTGTAAGTAATGTGGCACCTTAATTAACTTTTTAAATTACCTTCCCATTAACCTTGCTTTAATGGCAGCATTGCTTATCTCCTCGAGATCAGTTAGGATATTTCATCCCAAACTATGTCAATACGCTGATATTAAACCACATACTTACCCTGACTTTGAGGTGATGAGTCAGAACCTGTATTGAATGAGCTCAGTAAATCAAATGAAGAACAAGGCAGTGTTCTCTCTGTTGGGCGGACTCTGATCTTCATGCTCCCCCATGGCTCCGGGGGCCTCCCTGGCAGACGGACAGAGTGACAGACACTCCCTGCTGATGCAAAAACTTGGAGAGGAATGGCACGCTGGAGCTGCTCAGACTTGTACAGAGACATGCCAGTGACGAGGCTGCACTCCAGGTGTGAAGCAGCCCAGGACACACACACACACACACACACACACACACGAGGAGCCGCAGCACCGAGTGCCAGACAGAACAGAGTGCCAGACAGAACAGACACAGCAGCCTTCTCTCAGTCCCAGTGTAACACTGAGAACGCTGTGGGGCTGCTGACAGATACTAGCACTGGATTTAGTCAAATATATAATAAACCTATCCCAAATATAATATAATAAACTATCTCGAAAACATCACACAAAGAAGCGTGAAGCAAGGCAGTAAGACATGTTCAGCAGTGCTAACAGGGATCTCTTCATGAACTTGTGTTTAAACACCTTTCTTTGAAAGTCTGACTGTATTTATCATTTACTGTATCATCTACTGCAGCCATAGGTCGGCGAGTCTGTCAGTCAAAGAAGATAAACCTCAGTCCTGAACCCTAAATGTGACCAGGCAAACAGTTGTGTATGTGTGCAATGTATTGCTTAGCCTTATAATCAGAATCAGCTTTATTGGCTAAGTATGCTTACACATATAAGGAATTTGGCCTTGCTCATTAGTTACTGAGGACAATGCGCAGGATAATACACAGGTAACCTAAAGTGCAAGAGTTAGTGACAGCGACAAAATGGCTATGTAATGTAAATGTAATGCTGATCATTTGCAAAGTACATTATGATTAAAGTCAAGAGGTAGTCCTGCCAGCCTGTTCAGACCGACGGGAGATGGTTACCCTCAAATGACGACTATGCCCCCTGTAGTTCAGGTCCCTCTACTGCGGTCTATGGCTGGTCTTAAAAAGGAGGATGAACACCATCTGGTGGTAGCCTAAAGAGAACTGGAAAACTTAACAACATAAAAACAGCTAATTGTGCCTTCAAACATAAACGGCTTTGGTCTGGTGTTGTTCCAGATCCAGCATTTGATTTTAAGTATTTTGAATATTATTGTATCTGCAGAATTGACAAACGTGAGGACTAATCTAGATCCGTTTGTATTCAATTTAATTTTTCCCCTCAAAATGCTGATTGGTACTGAGCCTACGTTCTTTCAATCAATCTCGGACGCAAGCCTATGACGACACACATCCGTCGCAGTTTAAATATCTTAGCGACCAACTCGAAAGCGTCTCTCGTGTGGTTGCGTTGCAAACGAGGAGTCAAACGAGGGCGTCTTGTTATTTGATGATGACATGGATGACGGAGGCTGCGTTATTTTGTCAGTTTGATCACATCTGAAGGTTTTAGCCAACAAAATGCCACCCAAACGGAGAGGTCCTTTGCTAAACCTTCAAAAAGAAGCGGATGGCTTGAAGACGCAGGTTCGTATTGTAGATGTTATCACCTTAACGTTAGCTTACGTGAGAACATTTCAAATAATCAGCCATTGTGGTATTATTGAAAGCGGAGATCGTTGCATTACATTCAACTGGCCAAGGTTTTGTTTCAAAACCGTTATCGTGTAACGTCACCTATAAACGCTTACGTTAGCTACAGTGTTAAACAAACATTAAGGTTATTCAAGAATGCGGACCAGATTTATTTACAGGTGATGAAGTGTCTGAGATATGTTTTCCATCACACCGAGTACATTATTGGTCCTGTCTTTCAGCTTCCATAAATTCCATCCTGCTCTGTATTTCACAGCTGGACAAATTCGTGGTTGACGTCAAACAGCTTAATGAACAAAACCGTGCTGATTTAAGACAGAGGTATAAACGTTCGTGCATCTATCTCATTATGGTCAGTTTAAGTGTGTAAATGGATTGTGTCAGGGACTATCTTCATATCCTGCCCATGATGTTCCACACATATTCAAGACAAACCCGCTTGGTAATGGTGTCTGAATTCTACTCCTATGTGCATAACAACACACACATTATACAGTGTTGGACTCAACATAGCAGGGATGCATGAAATCTCTTATCTGCAAATTCCAGATCCACGAACACACACACTGCATCTGATAGAACTTTCTAGATTTCCTCCCTCCTGTTTTCCTCACACGCATCCTCTCAGTCAGCCCTCTGTTCAGATAGGTTAACCCTCTAGCTGCGATTTCCCTCCCTTTCTCTCTCCTCCGCTCTCAATAGATGTTGTGAGCTGCTCAGCGCCGTGGAGGAAACCACACAAGCTTTGAAGAAATTAACTAAAGTATGAACTCACTCACTAGTTCTCATTCTTCTTCATCTTAAAAAAAAGAGACTAAATAAAATACTAAGTCTAGTATTAATGGACCTTCAAAAATCGAAGTGAAGACAAATATGTCTATTGTTATTTTTCTAAATATATATATTTTTTAAATTCAGGCAGATGAGCCTGCGCCAGTAGGCAACTATGAACTGTATAAGCGGGAGGAGGAGACGCGCCTGCAGGACTTTCACAACCAGCTCCGTGCCCTGGAGCTGAACCTTCAGACCCCAGAGACCTCCCAAGCCAGGTAACCCATGCAGTGTGGTTGGTGTTCAATGCACAGTAGGTGTTATACTTAAAGTAACACTATGCAACAATTATACTTCAGGATCAGGGTTAGGATAAGCAGTTTCACCTTAAAATAACAGCTTGAAAAAAAATTGGGGCGCTACAATGACTTTTAATATGGAGAATCGCCTCCGTGCCATTGCTATACCAGGGTCCATAGGCTCTCTACTGTCTGCCGAACTAGTAAGTAGCTTATTTGCTGTCTTGCTTTGCCTTGTGTTGCACTTGCTTGATGTTTGACTGTGTTAGGACAGTTTGTGAGTAACTAGTTTGTCATAATGTCAAAGTCAGCACATTTAATGAGATTTCGTTAGTTTTACCCGCTAGCATATCGTTAGCGAATAGCACTTGATCCGGAATGCTTCTTTAAGTAAAATGTACTTTAATTTCTGCACATATTTTTGTCTGTTTAGTGAGAGGTTGTCAGTCAAGGCACCAGCAGGAGATCAGGAGAGTGATGAAGAGAGTGAGGACGAGGAGGAGAGCGAAGATGATGATGATGAGGATGAGGAGGAGGAGGAGGAAGAAGAAGAAGGAGATGACATCAATGATGAGTCAGATGTGGAAATGGAGAGAGTGGTTGCCATCAGTGCTTTCAAAGGAGAACAGGATGAGGACCTCTCTATGGAGGTAAATTATGCCACACACACACACACACAGACATTTATGTGTTATTGTAGTAGGAATTTGTACAAACTTATACTATTTATGCTACTGTACTACTAATGTATCTGCTGTACACATCACAGAACTGTGTTTTCTGTCCATAGAAGGGAGATGTGCTGCACATCCTTAGGAAGAACAAAGATGGATGGTGGCTCGCACAGGACTCAAAGGGGAACAAGGGGCTAGTGCCCAAAACCTACCTGAAGGTGCAGAAGCACACACACACACACCACACACACACACACACACACACACACACACACACACACACACACACACACACACACACACACACACACACACACACACACACACACACACACACACACACACACCTCTGCTTGTCTCTCGTGTCATTATATTCTGACCTTAAATTATATTCTTTGAATGTATTCTGAATTCTTTATATACAAAAGAAAACAATCAACCAAAGACACAAATTTTCCTGTTTGTCAGTTTTGCTGGTAAAATGCAGTTGGTCTTTTTTTTCACAGCTACATTACTGCTTGTATGATAGTTAGGAAAGCTTTATGTGAGGTAACCTTCAGAAATGGCAGTCGGATAAATACATGTTGACAAATGATGTTTTAGGCTCAGCCTCTGCAGGAGGCAGAGGAAGAGGAGGAGGAGGATGAAGATGAAGAGAGTGAAAAGGACGGAGATGACCCGGATGACGAGACCAGAAACAAACGGTGTGTTTCTCTATTTAACCAGTAGAGGGCGCTGCTTGCACACCCTGAAGCACAAGGGGACAATATACCTGGTGGGTGTTGTGTAGCACTCTTGATGTGTACTGTGTTTACTTTCAGGAGCTCCATTCACTCTAACTGGGACACTGTCAGAAAGGCCATCACAGAGGTAGACACATAAATAAACACACACACACACACACACACACACACACACACACACACACACGGTGAACAGCGCACAGTGTAATGTTGACAATGATTTCATTGGATTCTACATAATATTAAGTTTTCCTCTCTCCCTCTCTTTAATGTGTGTGTGTGTAAAAATAGATTGATGCTACCGATGTTTTGTCTGCCATGGGGGCAATCCCAGCTGGCTTCAGACCGTCCACCTTGTCTAAACTGCTGGATGAGGGTGAGTGGCACCAGTTCCTGTTTAGAATGTGTGCATATAAACTCAAACACACACACACACACACACACATGTGAAATGTTGTCTGTTCCTTGTGAGACGGGATTCAGACTTTGATACATTTTGATATACTGTATATCTTGTTATATAAATCTATTTATTTATTTGATGCTGAATGATTCTGCCATGTCTTCAGTGGATTTTGCTTGGAAGTGGAAGTTGTCCGAAGCTTGTTTTTGGGTCTGCATTAGTATACAAGTCTGTGTGTGTGAATGTGCAACTAAAACGTATAATAAATATAGCTTTCTCTTTCTCCTCACAGGAATCACTCACAGGGGTAGTCACTACATTCAGCCAGAGCTCAGCCAATCCAATCTCTCCTTTAAAGACCTCTTCCTGGATCCAGATACTGGCAAGGTAGGAGGGGCCTGTCATTACTAATGACAAATCATTTTATGCATTTTTTAAACACCAGAAGTGTGTTACTGAGTTATGTGATTTTGCGGTTCCTTTGTGTGTGTGTGTGTGTGTGTCTGTGTGTAGGTCCGTGCTCGCACCTCAAGGGTGTGTCTGTCTCTGTCTCTGTGGAGTTGCAGGATGATCCCACCCCCAGGAGTGGGGTTACAGGTTCTAAGTCGACACATCCGCTTCTGCGCCTTCGATGGAGAGCAGGTAACACACAAACACACACACACACACACACACACACACACAGTATAAGCCTTTATTTAAAAGAAATCCACAAAGCAAAATGAAATGCCTTAACTTACAAACAGTACAGGTCATCAGTGGTGCTGGGCCATATCCTTGTGGCACTTGCACTCCTCAGCCACAAGGGGGCAGTTCGGTGTGCTTGGTCTCACTGCACATAGCTGCCTCCCACACTTGTGTAAACCCATTCCATAACTGCTAATTATGCTATTTATGCTGTGTTGAAAACTTGTAGTGATGATGATATAGACCTATGGGAAATAATCACCTCTCTGTGTTCTATCTGAAGTCATCACATGTGTTCACTCCTCAGGTGCTGAGTAACATCTACACGGTTCGAGCCACGTACAGTCCAAAAAACCCTAAGACCTGGAGCTTCTCACCAAGGGTATGTGTGTGTGTGTGTGTTAGTGTGTGTGTGTGTGTGCCTGTGTGTGTTTGTGTTTTTGTGTGTGTGTGTGTGTGTTTATGTGTGTTTATGTGTGTGTGTGTGTTTATGTTTGTGTGTGTGTGTGTGTGTGTTTATGTGTGTGTGTGTGTGTGTGTGTGTTTTTGTGTGTGTGTGTGTGTGTGTGTGTGTGTTTATGTGTGTGTGTGTGTGTGTGTGTGTGTGTGTGTGTGTGTGTGTGTGTGTGTGTGTGTGTGTGTTTATGTGTGTGTGTCTGTGTGTGTGTGTGTGTGTGTTTTAGAGTGTTTTGTGTTTGCACAAGTGTGTAAACATTTGAACAGACCTAGTGTGTACGTGCCAGGCACACGTGTAATGGTCTGTTCTCCCCTGTCAGATGAGTGGTCAGCTGCCCAGCCTGCTGGACGGAGAGTGCTTCCTGCGCTGCAACTCCGCCTCTGCCAACCTGGGCATCCTCTTCGAGCTGGGGGTCACCTACATCAGAAATGTGAGCGAGTTGTACACCAGATGATAAATGGAAATAATGTTCTGATATACTTTTGTTTTGCATGTTGTAACTGCATGAATGTCTTGACTGCATAAACGGTGCCAATAAAAAATTGATCACAAAAAAAAAAGAAATGTGAGCGAGTGGCACTGAAGCGACGCTAAATACACGCTCTCCACCCTTGTTATGCACCCCTCCCTCCCTCCCCCCAAAAGCATTGCCACCGCCCACTACCCTCCCACCGTTTCGCTCAGCGCTGTTAGTCTGTTTCCTGCCTGGCAACCCAGTCATGGCATCTAGACTTCATGTAAACGGGGCTTTAGTGTTGGCTGGTGTCACTTCCTCCAGATTCCACACACCTTGATGTGACACTGCTGAGGCCTTTCAAGTGTTGCCTCATCCTCCGATAAAGATCATCCTGAAGCCCATAAACGGTTTCTATACCAGCTGAGAGCCCAACGATTTATGTTGCGCTGAAATCTTAACCCTTAGCTACCAACACCTTTAAGCCACTTAAGCTCTAACCCCTTATCCTATAAGCCTTCAAAGGAAAGACCTTTAGCATGCTAGACTTTCCACCATTTTAAAATGCAGTGTTTTTGAACTACAGCCCTGGGAAAATAAGGTGCTATCAAGAGCTGTGTCTTGTTCTCCAGTCCACAGGTGAACAGGGTGATTTGAGCTGTGGCTGGACCTTTCTCAAGCTCCATGATGCCAGTGGTGCTCTTATACCCTTGCGGTAAGAGAGGAATTCTGTCTTTCTTTCTCACACACACACACACACACACACACAAGCACAAGCATACACACGCACAAACACACACACACATACACACACACACACACACACACATACACATACACATACACATACACACACACACACACACACACACACAGAGCTTTGAAATTAAAATTGTATCTTGTGCTAATCTGCAACCCTGTAGGACCCATGAGCTCATTCTACATGGAGGCACTCCATATGAGACAGATGTGGAGGTGGATCCCTCCCTCACCAAAGGAGGTGCTTTTTACACACACACTCACACGCACACGCACACGCACACGCACACAGACACACACACACAGACACACACACACACACACACACACACACACACACACACACACTCGCACCAATCAGAATGAAAACTACTTCATACTCCTTCATATTCCTTCAACACAGTCCTCTCACACACAGTCTCTCTCTCACCCTCTTAGCTACGGGCAGTGTGTTCCAACAGATGATGATGGCCAGGAGAGTTCCCAAACTCATCATCAAGCTTCGGACACCAAACAGCCGGACCATGGCTCATCTAAAGTACGTGCCCAAATGACTGCTGCGCTGCAACAATAATGCAAGCCTAGTTTTGAATTCAATTCAATTCAATTTTATTTATATAGCGCCATAACAATACAATTGCCTCTAGGCGCTTAACAGAGCCCAGAGCCTAAACCCCCTTAGTGCATGCACAATGGCAACAGAGAGAATGTGTTGCTGTTACAGACAGTCATAGATATTAGTATAACATGCTATCAAGAATGCTAGTGTTAGTCATAATAATATTTGACTATATTAAGAATAATTATACTAATATGATAATACTCATACGTACCCGTTAAACAACAGTTTAAAAACAGTTGTTATGCATCACATTGATAAGACATTTGGGTTGGTTCTTGAGTTTGGAAGAGCTGCCACTCAGTTTTCGCAGGAGTGTGTGTGAGTGTGTGTGTGTGATTAAGGTCTTTTGCAGGAGTGTGTGTGAGTGTGTGTGTGTGATTCATGTCTTTTGCAGGATTGTGTGTGAGTAATGTCCAATGTCTTTTGTCGGTTTGGTCAGTCTTCTGCCGGACACCTTTGTGGGCAGTCTCTGTTCCGTTCAACTGCTGGCCTTGTACAGACAGATGCTGGCTGACACTCTGCTGCTGGATAGAGTTACCATGCAGAGTGCAGGTAAATGCACACACCCGTGTAAAGAGCCTAACACGCATGCATGCATACAGCACACACAAATACTGATAATGATCTGATAAGTGGCTGTTGGTATTGTATCGAATCAAATGTAAATAGATAAACATAAACATTTAAGCGAGTGTGCTGATACTTATCATCTTCAACTTTCCCCTGAATTGCATCACCCCTCCCCTACCCACTCTCTCAGGCATACACACACACACACACACACACACACACACAGACTGTTAGTTTTTAATTCTCACAGGTTTGTGCTGTTTGGTTTTAACTGGTTCTGTCATTCGGATTTGGCTTTTAGATTTGATCTGCAGCTCAGTTCTGGCAACCTTCCCTGGGGTACTGGATCAATCGGATCTGCTGGATGCCCTCCAAGTAAGTGTGTGTGTGTGTGTGTGTGTGTGTGTGTGTGTGTGTGTGTGTGTGTGTGTGTGTGTGTGTGTGTGTGTGTGTGTGTGTGTGTGTGTGTGTGTGTGTGTGTGTGTGTGTGTGTGTGTGTGTGTGTGTGTGTGTGTGTGTGTGTGTGTGTGTGTGTGTGTGTGTGTGTGTGTGTGCGTGCGTGCGTGCTGAACATATTCATTTGGATAGTTTTGTGTTATTTCAACAATTACCCCATACTGGCCCAGTCATCCGGAGGAAATGGTTTACTTAACCCAAAGCCCAACAGACACACTGACAGACTATCAATACTTAATCTGGAAATGAAATTGAAAACAATGACTCTGCACCTTTTTTCCCCCTCACTCAATGTTATTTTAATGGGAGGTCTAAATAACACAGGGAGCTCGAGGCCTTCTCTTCAATTCATTTCTGAAACGGAAACGGAAACACAAACACGTGCACTTGTAGCCTCTATTTTAGTAATTTTTATATTAGACATTTTATGCTGTCTGAACTTTTCCAGAAGGCGTGGGAAGATGCAGAAAAACTCATGAAGAGGTCAGAGAAGGTAAGGTAAACTTTGTTTTGTTTGCACGTGTGTGTGTGAGTTAGTTACACCTTTAAAAAACGTTTTTATAATTTATGTGTTTTATGCTGTTTTCATTAATCTTTGTGTTAATTTGTTTTGAATGTGTGTGTGTATGTGTGTGTGTGTGTGTGTGTGTGTGTGTGTGTTTCAGCGGGACATGTCTGTACTGAAACGGGAGTTTGTAAGGGTGTACATGGACCATGTGTTTCCCCTGCTCTACTCTGCGGACATGCCCACGCCTCACTGGGCAGATGAGGAGGTAGCCAATCAGAGAGCTCGAACCATTTTCACCAGTAACCCATCCAGCGACTGCGGCCATCAAGCTTTTGACATCTCCCAGGTGACCTATGACCTCCTCAGCTCAGCCAGACACTGACAAGTGAGGGCGGGACATCACCGAACACTGACCAATCATTGTTTAGCATGGCTATTTATTGAGCAGTCAATGTACAGATGTATCTTATGTTGTCCAGACACCTGCATATGTCACTTATCATGGGAAAAACATGGAAAAAAGCACGGTGTATTTATTGAATCATAATAAATATTTTTTAGAAACATAAGTCCAGAACTTGTCTTATTTACACAAAGAACACAGAGGGAAGGTGTTATAACAGAGGACATTTAAACACACACACACACACACACACAGAAATATTACTCACAAGACTCGCAAGAATAAAGTTGTAACAACAACTGCAACAATAAGTTATTTTCAAAGTATTTGAGACCTTCATCATCATTCCCATCTAGTCACATTCTTGCCCATGGGAGTAGAGTGTAGTGTGTATGCATTGGTGTGTTTACAGGTGTGTGTCTGTATGTGTGCATTGCTTCAGTTGGAATGCAAGCCTTTCATGGCCATAAGGCTTGGTAAGTGGAACCACGTCCTAAACCTCACTGATCCTCCCCCCACTGATCAAAGGGACCCATAACACACACACACACACACACACACACGAAACACACACACACACACGAAACCAAACCCATTCCAAACATCCCACCTAGTGGAATATTACTCAGTAAGGATTACCACAAAGCCAGGGACTTCCTCCTCTATCCAGCCCATTGTGATATATATGAACAATGAACATATTCATATGAACAGCATGAGACAGGTGCTACTCTCCTGTTCTCACTAGCAGTATGAGTCCATCAGACATACACATGCCCTAACTGACCAGTAATCACACTCCTGTTCTCACTAGCAGTATGAGTCCATCAGACATACACATGTCCTAACTGACCAGTAATCACACTCCTGTTCTCACTAGCAGACATACACATGTCCTAACTGACCAGTAATCACACTCCTGTTCTCACTAGCAGTATGAGTCCATCAGACATACACATGCCCTAACTGACCAGTAATCACACTCCTGTTGTCACTAGCAGACATACACATGCCCTAACTGACCAATGCTCACAGACATACACATGCCCTAACTGACCAATGCTCACAGACATACACATGCCCTAACTGACCAGTGCTCACAGACATACATATGTCCTAACTGACCAATGCCCACAGACATACACATGTCCTAACTGCCCAGTGCTCACAGACATACACACGTCCTAACTGACCAGTGCTCACAGACATACACATGCCCTAACTGACCAGTGCTCCCAGACTGATGCTGTGGCCCTGGGGGAGTCTGACAGGTCAGCAGGAGCCCGTGTCTGGAGAGCTGTGGTTAATGATTGCAGAATGGAATGCCTGCCATGTGTGTGTTTATGTACTCGCCAAACAAGAGCTAACGGGGCGAAGCCGCCGGGCACCAGGCAGAGAGAGATGCCTATCAGGGGGGTAGAGGAAGAGACGAGTGGAGGAGAGTGGTGCCCTCCGGAACCTGCTCACCCCCACGAGCGTCCTTTGCACACACACAGGAGTAACAGAATAACAGGGGGACGAAGATGAAAGGAGATGCAGGTAAGATAAGGATCCTCAGGCCCAGGTCTAATTGATCCAGCTGGAACGGCGGATGACTCCATTGCCCTGCTGAAACTCCTGTAAGAGGCCGTTTAGGCTTTGGAATGCATTTCATTAGGTGTGGTAAAAAAAGAGAGGGAGTAGCGGAGACAAGGTTGATAAATGGCAAAATCCTTCCCTCCCTCCTTCCTCACTCCCTCTCTCTCTCTCTCTCTCACGCTCTCTCTTTCTCTTCCTCTGCCTCTCCCTACCTTGAATTCCACGGTAT
Organism: Sprattus sprattus; assembly: GCF_963457725.1. Classification (NCBI taxonomy): domain Eukaryota; kingdom Metazoa; phylum Chordata; class Actinopteri; order Clupeiformes; family Clupeidae; genus Sprattus; species Sprattus sprattus. The sequence goes on along the minus strand of NC_137910.1, from coordinate 5,484,948 downwards.
CCATGTTCCCAAAGTTTACTGATGAATAATGGAACCAGTTCTTCCACATTCTATTCCACTCATCTATTGAGCAACTCTTATTATATTCCAGCCTAGTCTGTAACCATAGTGATAACCCGCTGCAGCCTCCTGTATTGTTTCTTGGCAAAGGCCTGAAGTAGTATTCTCCTGGGGCGAATGTGCAGTGTAGTTGGCCACATTCTTCTTGTGTGTGTGTTTTTTTTTAAAATATGACAAATATTTCCGTACAGTTCACCTACTTCATTCTTCAAGACATCCACATTGTTGACCCAGGTATTGATGATCATCTGACCAGGGGCATTCCTCCAC